>NW_027491648.1:0-442472 GCF_021521415.1 Bidens hawaiensis
GGACCGCCGTTGCCGGTTTTAGACCTATGTTCCAAACGGCCTTTCTGTATATATTGCAAACATAATGCTGGAAAAAAAATTGGTCCCCTTCCAATTTCAATTCATTGGTTTGTTTTTTTGAGCCACAATGAGCTCTAATCCATTATATTCAACTATTTTTCAAACACAGATGGTTTCGAAGTTCTAGAAATCTTTCTTCCTGAGTTCTGAGTTCAAAATATTAACCGATCACAAGGTTTAATCCTTGATTGGGAATGTCGCTACTTCTTGCTTTTCCACCGACCAAAACCATAACCCCCAGCAACGTCAAGAGATGGGTTAAACGGCGGTCCGCAATGGAGATGGGTTGAGTAACGTGAACGAATACGTCGAGAAATATAACACATAGATAGCCTCGGTTCCGGCTCCATTGTTGTTGATAACCGTCACCGGTGCCGGAAAACCCACCGGAGTTCAGGAGGAGAGCTGAGTAGATTAATTTTAAATATATATAAAAAATAAAATGGTTTCTCCCCATTTTGGTAAATAGTTTTGAAAATCCTAGTTTGTAAATAATTTCTCTAGAATCCCCAGTTTGCGGTTGTGAATAATGATGATGTGTTAGAAGAAGATGAAGATGAAGATGAAGATGAAGATGAAGATGATATGGATGATGTATTAGAAAAACTGGGAATGAGACTCAGACAATAGAGATGAAACATCACATGGTAATGTTCAAATACCTTCAACTTATACCAATTTAGAGGAAACTAATTTGAATGTCGATGGCAATTGGATGATATCACATAATGGGAGTAAAATGATTTCACCAGTGAGTTAGGAAAAGATTCTTTCAAGAGTTAAGGCCATTATCATCCCTGTGGTTTGCTACTTTCGCCACTTCAGTCCAAATTTATATTTTGTCAATTTAGTCATCATAGTTTTAAATATAGCCAATTACGTCTATCCGCTAACGGCATCCAGATATGCCGTTAGTTAAGGGTATTTTTGTCTTTCTCCTTTATTATTTGAGTTATTGGTCATTTTCGTCCCTGTGGTTGATACTTTTGCCAATTCAGTCCAAAGTTTGAAATTTTGTCAATTTAAGTCAGTTTTTTTTATAACCCTAGAGAGCATTATTCACGCCCAAAACAAGTCTGCATTTACTCTGTTGACAACAGTAATCATACCCCCTCCTCTCGTATTAGTTTCTAGACGGTTCCTAAACTCTCTCCCATGGTGGAATTCAATGGTAAAGTGGTCAAAGCAAAACTGTGAAACTGAATTGTACCGAAAAAACTAAAATAGTTTCTTTGATGAATGCATAAAATTTAGGGTTTAGAGATTAACATATTATAACGAAAATCTGGGTCGTAATCAACTATTATACATTAATCAACAAAACAATTTTTAGTTTTTTTTGTATAATTCGGTTTCAGGGAATTACCTTAACCACTTTACCATTGAATTCCACCATGGAGAAGATTTTAGGAAATGTCTAGACACTAATATAAGGGGGGGGGGGTATGATTACTGTTGTCAACAGAGTAAATGCATACCAGTATTTGAGGTTGCTCGATGGTTTTTGGCTTGAATTAAGCTCTTTAGGGTTATAAACAAAAAACATAAAAATAAAAAAAACTGAATTAAACTGAACATTAAATTGACAAATTTTCAAACTTTGGACTGAATTGGCAAAGATATCAAACCACAGAGACTAAAATGACCATTAACTCAAAATTAAAAGGAGAAAGACAAAAATACCCTTAAACTAACGGCATAGCTGGATGCCGTTAGACGGATGGGACGTAATTGGCTAATATTAAAACAATGAGGACTAAATTGACAAAATTAAAAATTTGGACTGAAGTGGCGAAAGTAGCAAACCACATGGACGAAAATGGCCATTAACTCTTCTTCAATAATAAGGAAGAACTTATTAGAGCCGTCAAACTCTAACATATCAAGTCACATAAACATTATAAGGTTATAGAATCAAAACCAACCACTTGGTGTATAGTATGCAAGTTACATGAACATGGTTGCAATGGCACGTTCGTGCAAGTAAACGTAAACATAGTGGATCTTTGAAACACACAGTATACGGGTCCACATACTTGTTTGCATTATAAGATACTCAGGATCAACCAACCTAGATGCAACTTTAATTGCTCAAGAAATCCAACACCTTATAAAAGAGCAACCTTCTATTAGTAATACCGCTTTGAGAGTCGAAATAATGATAAGTTAGGCTATACTCCTCATATAAGAAGGTTTAGGTAGGAAAACATAAGGCAATTAAACATGTCATTGAGAATTGGGAAGAATCTATATTATGTTACCTAAGTTTTAAATGCATTACGAAAGTTTAATCCGGGGACTATAGTTGAATGGTGTGTTATGAGACAGACGAATGATCAGTAGGAATTCAGACGTGTGTTTTGGGCATTTGATCCATGTAAGGGATTTAAACATTGCCGATCTGTGATTAGTATTGATGGCACACATTTGTATGGTAAGTACAAAGACAAGATGATGATCGCAATGGGAGTTGATGGTAACAATCAGATATTGCCACTTGCATTTGCTATTGTTGAGAATGAATCTTACCCTAGTTGGAATTGGTTTCTTTCTCATGCCAAGAACATGTGGTAAAAGATATTGAAGGGGTATGTTTAATATTTGATCGCCATGCCGGAATCTTAAAGGCAGTTAATGAGGAAGGATCTCATGGTTAGAACCACATGGTTTTCACAGGTAAAGTTTATAAAAATTATATCATATAGTTTTGTTTTTTTGTTTTATTAATGTCAGTAACATTTATCAATTTTTTTTCCATAGGCATTGTTTAAGGCATTTATCAACAATTTTAATGATAAGTTTCGCAACTCAAAATTGAAGAAACTAGCTTATCTTGTTGGGAGTCAAATCAAATTCGAAAGTTCAACTCTATAATGGAAGAAATTGGGACTATAAATTCACAAGCTCGTCAATGGCTCGAGGAACATGCACTTGATAAATGGACACTTGCGCATGATGGTGGAAAGCGATATGGGTTGCTCACTACAAATTATCAGAGATATTAATAGTGTACTTAAAGGTGCCGTTTTTACTGATCACATCATGTGTTCAACTTACATTGTAAGATTGGTTCACTATTTTGAGGTGAGACGTCCTATGGGATCTAGTGCCCAGCTAACGGAGGTGTGTATGCTCCCCATGTTGCGGCAAAACAAGCTGCTTTAATGTCAAAAGCCGGTGCACATTCTTTGAAATCTTTTAACCGACAGAAAGGAATTGTTGAGGTCATAACTCAAAAGGGAAAAATGTCCAAGAGTTAATTTGGAACAAAGAACTTGCTCGTGTGGTAAATGGGAGATATTTAAGTATCCGTGTCTCATGTTTTGAGTGTATGCGCCAAACTTTCTTTAAACAACTGGCAATACATTAACAAGTGTTACTCAATTGTGGATATTGTGCTACTTAGTCATCCGAGTTTTTTCCGATTCCTCATGAAGCTTATTGGCCACACTCACCATGTATTAGATTACTTCCAAATTCTGATCTAAAGCGAGACAAAAAGGGTCGCTCTCGCTCAACAAGGCTACGAATTGGATGGACATTAAGAAGGAAAAGTGGTAACCGTTGTGGAATTTATGAAGAACGCGGTCATAATCGGTCAACAATCCCTCTAAGCCTAGAAGAATGGATGTCTAAGAGGGTGAAGTTGTTTTGACATTTTTATTTAATATGTATTTAATATTATGACCGCTAGCAAGTTGACTTTATAGGCATTATTATTTTAATTGTTTTAATAATAAGACTGTTAATTTGAAAGCTTTTTAGTGTATTTTTCATGTTTCTCACCATCTTAAAGCTTATTTAGATGATAGTTAAGTTGTGGCAGTAGCTTTAATGGCTAGTTTGAAGAAAAAATAATTATATTATAAGTTAGTTAAAAAAGATAAGTTAAAACTATAGTTAGTTGTTTGAAAATGAAAATAAAATATACAAGAATTGTGTTAGATGAGATTATAAAAGAACGTTGTTGTATTTGATCAAAATCATTTTATGGTATTTTTTTTCTTTTTTCTCTAACTCTAAATTAAAAAGAATTAAATAAAAAGGAGAGAGAAAATAAAAAATCTCTATTTTAGTAAATATTTTCAAAATCTACCTATATTATAATAAGTAAATAATTGTGATACGTGTTACTTTGTGGTTAATCCTTACAATTTTTTCCTCCAAAACTTATATATGGCAAATATAAAAAATTATTCATTTCCTTTTACATTATATTTCTATTATATCTAATTAAATTATTCACTTTTAGTTAAACTTTATTTGTATTATATCTATACATTTTTATACAAATAAATATTTACATATTATACTAATGTACATTGTTAGAATATATTTCACAACATACTTGGTGAAACTCAAAAATCTACAACAAACCATGTTTATTAAATATTGAAAATTTGTGAAAGAGTTTAGCTATCTTTCACATCGAAATGCCTCATTGTTTTAAATTTTCCTTCAGTGGCGTTGCTTAATTATAGTATATCGATTGTAGAACAGCCCATTCTCGATTTAAAAGTCAAATATATTTGATGATATAACACAACTATATTTGTAATACATTTTTTTACATAATATAAAGAGGCTTAGTTATCTTTTTTTTATTTATATTAAATTATTCATTGTAATGTATACATTCATTTATCCCGTGTAATACACGGGTTTCTAAAGCTAGTAACCTATATTTATAAATACTTTTCCCCTTTTTTGGTAAAAAAACTCCAAGAATAGTCTATCTAACTCATAACTAGAAAACTTTGTTACCGCTTTACAAAGTTTTATTTATTTAAAAACCAACAAAAGTAGTGAACTATAAAAAAAATGTATGTTCGATTTTTAACATCTAAGAATGTTTATTTTATAGGAGACAAACTACAACTATTAGTTTATCTAAGTTTGGAATAACCTTATAAACTAAATCTTAAGCAAAGGTATGTTATAATTTTTAAGAATGGATATGTGGAGATTGCCGACATAGTTTAGTATACTTGCTACTTAAGTGCCCTTCAATTCAATGTTAGTTGAACCTGCCACACACTTGTCACACTCATATAGGGGTTACAATAACGTTAAAATCAATCTACAGGTCGATGCTTTGTTCCATATATAATAGCATTTTAATATAATTTATATACTAACAATTTCGGGAGGAGTTGACAATGAGGTCCTGTATCATGTGGATCACGTATTGTACTTAGTTTTTTCAATTTTAACATGTTGTTGGAGTGCCACGTGTCCCTACTCTTTACACGTATTTCTTTGCTCTGTCGGTTACTGATCTTCTTTTTCATCTACATAAACATCGGCCATCGCGGACTGTCGTTTTTTCTCTATCGCTTCCGTCTACGATGTAGCAGGTTAGAAAATACCATCTTCAATTCGAAATTGGTTTTAGAGTTTTCCTTCTTCGTTTTTGTTGTATTGCGATATCAATTTTCAGTCATAGAATGGGAAATTGAGATTGAACGTTCCTCTTTATTGTTTGTTGATGAGATGTGTCTTTCTGATCATTGTGTTTATTACATGTTTGGGAGCGTTTGATGTCAGGCCCGGCTCCGAGACGTCAAAAATATTTTGGACCGAAGGCAAAAAAAATTTTTGGCCTCGAGTAAAATGAGTATTTTGTTATGATTTTTAAATAGCAATACTTAGTTATGATTTGAGTTGTATAAAAAATTTTATATAAAAATAAGCTTAAACATGTTCCAAATGGGATTGGAACCCATAACCTTTTGGTTGAAAATAATACCTCTTGTCACTAAGCCAAATTAGTTGTTATGTAGTTGGGTTTAAAAATTAAATATACATCTTATTATTCATAAAAATACATATAAATTTTATTTAAAAAAAAATTCGGGCCTAACGGGGTGTAGGGCCGGGGGCCGTCGACCACCCCGCCCTCTCTAAAGGCCGCCCTGTTTGATGTAACGCTTCAAACTATACTTTTACTTTTGACATGCATGCAAGCTGTTTGATGAAATGCTTGACAGAGATAATGTTGAACAAACGAGTTTCTATTTTTCCAAAACATTTAGACCAACTGTTGCAAATGCGGGAACGTCCAAATTTGCAAGGGACATTGCGGAAGCAATTGCCCCAAAAAGTGCCAAACAAATGTCCAGCATAGGTACATATGATGGTATATCTGACCCAGATGATCATTTGAACAGATTCATAGCGGGGGCAACCGTCAGTAGTTGGACGGAACCTACGTGGTGTTACATGTTCCAAATGACGCTTGTGGGGGCTGCTAGAGCGTGGTTCGATCGTCTACCGGTCAACCACATCTACGACTGGGCAGACTTCCAACAGAAGTTTAGCCAACACTTCAGCCAGCAAAGAAAGTATACCGAGGAGCAATGGACAATCCTCAAATGCATTCGAGAGGAAGATGAATCTTTGCTAGACTTCATCACTCGCTTCAACTCGAAGAAGCTAAGTCTGGGTAACATTAGCGAAGATCTTGTTCGCGCTGCTTTTATTCAGGGCGCGAACGACCCAGAGCTCATCCGCACCTTAACGGGTAAAGATGGCATGCCATCCACATGGGATGCCATCATGACAGCAGCTAAACGCTTTGCGGAAACGGAGAAACAACTGGGTAGAGATCTCCCACAGAGCACAAACCTCTACACCCAGAAAACAAGAGAAGACAACGTCCTTACCGCCCGATTAAACAAAAAGCGGAAGCTAGGCATTTGGCAGTCGAGGGTAAACTTTGACACCTCATCCGGCTTGCAACATCGGTTAGGCGGAAGAGGTAACGTACAGTCGAACCAGAACTCCAGATGGACGCCGCTCACCAAAAGCGTCACCGAGATATTCGCCACTGAGGAGCTCCCATGGCCAAAGCCTCCAATGATCCGACATCGTCACAATGCCGATCGGAGCAAATACTGTGACTTTCACAGGACAAAAGGCCACAACACTGAAGAATGCATAGACGTAAAAGACATGGTCGAAGCATTTGTCAGAGATGGGACGCTCGCGCACCTCGTGGCGCAATGAACGCTGAGCAGGCTGATGCGTGTAGAACCCCAGCTGGGGAAAACACGAATAAAAATTCCAGCTTCAATGTGGAGACTACATGCTGCGTAAAGAACGAGATCCCGAACCAGGTGCGTATCGGCTCGATGGCACTCTCATCCCAACAACATGGAAGGGAGCTCAATTACACAGTTTGCATGTAGATCAATTCCAAAATTTGTAAAGAAAAGGCCCAGAGCCACTTCTAATGGAAATGATTCTCCTTAGAACATCGACGCTGATGATTTTACATTTATACTTTATGAACTATCAACACTGATGCCGGTTTTCACCGCATACATAAGTGTGAAAGTCGTTGCATGGGGAAGGCGGCAAAACCCGCATAAACCCAAAAACGGCAAACCTTCACGCAGGTCAGTTGAAGGGGAAAAGTTCAGTCATCCTACTAAATGAAAGTGCCGGTCTATCCGCATGAATCATGAGAGGAAACTGAACACTAACCTATTAACAACCGCGCGTCGAACGGTTAATTTATTCAACACGGATATGCTGGTTTTCACCGCATAAATGTGGAAAGTCGTTGCGTGGGGAAGGCGGCAAAACCCGCATAAACCCAAAAAACGGCAAACCTTCACGCAGGTCAGTTGAAGGGGAAAAGTTCAGTCATCCCACTAAATGAAAGTGCCGGTCTATCCGCATGAATCATGAGAGGAAACTGAACACTAACCTATTAACAACCGCGCGTCGAACGGTTATTCAAAACAGAGAATTTCTAACAAAAGGATGAGGAAAACCTACACGCAGGTCAGATATAGGTAAAGTTTAGTCATCCTACTAAGTGCAAGTGACGGTCCTACCCGCACAATCACGAAAGAGGAAGCAAAACTTCAACCTATTATCTACCACGTTCAAAGGTTAATTTATCTTAAACACTTAGAAATTTCAAAAAAGGATGAGGAAAACCTACACGCAGGTCAGATATAGGTAAAGTTTAGCCATCCTACTAAGTGCAAGTGACGGTCATACCCGCACAATCACGAAAGAGGAAGCAAAACTTCAACCTATTATCTACCACGTTCAAAGGTTAACTTATTCTACACTTGGAAAATTGCTAATTTAAACTAAAGTATGCAAGTCATATAACGTTTATAAAGCAAGGAATCCAGAGAAAGTAGCGGTCTTACCCGCACAAAGATTTATATTTCATAATATTCATTACAAGAATGGCCGGGTAACTACCCGCCTACAAGAAAATAAATCTATACAAGCTAAATCTATCCTAGCAGTGGGAAGGGATCTTCAGGATCAGGCTTCAGGGCCACTTCCACTTGGACCCGCACCATCAGTAGAACGTGGCGGTCCAAGGAAAGCTTTAAGGATAGCTAACCCATCATCAGCAGCAGCAACTTGGTTCACCTTCTCCACCACCGGATGCGGGAAGGCGGCATACTGGTTCACTGCTTGGTCGTAAACAGCTTCAGTATCAACATTGTACAAAGGGAAGTTGGAAAGCGGGATGCCTTTCTCAACGAACCCTAGACCAAGCAGGAAGCCGGCCTTTTCCCCATCCTCGTGAGAAGCGTTGAGGGCTGCGCTCATAGCATCATCATAAGACGTCTCTGAGAAGACCCGATGCACAACCTACAAGAAAATATACAAGTATCAGAACCTTTTCTATTTACAAAGAAAAGCGTAAAGACATGAAAAGCATACCTGAGACAACGCTTCTCGAAGAAGCCATTCCTTGGCAACCAGAGCTTCTTGGAGGGCAGCTTGAGCTTCGTTACGAGCGCGTTCGGCTTCACTCTTATTGAGGTTGGCAAGCAACACTTCTTTAGCCGCAGCCTCTTCGACGCCCTTTAGCTTCCGCTCAGTATGGTCAAGCACCCCCCTCTGGTCCAAGATCTCCTGGAGCTTTTTGGCGTCTTCCATCGCCAAGGCATCATGAGCCTGCTGGAGAGCCTCTAATTTGGCTTTAAGCTCTTCATTCTCCACGCGTAGAGGCTCAGCAACAGCTTCAGCCTTGGTGGCCCTCTCGGTTGCGTTCCTTGCAGTTTCCTTAGCCAGCCGAAGCTGTTCATTAACAGCTTGGGCAGCCTTGGAACGGGCCTCGAGCCGGGCCTGAACTACAACCTCGAGGGCCTTGAAGGCCTTCTCCTTCTCCGCAGCCACTGCGGTAAGTCTTTGGTTCTCCTCCCGGACAGCCCGCGCCTGAGCTACTTCCTGAAGGCGAGCTGCTTTTAACTTGTCGTTTTCACGACAAAGCAGCTCGACGCGCGGCTGCATCCGGGCCAGGAGAACCCGAAGCTCATTGGTTAGCCTACCCTCCTGGTAGCTAGCCATGGCTTCCCCCAACGCACCACTAGGAGCAGCGTGACGAGCCCACTCCACGCACTCCACAGGGGTGCGAAGGGTTGTTCCTCGGCGAATGTTCCATCGTGGAACATACACTTCATTGGAATCCGACACTGCAAAAAACATAAAGCAGTTAGGAAAAGATGATAAAAAAATATATAAAATGGGCCAAAATAACCCTACGCACCTGTAGTGTCAATAACAGGCCGATAGCCGCCAAACCCATCACCTGAACCCAAGGGAAATCCATCTAAAAGGTCAGGCAGATGGGAAGGAGGCAGAGATTGGCGAGAAGCCCCATGCATACCTGAAGGTTCGGCCGTCGTTGCCGATGACGGAGGCATGGTAGAAGCCGCCACGGTCGCCGCCGCGGAATCCGCAGCAAAAGTAACCGCCGGCTCGGTGAAAGATGCGGTAAAAACAGCACTCACAGCCGGCGGTGACGTCATCACAGCTGGAACAGTCGGCTCAAATGAGTGAGCAACTGAACCAGCGGAAGCAGGCAGAGGCGCCTGGGTCGTCGCCTCAGGTAGGCTGACCAAGCCTACCGTCATTGGCGGAGAGGTACTCCTCTGCGCTCCACCCTGGAATGCGTCAACATCCACGCCTGCGTAAAGAAGATAAGTATTAATGATGGAAAACTATGAAGTTAAAAGATAAAGGAAGTTTGTACTTACGGGTTTTCTTGAGCCTAAAGGTACGGAGAGGCGGGGACGAACCCGATGGAGCCGGCCTCTTTGCGCCGCTCACCGTCGTCTTCTTGGGCTCTCCGGAGGTGACAGTCGCAGCCTCCGGAGCGGTGGTCTTATCACCACCGGGATTCCCCGCCACCTCTTCGCTCTCGGTCTCCGAATCAGACCGAGGCACCGGATCGGCAGTGGAGGCCACCTTCTCCTTCCCCTTCCCGCCGGCAGCCTTCTTCTTCCGCACCAACGGAGGACCATCTGCGGATTCCTCATCAGAACATACGATTAGAGGAATTCCAGCAGAGGTTTCAACATTGAGGGGTCGAGGGTCGAATAGCGCCTTACCTGGCCGCCTGGCGCTAAGGATCTCGTGGCCTAGCGGGTAGACCTCCACGAACCGATCCGCCGTTTGTTCTAGGATGGGCAACTCGTTCTCGTCTAGAGCGCGAGTACCCATCCGAGCGGGACCATCAGCCTCCCGCGGGTACATGAGAGACTGCAAGTCGTTCCCCTCTGAAATAAACCGGAAAGAAGTTAGAAGAAATTCTAAATTAACAAAAAGAAACAGAGCATACAGTAAGGAACAGAGTTCGAACCGTATTCGAGGACGATTGGGATCTTTCGCGCATCCGCATCCTTCCACACCCGGCTCATCCCGAGCATCACCATCCCGGACTCCGCAAACCGGTAAACCGGAGATTGGACTCGGGATATCTTCGCAAACCATTCCGCCTCCTGGTAGTTGGAGGCGTGAAGGCTGGGAAGTGCTTGCCCGTTCTTGAATTTCATGGCAAGGGGGATGGCGCGAGCGGTGATGTAGAAGAACTCCCGCTTCCACGAGCGAAGACTGCGCTCGGTTGCGCAAATCTTCAAACCCTTAATTCGGGTTATCAACGTATACCACCCCTGGATGCACCTCCAAGTGTAGAAGGTCATCAGGCGGTCAACATAGGGCTCAATGCCCAGAATCCGGCACACCCACTCGAAGTGCCGAATCTTGGCAATCGCCATCGGGTGCACCTCGGTCAGGTGCACACCGTGCCTCTCAAGGACACGGTAAACAAACTTTGTCAATGGGAACCTAAGATTCCCATAAACAAAGAATGCAGCATATACCCCGATCTTGCCTCTGGGGGCATCGTACACCGTCTGATGGGGTTCAGGAAACTCAGGCTCGAGAGACTCGAGCATGAACTTTCTGACGACGTACTGATACAGATCGACAGGCAGAGCACACTGGCACTCGCCAGCAGTACTCTTGTCATCAGCTGTAGATTCGAGATCACGAGACGACATCTTGCAAAAAGAAAGAAGAAAACGATTTCAAGAGAATGCTCGACTGAAAGATGAGTATTCGCCGGAAATCGTTCCGAAGATGAAGAGAAGAGTGAAAGTGTGGATTACAAAGAACCCTCTCCCCCTTTATATACTAATCGCAATTAATGCGATGCATTTAATGCGGAAGAGAGAGAAATCGAAGGTGCAATGAAACTATGACACGTGGCAAAGAGCAAGCTGGCAACAGCTGTTGACAGGACGCATACCATTAATTTCGCGGCCACGCGCCCGAAAAATCGCGCCCACGCGCCTGAAAAGGCGTCTGGAATGACCAGGTACTGTCACGTCACCATAACTTCCTGCACGTCCTGACACAGTCAGAAGAAACCGTCGCACGACGTTTCAGACGTTTGGACTGTTCTTATCCTTTCACCAACTCTTCGAATTTCAAAAAAATTCAAAAAGATTCAAAAGTAAGCGGGAAAATACCCCTTACCTTGGCAACCAAGTAACCGTAAGACGGATGCGGGTACAGTGTTAAGGCAAAACCCTTCACATACCTAGCACCCGCAGGGAATTGAAGCCAAGAATACCTTGGCAATCAAGTAACCGTAAGACGGATGCGGGTACAGTGTTAAGGCAAAACCCTTCACATACCTAGCACCCGCAGGGAATTGAAGCCAAGAATAACTTGGCAACCAAGTAACCGTAAGACGGATGCGGGTACAGTGTTAAGGCAAAACCCTTCACATACCTAGCACCCGCAGGGAATTGAAGCCAAGAATACCTCGGCAACCAAGTAACTATAAGACGGGTGCGGGTACAGTGTTAAGGCAAAACCCTTCACATACCTAGCACCCGCAGGGAATTGACGCCAGGAATACCTTGGAAGTAAAGTAACCGTAAGACGAGCGCGTGTACAGTGTCAAGGCAAAACCCTTCACATACCTAGCGCTCCGCTGGGAATTGAAACCAAGAAGGATCTTCTGGGCAATGCTTGCGGAAACGGAAATAACATCCCCGCATAGCGGGAACGTCGAGAACTACATTGTTTGAAGCTCCAGGATGGAATTGGTGGTTTTAACATAATTGATCACTATGTTCAAAACTACCAAAACCTCATGGAGAATCCACACAAGTGGGACTCAACGCTCCTGACTTGCGAGGAGGTTACAGACCTACCCGCATCATACCCAAAGATCAAGCAGGAAAGTCGGGGATTTCTGCAAGTGACAAGGACTTCCGCGGGAAGAATCCCCATGGAAAACCTTAAAAAACCCTTTTCAAAACCCTTTGCTTAAGTCCAAAAGTTCACCTCACTTTATTAAACACTCATGAGAAGAACATTGGACTGGGGGGACTTGAAGAGGTAGGTCCCAGCAGAGCCCAGTTGGACCCGCAAGACTCACCTTGAAGAGGGACGTCTGCGCAGAAACCAACTGGATCCGCAGGACCAACCATGCTCAGAGACGTGACGTCCTTACGCGCAGTACGCAAGCTGTTCCCGCAGGAAATGCCTCCCAATGGTGAAGGACTCTGCCTGTTCCCGCAGCTGCGGATACAAGCCATCAGGGAAGGCCACCCGCGCAGCAAGGCTACACGCACAAGGCACTTAGCTCTCAATCACTCAGTGTCACCTGAAGGAATGAGCAAAGCCGGGAACAATCCCGCACAAAGGCGGGAGGGGGAATACTCCCGCCCAATTAAGCCAGTCCGTACGATACGGGAAGATCTTCTGTACTGTACCTGACGAGGTATGGGCAAAAGATCTGACTAAAGATACGACAGCTTATTGACAACAGTATGGCGAGCAGCATGCTCCTGTACTGTATGTCACTATTAGCCGCTGCCTACTCACCAACTGCTGCCATACCACGTGCATAGCCGGCAGTTGGTGGAAAAGGAATAGTACACAGCAGGTCTGGTCACTATCAGCCGCTGCCTACCCACCAACTACCAGCAGGGCACGTGCGTAGGCCACAGTTGGTAGAACATGAATACTATTCAGCAGGCCACACCTCCTTGGAAACCTACCTTTGGCTATAAATACCCCAAATGGTATGATCATCTTATCTCAACACATTACCATCATATCTTATCATATTATACCTGATATCTGCTCTAGCAATCTCTTAATATACATTTATATTTAAAGAGCAATCTAGTCTGATTCTCACGCCGGAGGGTGGTCACAAGGAGGAACCCCCCCCCCTTCTCAGTGACAAGCTCACGGTGTCTGTTTTGCAGGTTATCAGAAGAACCATCTTTACCGGGTCTAACCCCTCGTGGGAAACATTTATCTAACCCCCAGGTTATCCGTAATCTGCCCGGGGACCGGTTAGTGTTTCTTCAATACTTTTACTTTTGACATGCATGCAAGCTGTTTGATGAAATGCTTGACAGAGATAATGTTGAACAAACGAGTTTCTATTTTTCCTTTAGGTAGTGTGTGGTAATTTGGTTTGTAAATTGATATCATTTGGTGGGTCCAATGGTGTAACAACTCGGTTTTACAAGTTTATATTACCCGACCCGTTTCATGTTCGGGAAATTTTATTAACAAAAATGTCGCGTTTTTTTTTTCGAGTAATTATTAATCTATTTTAACTAGTTATTATACTTATTTATTAAATATAAATAACTTTGAAAATCTACAATTCTAACCCTAAACTATACTTTAACCCTTTGATGATTCCATCCTTATAGTTCAGGGATGTAATTGTAATTTTTGCTATATTAATATATTATTATTATATTCTTAATCCAAACCCTTTAACCCATTTACCCAAGATCTGATTACCATACCCGTGTATACGAAATCTTAACTTGGACCTTAATCTTCGCTTCAAACTTGGAATTTATGATCGCATATGATTTCCCTTGCCTAAATCATTCTCGCCGACACTGTTAATTATGAAATCGAGATCAAATTTGATTCGCCTGATCCTTTTATTAGGCCGACCTAACTGCTTTATCATTATGCACCATAACAAAAATCATATTGCAATTAAACTAGCAGGAACAATCAGTACTAACTCTCCATCGATTCCCCCTTATTGAATTGTATTATAATTGTCTGCAAATCGGGTTTCTGATCCTTGTTCTAGCCGCCGTTAATTCGAACGGTTTAACCAGCGTTGGATCAACAATCAAGGTAATTATGTGTATGATATCGTTCGTCGTTCACTGCTGTAGCTTAACCCTAACATTGATTGATCGATCAAGGAACGAATTGATCGATTGATCAATCTAGGGTTCATACTTTCTGGTTCGCGTCTGCTGTTAATTATAGACTATATGTTCTGTGCTTTAACCACTCACCCTAGCCCAGTTGGCTTGGGTGGTGGTGTTTAAGGATTAGACCGCTGGGGCCCGGTTTCGAATCCCACTCTAGCCCTTTGATATTTTTGTCATCAGATTCATAATAAATCATAAATTAATATTATAATACTATAAAATCCTGATATGTTTATATTTTTAAAACGCTGACTCTATAGCTTGTCACGTTTCCGAATTTTGGTGAAAACCATATATATATGTATATATTTATATATATGTATGTTTATGTAATATGTTTGTAAGGGTTTTGTTTATTAAAGTACATGATTTGAATATATATTAGACCTTATTATGTTATATAATTATTAAGTATTGTATAAAAGATTAGTTATATAAACTATTATTGTTTATTTACATTATGTATTTAAAAGAAAGCTTTAGTAATAATAATAATAATAATGTATATAAAATACATTAAACGTACATTTTTAGCTCAAAATAAATAATTAAACGAATTTTGTTATATAAACTATGAAATCTTTCGAGATGAATATTTAAGTATCCTCACGTATTTTGTATAATTCACATTATGTTATTTAAGATAGATTTGATAAATAAAAGCTGTATTTCAAAGTAATAAAATTAATAATAATTTAAGTTAATATTTTTATTCGCAAGAACACTCGTTATCAAATCCCGAACCTTTAACTAGTTTTAGTTTCGTTATTCCATTTATATTTATTTTTCCTCGATTATTGTCACTTAGGATTTCTCGTCGATAACTTCCGAAGAGCGTAACTCTTATTTACTACCGTTCTTACCGCATTTTTTATCTCTTGCTTATTGCTAAGGTGAGTACCACATTCCCCTATTTTACCGCTTTCAATGTTTTGGAGACATATGCGTAAATATACTTATACACAAAACTGCAACTTTGTCTTATGTGTTAACAACTTATACCTTACTTGTTTATGTGCTTATTTGCTTTGTATGCTTTCGCATTCGGAGAGGTCCAACATAATCTCAGTCTAGTATGATCATACGCCAATCGTTAGCCTTTGTGCTTCTCGACATCTCAGTTATACTTGTTATACTTGCTCATTTGGTTATTTTGTTATTCTCATATGACTTGTTGCAACTACGTATTTTGTTATATATACTATATGTACAACTAAACTGGTGTGTTGCTCACTCAACATGTGTTGTTGACAAAACTTTATTTTATACGCATATGCAGGTAGGTGAAGACTTAGTGGAGAATTTAGCTAGAAGAATATTTTAATCAAGAAATATAAAATTTGTATTGTTGTATGAATTATGTACTTGTTTGTATTTGATTTTATTTGATAATTGAATTCAATTAATAGATATTTTCATTTAAATATTGTGCATGATAGTAACCTTTGAAAAGCTGTGAGCAATCAGTCCGTCCCAGCATTTCCGCCATAGGTTGGGGTGTGACAATTGGTACGAGTGATGTAATGTTTTGTTGACATTTACTTTGATTTCCTACTGTTATGAGACTTCAAAATGTGTGGTGCAAAGTTTTTAAAACATTTTTTATTACTGTTTTTCTTAAATTTCAAAACATGAAATTCAGTCTGTTATGATTTAATTGGACTACAAACAAATATTTATAACTACTTAAGTGTATTTACAAAACTATCTTGGATCTGATACGCTATACGGTTTCTTATTTTTTATTTGACATCTTATAACATTATGCATTCTGCTTTTCATTAATGTTTTGGGGTTTTGTTTATGATTGTAGCAAGTCTCTTCTCACTTTTGTTCATGGTGGCCGACAACAAAGTTGTGTTCAAGGTATGTTCTTTGTAGTTTGTTTTATTAGTCTCATGTGTTGTTACTTGTTAGTGTGCTCTTTTGATTAGTGTTAGGAGACTTTTTTTCTCAGCTGACAATTGAGTCAAAATAGTTTTGTTGTTACCACCATAATGTCTTTCTTTTTCGCTTGCGTGTTTGATTTGTCATAAAACCAAGATTCAAGATTGATAAGACATATGTTTGCTTTATCATTAAATTGACATGTTACAACGTAAAAGAACACTCGGACACTTTAATGTAGGTTGCAGGTGGCATCTGATCCAACACTAGACAAAGAAAAACAAGTCACCAAAAAAAATGGCAACCATATGTCACGATGCATGTTTTGAAACGTTGGGTATTATAAGGAAGGCGACGACATTTATGATACCTATTCGTTGACCACCATGTAAGTAGCCACCACTTTCAAAACTCATATGAACTAACACAACGAATATTACAAATCACAAAATTTTCCACTTGATGCAGGATGACGCAATCGATGTCGTCGCAGACTTGAAAGACCAGTCACACTTTGACACGCACATCACATATTAGCCATGCTACTACGCCACCAACTACATAGAAATTCCATCAAGAAGATCGATGTTGGTAACGTCACATAAAGCTTCAATCTTGATTGGAAGAAAACCAAGTTCATCCCAATCTCTGATGACGGCATACCAACGTGCTACTACAACTTTGCATGTTACGAGGAGTTAGATGGCGATCACATCAACAAGAGTAAGAGAGTACTATGGTAAGTACCGGCCTGAAACTACTATTTTTTTATAGAAATAAACTTTACATAATAAGAACAGGAACTATAAGTCTATAAGTTGATATGCTAGCAGCTGTAAAACAATTGGAATCCACCCATCTAACAACCATCATTGAGAACCCAACGGGCCCAAACACCCAACAATACATAGACAGGTACCAAAACACTAAAGTAAAATTGGTGTACATATCAGACAACTATATAAACAATATGTTAACCATTAATCTAATGAGAACAGGTTGAAGCAACTCCCGTTGACCATAACACAAAGCCAAGAGCGGATCTCATACATCAGTTAATGAACTGCTGCCCAACATATCACACCAAAACATGGTAAGCATTCTCTATACTCACATACTTCAATAATGTATCTATTTTGTTGTCACCAACAGGGTAGCTAATTTTGTGCTTTTTATGTAACTAAAGTGTATGGTATATGTTTTTGTCATCTTAAGTTTAGGTGTATCGTCACAACAAGTTGAAAACATATAATATATCATCACAAATTCACAACTCCTGTACAACAAAAAAAATAGAAGCCTTTTTTTAGTTTGCCTATATAAAAAGTCATCATTTTCCCTTATCAGTAAGCAACAATCTAAGCCTAAATGTAACTTATTTTACATTAGGTTAACCACACCAACAAAGGTGACAATTAAAAAGATGTTTACATATAAGGCTGCAAATGCAATGGTACAGACACCAGGCATGCTCTTCTATTATTAAGCATACATCAATAACTCATAAATACATTATTATTTTAGTATTAAGGACATAATACAAGTGAATTTTTCCTCTGACCATCGCCATTACATCTGATTAAAGTGTCCATCTAATACAAACTATTTTTTTTTACTTTAAACATAATCATCATTTGACCTTTGAATGATGGCCCTTAAAAAGAATTTGCATAAACTTATAGATATGCAGGAAAACTATTTGTTAAACTTTACTGTATCCTATATGACTAGCACACCACATTATTTGTACACAACATGCATTAATAAGTATTATTAGGCAGCGATTAGTATCTGCTTTAGCCTCATGACCTACATCTTAGAATCACACATTAACAGCGCATTTTTGTGCACAACATGCATGCCACATGACACCTTTTAATCATCTCAATCATTCTTAACCTATCACAGACCAAGCAGCATAAGATGATCAAACATGATGGACATATTGGCAACCACCTAGTTTATAATATAATAAATGGTTTGAAAACAGAATCGTTTACTACTTGGACCAGTATTAACCATTTGAATAGGAAATATTATGAAGACATACCATCGATGTTTACTTGTGCCGCCGCTTTAAACCCATATTTGAATGTTGTCGGAGTTGAGGCCTTGATCGAGGAAATATTTGACAACATGGGTATGCATGAGATCGATCCGATGATGTCGTTTGAAGCGAAGAATTTATTCAACAAATCCCTTCAAGAAATTTATGACCATTATTTTCAACTTTATGGTCCAAGCTCAAAGTCGACTTTTGTGAGGCAAGCAACAACAAGTAGGTCATGTAAGGACTAGCTTATAAATATGATGAATGTTGTTTGTGAGTCTACGGCTAAACGGCAAAGGGGAAACACACCAACAAGTGAGCTTGGTCCATATAGTGGAGCAAACTATGTTGAAGGTGCATCGGTTGAAGAAGTTCACAACCTTGATATTTTGACTTGGTGGAAAGGAAAGCAAAGCGAGTTTCCTATTCTTTCCGCGATGGCTCGTGACTTGCTAAGCTGTAACAACCCGACTCTCGTATCACCAATATTGTCCGTTTTCCCCCAATGGATGGCCCATCCAGAAACTCACGAATTTGTTTTTGGTTGCCCCAGTAGAGACTTCCCAAGAGGTTACCCATCCTAGTACTACTTCCACCGGAGCACGCTTAACTGTGAAGTTTTCGTATGTTCCACAACCAACTAAGCCCAAAACGCGTTGGTGATTATAGAGGCGGAGTCAATACTTATGAACGAAGGATCTCTCATGTCCACGGCCGATGTGGGATTGCCTAGGGTGTACAATTGGACCGTGTGACCCGGATAGAGTCGGCCTGAATTATAAATATTGCATTTTGTATGCGAAACGCAAATATATACGTTGGCTAGCACACTTGATGAAGAGGAGCTATCGAATAGATCAATTTCAAGCAATTGACGTAGATAAAAGTGGTGCTATTAGTCTTGAGGAAATGAAAGAGGTATGTTTGACCCCAAAAGTCAAACCAAAGATAACAGTTGCACCGCGTGTTATTAATTTCAAACTAACTCGCTTTTGTTGCAGGCCCTTGCTAAAGACCTTCCGTGGAAGATGAAAGAATCCCGTGTTTCAGAAATTCTTGAAGCAATAAGCCCGTCTGTTCTAAAGGGGTGTTTGACCCCAAAAGTCAAACTAAATATAATATCGCATGCAGTTTTTAATTATGTTTTGGGTATATCTTCTATACCTAATCAATAAGTAAATGAGAGCGCCACGTGTCACATAATCAAATTTATTTCTCACACTTCAATAGGAGGGTATAATAGTAAATATATAACCAGATTTATTTAATTATTTAAGTAAATTATCAGTTTTATATTAAATAAGCAAAAAAAAGTCAAAACAAATCTTGAATATGAAATCTAACACATATATCACAGTAAAGTTTAAATCCTTTTCTTTTTAATCGTTTTTACATTTCTAACCTTATAATTAAAAGAAATGAGAATTCAAAAAATTTGATGTGTTGGTAGTTAGTTTTATCGTTTTTTCTTATAACTTTTGTAGATATATGTATGCATTTATATTTTAACCCTTTCCTAGGATCTTGAAGGATTATATTTTTGTGATGCAGATAGATAGTAACACAGACGGGCTCGTTGATTTCACAGAGTTTGTTGCAGCCGCTCTTCATGTTCATCAGTTGGAGGAAGACAACTCTGAAAAATGGCAACATTTATCACAGGCTGCTTTTGAGAAGTTTGATGTTGATCGAGATGGATATATAACTCCTGAAGAACTCAGAATGGTAAGCCATTGACTTTATTTGACTTTGTTGTCAAAAGATTACCTTTTAAACTTTTGATTGGCTTTTGCAGCATACGGGCCTGAAGGGTTCAATAGATCCTCTTCTAGAAGAAGCTGATATCGACAAAGATGGTAAGATTAGCTTGTCAGAGTTCCGAAGGCTGTTAAGAACCGAAGCATGGGTGCAGGGATAATAACATGATATCATTACAGAAAACAGTGGTCAAGAAAAGTCAAAAAGAGTTTTTGTTGTCTATATTGTTTTGTTAATCAGAACAAATACTAGCATTCATGTTCACCAAGAGTGTATATCGTTATCTCGTAATCCTCAAAATTAACGACCGACTCTTTTGATTTGCGCCGGAACACTTGTTTGTGTGTTAAAGATTGGTTTTGTTGGTGTAATTTCTTTTATGTTTGTATAGTTTTCTTTATGTACTTAAAGATATGTATAATATTGAGTTACTTAATCATTAACTGTTCTTGTGGTAATGTTCAAAATTATGTGTTGGGCCATTCTTATAAAAAAAAAATCATCGATGTTGTTTTTCACTAGTAAAGTTGATACAATAATTATTTTAATTTTTGAAGCCACTTAAACAAAAGGATTGTTTGCCCCCCCATGCTACGGTTCCCTGCGGTCCGAACCCGGTGCCGCATTAGGTTAGGGAACTGGGCGATAATAGCTCCTCCGCATCCCAAAGCGCGCTGCCCTCCTAGGCGCGCAACACTAGGTAATCCAAGCCAACCCACATTACTGACTAACGGTGGATAATCAAATTTCTTAGACGTACTAAAGACAACTCCATGAATGAGCAAAATGAAGGTTGCATTAATGAGAAAGATCTCTGGGGAAACCGCTAAAAAAAGATTGAACATGTGGGAGGATCCGAACGAATTCTGCTTTCATTTCCCACGTATGGAGCACTGAGTTACTTACGTTACGGTCTGAAGAAGGTAGGCTTGCACGCGGCTAGGAAGGCTACGTCCCATGCGTCAGTTTGTGGATCGCGGTCACTCTACTTGCTCTTGTTGCCTGCTCCTCCGCTTGTCACGAAAGATTATGCCTTGAAGAATGAACGACTGAGAGATCAAACTCCAATGCTAGGAAACTTCCGAGACTAAAGCCCCCTTGGTATAACTTTTAACCGAAAATCAACTTTAGCATCAACCTAAAGAGGTGATATGTTTGACCTCAAAAGTCAACGTTGACATTATGTGGCATTAACTTTATAACATGTTTCTTTCAATTTCCAAGAAAGGTTTTTAGCAGAGGCCTGTCACAAAACCAAGCTATTTTAATACAAAGTTCATTTTAATGCTTTGTTTGACTATTTAGGTCAAACATACATCTTGCGTTTCCTCGAGAGTAATAGCACCACTTTGATCTACATTCTACATCAATTGCATTAAATTGATCTTTGAGATCGGATAGCTCCTCTTCATTAATCTCGTTAACCAGAGCCTATGCAAGAATATGGATTCTTAAGAAGAAACTATGTGGCATTAACTTTATAACATGAGATAAATACTTACACGTAGAGCAAACTGTTTTAGGCGACCATATTTCACAAATTCACGCGTGTTGGATACAACAGAAATGTCAAGAGGAATTTTAGAAGCATATGTAAGAATAATATGTAATAATATATATTTATATATGGCCATTATAATCATTTATATTATAATAGATCAAAATATTAAATATACCTTATTATATATTAGTTAGGTAATTGTTGCTGGACCATATTACCTATAATTAACTAATAAAGGGTTTCCTCTTGTGTGTATATACAGAGAGATAAATATTAACATCATAACCTTATCACACACACGTAACAATTTTGTGTGCCTCCTCTCTCATCAAACCGGGTTCCTCTCAAGAACCCCAACACCATCCTTAACTATACATCCTAAAGGGGAACTCGACCAAGATGACAAACATGTCGACTATCTCATACTCTGCTGCGATTACTACTCTCCATGCTGTACCATGTTCATAGGTTTAATATTTATCATATTTTATATTACTTACATGAAGAACTTATCAACATGTGGTATTAGAGCGATGTTGATTAATCAGTTCTTCATGTTTTCCCTAAATCTGGAATTGAATCAGAAGACATGGACTAAAACTTGATAAACCCTAATTTTTCGGTTTCTTTTTCATGTTCTATTACAAAACAATATATGAAACTATTTAAAATCGCTAAAATTAATATTTAATAAACCCTAATATTTTCGAAATCTGTTAAAATCATGTTTAAAGATTTCGATTCCATTTTTTGTATATGTTTAATAATTAAATTTTTCAACGATGTTCTTCGTGTTCATCATAATTTTTTGAAAATTATAACATATTTTGGTTCAAATCTGGATTAAAATGTGTTAAAGTTAATTTAGGTATTCTACAAAGGATAACAAAAATGAGAAGTGTGAGAAGCCATAAATAATTGACATGTGTAAAGTGGGTGTAACACCATTGGCAAACACAACATCGTCCCACTCTTAGGTTATCCCACATCGGCCGTGGACAAGAGAGATCCTTGGTTCATAAGTAAATGTCCTGCCACTTCAATCACCAACGCATTTTGGGCAACCAAAAACAAATCCGTGAGCTCTTCGTGGGCAGAGCGGACAATATTGGTGGTGCGAGGGGCTGGATGTTACAGGTGGTATCAAAGCCACTCTTGTGCCGTTCGGGATGATGGGACACGTCTCATCGAGGACGATGAGTCCAAAGGGGGGTTGTCTATAACACCCTTGACAAACACAACATCGTCCCACTCTTAGGCTATACCACATCGGCCGTGGACAAGAGAGATCCTTGATTCATAAGTAAATGTCCTGCCTCTTCAATCACCAACGCGTTTTGGGAAACCAAAAACAAATCCATGTGCTCTTCGTGGGCAGAGCGGACAATATTGGTGGTGCGTGGGGCCGGATGTTACAGGATCTGTCACACCCCAACCTACGGCGGAAATGCCGGGGCGCGAACTGATTGTCACAGTTCTCAAGGTTACTATCATGCACAATATAAGTTTTAATATCTATTTAATAATTTCAAATAATTCAAGTACAAAAATACAACTTATTAAACAAATAACAATTACAAATTAAATTCTTGATCGTATCATTTCTAACTTAAATTCTTCACTAAGTCTTCACAAATCTGCATTAAATTTCTACGATAACCTGCATATGCGTTTAAAATAGAATTTTGTCAACAACACATGTTGAGTGAGCAACACACCAGTTTAGTTGTACATATAGTATATATAACAAAATACGTAGCTGCAACAAGTCATATGAGAATAACAAATTAACCAAATGAGCAAGTATAACTGAGATGTCGAGAAGCACAAATGCTATAACGGCTGACGTATGATCATATTATTCTGAGATTATGTTGGACCTCTCCGAATGCGGTTCACGTAAAGCATGTAAGCACATAAACAAGTAAGGTATAAGTTGTTAACACATAAGACAATAGTTGCAGTTTTGAGTATAAGTATATATGAGAAATATAAGTTTTACGCATATGTCCCCAAAACAGTATGAAAACGAGTAAAAAGAGGGGAATGTGGTACTCACCTTAGCAATAAGCAAAAGATAAACAAATGCGGTAAGAGCGGTAGTAAACAAGAGTCACGCTCTTCGGAAGTTATCGACGAGAAATCCTATGTAACAATAGTTGATGAAATAAATATGGATAGACAACGAAGCTAACATTAGATAGAGGTTCGGGATTTGATGAATGTGAAATCTTACGAAAGTTAATTATCACTTTAGTCTATTATAAATTTTATTACTAAAGTTTTATCGTAGATAATATGATTTAATTATATACACTACATAAAAATACTTGAATAAATATTATTTATAATCTTTGATAAATTATATAAAGAGATATGTGTTAAAATATTTATTAAACTAAAATACCTTTAATGTATTTATTTATATCTTCACTATTTGTAAGGATATCTTTGTAAATAAATAATAAACAGTAATATTTATATAAGATATGGTCTTTTATGAAAAATACTTAAACTATATAAATTAAGAAGATTATATTTAAATATATTTTAAATTAAAGCTCTTTAACAATTTTTAGCAACCAAAATATATACGCATATACAAGGGTTTTAATGAAGATGTGGGAAAACAACATGTATCCTTGTCGGTTTTTCATAAATACAATTCATTTATCATTTATTATGGTTAATATTCATAAAAAATGATTTAATAGTACTAAATTACCGAAAATATGACAAAAAGGGATGGCCAGGGTTCGAACCCGCGACCATAGAGGTTTAACCATAGATGCGTTGGCCAGCTGAGCAAGTGGTTAACAGGTTTAAACAACAGAAACAAAAATAGGTATACTAACATGAGAAAAGCCCCAATTTGGTTATGAACCCTAAAATCCAAATTGGTTAAATCCGTTGATGATAAACGGATTTATGTTAGGGTTATTATTAATCTAACAGTGGCGATCGAAACAATATATTTCAATACCTCCAACGATGACGCGTAGAGGGTTAATTAGATTCGACAGAGGGCGGCCAAAGTTGGATAACGAACAGAGTATAAGCGAGCATTATAATCCAACTAGTGTTGGGGTTATTGTTGGTGACGATGGTGTGTAGGTGCAGATGCGTTTAATTGAAATATATCAATTTCAACAGGTTAACACGAGTGTCGGCTAAGCGAATTTAGAAATACGAATCATAATTTATGGGTTTAACAATATTAAAGTGTCGGTAGGATCGATTATAAAATGTATAGCAATAAGCATTGACTAATTTCCATGATTGAGACGAAAATTATGCTTCAAGAAACATAAACGGGTCACGGGTCACATGGATACGGGTCTGGGTAAACGAATATAACAATATTAATATCAAATTTGCAATTTAGTCCTTGTAATAATGAGGTGGAAGCATATAGAGGTAAAAGTTTTAGTTTGGGGTATTTTGCCAATATTTGAAAGCTTATATAATATTAAATAATGAAAAATATTCTTGATAAACGCGATAAGAATTAACCCGAATGTCGAAACGGATTAGGTATTTAATATAATATATTAACTTGAAAAGTCGAGTTGTTACAGTGGGGACCAAAAGAAAAAGGATATAGAGGTAATTGTACACATTTTCACTCTCCACATGCAAGGCACATGTTAATACCCCCATCATTTTAGAACGTTTATAACTTTTTCGTATGATATTTTTTTTTAAAAAAAATTCATTTATATTATAATAGATAAAAAAACGCTTGTTATTTATATTAGTTTGGTAATTGTTGATGGGGCCATATTACCTATAATTAACTAATAAAGGGTTTCCCCTTGTGTGTGTATATAGAGAGATAAATATTAACATCATAACCAAATCACACACACATAAAAATTTTGTGTGCCTCCTCTCTCATAAAACCAGGTTCCTCTCAAGAACTCCAACACCGTCCTTAACTATACATCCTAAAGGGGAACTCGACCAAGATGACAAACATGTCGACTATCTCATACTCTGTTGCGATTACTATTCTCCATGCTGTAACAGGTTCATAGGTTTAATATTTATCATATTTTATATTACTTACATGAAGAACTGATCAACAGCATAACCACCTTCTCGAACCGATGAGTGTGCAACTTTCAATCTTCTATTTTAGTAAAATATTTGACTGTTTAACTGTTTTATATAAATCTATCATCTACTCTAGAATATCTTGTATAAAACATAGCTGGACCGCTAATAACTTTTCAAGCCTTTTCACAACAAGATACATGGGAGGTCTAAACATTCTAAATTAAAGACTTTTTACTTTAATAACTCACTTGTTTAATCATTTTCACAAAGATGCAACAGTTGACCATAATTAAGCTAACGTGTTGACTTTTTTGACAGATGAAAACTCCGGCTGCGATGAAAGATGTTAAACGAGAAGTCAAAATATTGCAATCACTGTCTCTCATTTGTTCACCAACCTCGTATCATCAACAATTATCGTTCAAACTCACATACTAGCATGAGAATTACAATTACATCAATCCACAAAAAAACAAAAATCTAGTATTAACTAAGAGTTTTTTAAAAATATAAGCGCCTCGGCAGCGGAATCCACCTGCTCATCATCCTCTACTGCCACACCATCATCATCCACATGCCCGTCACCCTCTACTGCCGCACCATCATCATTCACCTGCTCATCACCCTCTACTGCCACACCATCATCATTCACCTGCTGGTCAACCACAGCCTCCACATCCACCTGCTCTACACCACCACCATCCACACCTCTGTTACCCCACCTGCACTTCTACTGCCCGTGGGATCCTCTGATGGCGTCTAGAAACCCTCTCCCAATCCACTAATTCACCATGATTATGGTCTACGCCAGCCGGCTCCACACCGCCATCATCCACTAGCACCACAACCATCCTCGGACAGCGTCTAAGAACACGTTTCCAAGCCGCCAATTCACCCATATAACGGCCCACGCCAACCGACTCCACGCCACTATCATCACCCGGCTCAACAGCCATCCTCCGAAGGCATCCAGAAACACGCTGCCAACACCCTAATTCATCAAGATTGCCAATCGGCTCCACGCTGCCAACCTCTACACCCGTCCTCTGACGGCGTCCAGAAACAACTCGTTGCACGCCAACACTGTGCTCCTCAGCCTCGGCCACTGCCACAGCCACTCCAACATCCCTTTCCGTTAACTCAATCACCACATTACTTAGCGTGGAAGGGCAAGATCTAACATTACCTTTAATCGTGAGTAAATGGTCCTTAATTCTTCGAGACGTGGCAGACTGCATAACTTGGGTACAATAATTACATTCTGTGTCATTTTATTTCATCCCCTCTTAGTAATGGTAACATGTGCTCAAGCACGACTCTTGAACTGCACATGAATAACAGTATTGTCATTATCAAGATTAGAATTAGGGTTTATAGAAGGAGTAGATGGTGCCATTGTAGAAGAATTAGGGGTTAGGATTTGATGGTGGGTCTTCTTGGTTGTTTGGCATTAGAGAAGAAATGGGGTTAGGGTTCACAGAAGGATCTTGGTCGTTTTCATTCATGGTTGCAAAAATTGGGTGTTTTATTATGTAATTTTAATGAAATTTGAGTAAGAGATTGGTTTACAGAGGTCTGATTCAGGTTATAGAGGTTTGATTGAGTTACAGAGTGTTTGAGCGATGTATGGTTTGAGGAGGGAGGGTGAGTATTCAAAGTTCTGTTAAAGTTTACAAATTAACCCTCGGTTAATTTGTTTTGTGAAAACACACCCCTGAACTATACAATAATAACAAAACATACCTTTAAATCATGCTCAATGGTCGGCCGGCGAGTAAGAGATGTAAACGAGCTCGAGCTTCACATGATGACGACTTGTTTACACCCTCCCAAGTGTGACCGACGAGTAGATGACTCCGCCTCCGGATCTGAACCGCCGGCAAGTGTGGCCGACGAGTAGATGACTCCGCCTCCGGATCTGAACCGCCGGCGAGTACATGACTCCGTCTCCGGATCTGAACCGCCGGCAAGTGTGACCGGCGAGTACATGACTCCGCCTCCGGAACGTCGGAACAAACAAGAGTGACATATAGTGAAGAAACACTAACCGGACCCCGGGCAGATTACTGGTAACCTGGGGGTTGGAGAGATGTTTCCCACGAGGGGTTAGACCCTTGGAAGATGGTTCTTCTGATAACCTGCAAAACAGACACCGTGAGCTCGTCACTGAGAAGGGGGGGTTCCTCCTTGTGACCACCCTCCGGCGTGAGAATCAGACTAGATTGCTCTTTAAATATAAAAGTATATTAAGAGATTGCTAGAGCAGATATCAGGTATATTATGATGATATAAGATAATGTAATAAGATATGATGAGATGAGATGGTCATACCATTTGGGGTATTTATAGCCGAAGGTAGGTTTCCAAGGAGGTATGGCCGGCTGCTACAGTGTTCCTGTTCATCAACAGTAGCCTACGCACGTGCCCTGCTGGTAGTTGGTGGGTAGGCAGCGGCTGATAGTGACCAGGCCTGCTGTGTACTATTCCCTTTCCACCAACTGCCGGCTACGCACGTGGTATGACAGTAGTTGGTGAGTAGGCAGCGGCTAATAGTGATACAGTACAGGAGCATGCTGCTCGCCATACTGTATCAGTGAGCTGTCGTATCTCTGATCAGATCTTTCGCCCATACCTCGTCAGGTACAGTAAAAGATCCTTCAGTATACGGACTGGCTTATTTGGGCGGGAGTATTCCCCCTCCCGCCTCTGTGCGGGATTGCTCCCGGCTTGGCTCATTCCTTCAGGTGACACTGAATGATCGAGAGCTAAGTGCCTTGTGCGTGTAGCCATGCTGCGCGGGTGGCCTTCCCTAATGGCTTGTATCCGAGGCTGCGGGGACAGGCGGAGTCCTTCACCATTGGGAGGCATTTCCTGCGGGACCAGCTTGCGTACTGCGCGTAAGGACGTCACGTCTCTGAGCATGGTTGGTCCTGCGGATCCAGTTGGTTTCTGCGCAGACGTCCCTGTTTAAGGTGAGTCTTGCGGGACCAAATGGGCTCTGCTGGGACCTACCTCTTCAAGTCCCCCCAGTCCAATGTTCTTCTCATGCGTGTTTAATAAAGTGAGGTGAACTTTTGGACTTGAGCAAAGGGCTTTGAAAAGGGTTTTGTAAGGTTTTCCATGGGGATTCTTTCCGCGGAAGTCCTTGTCACTTGCAGAATTGCCCGAGTTTCCTGCTTGGTCTTTGGGTATGATGCGGGTAGGTCTGTAACCTCCTCGCAAGTCAGGAGCATTGAGTCCCAGTTGTATGGATTTTCCATGAGGTTTTGGTAGTTTTGAACATAGTGATCAATTATGTTAAGACCACCAACTCCATCCTGGAGCTTCAAACAACGTAGTTCTTCGACGTTCCCGCTATGCGGGGATGTTATTTCCGTTTCCGCAAGCATTGCCCAGAAGATCCTTCTTGGTTTCAATTCCCAGCGGAGCGCTAGGTATGTGAAGGGTTTTGCCTTGACACTGTACCTGCGCTCGTCTTACGGTTACTTTACTTCCAAGGTATTCCTGGCGTCAATTCCCTGCGGGTGCTAGGTATGTGAAGGGTTTTGCCTTTACACTGTACCCGCACCCGTCTTATAGTTACTTGGTTGCCGAGGAATACTTGGCTTCAATTCCCTGCGGGTGCTAGGTATGTGAAGGGTTTTGCCTTTACACTGTACCCGCATCCGTCTTACGGTTACTTGTTTGCCAAGGTTTATTTGGCTTCAATTCCCTGCGGGTGCTAGGTATGTGAAGGGTTTTGCCTTTACACTGTACCCGCATCCGTCTTACGGTTACTTGTTTGCCAAGGAGTAAGGGGTATTTTCCCGCTTACTTTTTAATATTTTCAAATTTTTGAATTTTGAAATTCGAAGAGTTGGTGAAAAGATAAGAACAGTCCAAACCTCTGAAACGTCGTGCGACGGTTTCTTCTGACTGTGTCAGGACGTGCAGGAAGTTATGGTGACGTGACAGAACATGGTCATTCCAGACGCTTTTCCTGGCGCGTGGGCACGATTTTTCGGGCGCGTGGCCGCGAAATTACTGGCACACGTCCTGTCAACAGCTGTTGCCAGCCTGCTTTTTGCCACGTGTCATAGTTTCATTGCACCTTCGATTTCTCTCTCCTCCGCATTAAATTCACCGCATTAATTGCGATTAGTATATAAAGGGGGAGAGGCCTCTTTGTAATCCACACTTTCACCTCTCTTCTTCTTCTTCTTAGTGATTTCCGGCAAATACTCCCCTTTTTCAGGCAAGCATTTTCCCGAAATCACTCTTCTTTCTGCAAAAATGTCTTCTCATGATGCTGAAGCTGTAGCCGACGATAGGAGTACTGCTGGCGAGTGCCAGTGTGCTCTACCTGTCGATCAGTACCAGTACATCGTCAGGAAGTTCATGCTCGAGTCTCTCGAGCCTGAGTTTCCTGAATCCCACCAGACTGTGTACGATGCCCCCAGTGGCAAGATCGGGGTATATGCTGCATTCTTTGTTTATGGGAACCTTAGGTTCCCATTGACAAAGTTTGTGTACCGTGTCCTAGAGAGGCACGGGGTGCACCTGACCGAGGTGCATCCGATGGCGATTGCCAAGGTCCGGCACTTCGAGTGGGTGTGTCGGATTCTGGGTATTGAGCCCTACGTGGACCGCCTGATGACCTTCTATACTTGGAGGTGCGTCCAGGGGTGGTACTCCCTGACAACCCGTATTAAGGGTTTGAAGATCTGCGTGACCGAGCGCAGTCTCCGATCGTGGAAGCGGGAGTTCTTCTACATCTCTGCCCGCGCCATCCCCATTGCTATGAAGTTCAAGAAGGGTCAAGCGCTTCCGAGCCTTCACGCTTCCAGCTACCAGGAGGCGGAATGGTTCGCGAAGATATCCCGGGTCCAATCTCCGGTTTACCGGTTTGCGGAGTCCGGGATGGTGCTGCTGGGGATGAGCCGGGTGAAGGATGCGTCCCGGTTTCCCATCCTTCTTGAATACGGTTTGAACTCTATTCCTTATGGTATGTCTTGTCTTTCTTGCTGATATTAGTTAATTTTCTAACTGTTTCTTTTTCTTTCAGAGGGGAATAATTTGGAGTCGCTCCTGTTCCCGCGGGAAGCTGACAGTCCCGTGCGGGTGGGCACTCGTGCTCTGGACGACAATGAGTTGCCCATCCTGGAGCAAACGGCGGATAGGTTTGTGGAGGTCTATCCGCCGGGCCAAGAGATCCTGAGCCACCGGCGGCCAGGTAAGGAGATATTCTATCCTGAACCCCTCAATGCTGTACCCGTTGCTGGAAATCCTTACATCCTATCTTCTTCTGAGGAATCCGCAGATGGTCCTCCCCTTGTGCGGAAGAAGAAGGCTGCTACCGGCGTGAAGGGGAAGGAGAAGGCCTCCACAGCTGATCCAGTGGTTCTATCTGACTCGGAGTCAGATAGTGAAGAGGTGGCGGGGAAGCCCGATGGTGAGAAGACCACTGCTCCGGAGGCTACGACCGTTACCTCCGGAGAACCAACGAAGACGACGGTGACCGGTACCAAGAGGCCGGCTCCATCGGGTTCCTCCCCGCCCGTCCGTACGTTCAGGGTCAAGAAAACCCGTAAGTACAATCATAATGTCTTTGCAGATTTATTACTTAAATTTATCTAACACTTTCTTCTTTGTGCAGGCGTGGATGTTGACGCATTCCGTGGTGAAGCGCAGGGGAGTACCTCCCCGCCAATGACGGTAGGCTCGGTCAGCCTTCCTGAGGCGTCGACCCAGGCGCCTGCGCCTGCATCCGCTGGTCCAGTTGCTCGTTACTTTGAGCCAACTGTTCCGGCCGAGATGACGTCACCGCCGGCCGTGAGTGCGATTTTTACAGCATCCTTCACGGAGCCGGCGGTTACTGCTGCTGCTGAGGAGGCGGCGACCGCGGCGGCGACCACAACGGCGACCACGGCGGCTGCCACCATGCCCGCGCCACCGGCACATACGGCCGGGCCATCAGGTACGCGCAGGGCTTCCCGCCGATCTTTGCCACCTTCCCGTCTGCCTGACCTGTTGGATGGATTTCCTTTAGGTTCAGGTGATGGGTTTGGCGGCTATCGGCCTGTCATTGACCCTACAGGTGCGTAGGGTTCCTTTCTTTTTCCCTTATGTTTTTTATCATCTTTTCCTTACTGCCTTTTTCTTTTGCAGTGTCGGATTCCAATGAAGTGTATGTTCCGCGATGGAACATACGCCGAGGAACAACCCTTCGTACCCCTGTGGAGTGCGTGGACTGGGCTCGCCACGCTGCTCCTCATGGTGCGTTGGGGGAAGCCATGGCTAGCTACCAGGAGGGTAGGCTAACCAATGAGCTTCGGGTTCTCCAAGCCCGGATGCAGCCGCGCGTCGAGCTGCTTTGTCGTGAAAACGACAAGTTGAAAGCAGCTCGCGCCAAGGGCGTATCTGAGGCGCGTGCTCTTCGGGAGGAGAACCAACAGCTGGCGGCAGCTGCCGCCGACAAGGAGAAGGCCTTCAAGGCCCTCGAGGTTGAAGTTCAGGCGCGACTCGAGGCCCGCTCCAAGGCTGCCCAAGCTGTGAATGAACAGCTTCGGCTGGCCAGAGAGACTGCGCGAAACGCAACCGAGAGGGCTGCCAAGGCTGAAGCCGTTGCTGAGCCTTTGCGTGTGGAGAATGAGGAGCTCAAGGCCAAATTAGAGGCTCTCCAACGCGCTCATGATGCCTTGGCAATGGAAGATGCCAAGAAACTCCAGGAAATCTTGGACCAAAGAGGGGTGCTTGACCACACCGAGCGGAAGCTTAAGGGCGTCGAAGAGGCTGCCGCAAAGGAAGTTTTACTTGCCAACCTTAACAAGAGCGAAGCCGAACGCGCCCATAACGAAGCTCAAGCTGCCCTCCAATGGCTTCTTCGAGAAGCGTTGCCTCAGGTATGTTTAGCTTTATCTTCTCGCTTTTCTTTTGTAAGAAAAGGTTCTAATACTTGTATTTTTTTCTTTGTAGGTTGTGCGTCGGGTCTTTTCAGAGACCTCTTACGATGATGCTATGACCGCAGCCCTCAACGCTTCTCATGAGGATGGGGAAAAGGCCGGCTTCCTGCTTGGTCTAGGGTTTGTTGAGAAAGGCGTCCCGCCTTCCAACTTCCCTTTGTTCGATGTGGATACCGAAGCCATTTATGACCAAGCATTGAACCAATACGCCGCCTTCCCGCATCCAGTGGTGGAAAAGGTGGACGAAGTAGCTGCTGCTGATGATGGGTTAGCTGTCCTCAAAGCGTTCCTCGAACCACCCCGTTCTTCTGACGGAGCGGGTCCAAGTGGAAGCGGCCCTGAAGCTTGATCCTGAAGATCCCTTCCCATTGCTAAGACTTGTATAGTTTTATTCTCTGAGGCGGGTAGTTACCCGGCCATTCTTTTAATATATTCTTGAAATATTAATCTTTTTGCGTATAAGATTGTTATTTCCTTCTTTGGGTTCCTTGCTTTATAAACTTATGACTTGCATACTTAGTTTAAATTAGCAATTTTCCAAGTGTTTAGAATAAGAACCTTTGAACGTGGTTGATAATGGGTTAAAGTTTCGCTTCCTCCTTCGTGATTGTGCGGGTAGAACCGTCACTTGCACTTGGTAGGATGGCTAAACTTTAACCTTCATCTGACCTGCGTGTAGGTTTTCCTTTTCGAAATTTCTAAGGCATTAAGATAAGTTAACCTTTGAACGTGGTTGATAATAGGAAGTCTTGCTTCCTCTTTCGTGATTGTGCGGGTAGAACCGTCACTTGCACTTAGTAGGATGGCAAAACTTTACCCTTATCTGACCTGCGTGTAGGTTTTTCTCACCTTTTGAGGATAAGTTAACCTTTGAACGTGGTTGATAACAGGAAGTCTTGCTTCCTCTTTCGTGATTGTGCGGGTAGAACCGTCACTTGCACTTAGTAGGATGGCAAAACTTTACCCTTATCTGACCTGCGTGTAGGTTTTCCTTATCCTTTTTAAGAATTTTGTTTTGAACCGTTCGACGCGCGGTTGTCGATAGGTTAGTGTTCGGTTTCCTTTCATGATTCATGCGGATAGACTGGCACTTTCATTTAATAGGATAATTGAACTCTTCCCCTTCAACTGACCTGCGTGAAGGTTTGTCAAATTATTGGGTTCGTGCGGGTAGGACCGCCTTCCCACGCAACGACTTCACGTAATGTGAACGCCGTCACCAGTGTTGCATAGTTTAACCGTTCGACGCGCGGTTGTTGATAGGTTATTATTCAGTTTCCTTTAATGATTCATGCGGATAGACCGGCACTTTCATTTTTGGGTGCTGAACTTTTTCCCAAACTGACCTGCGTGAAGGTTTGTCATGTTATTGGGTTCGTGCGGGTAGGACCGCCTTCCCATGCAATGACTTCACGTAATTATGCGGTGAAAACCGGCATATTAGTGTTCAGAAAAGTATGAATGTAAAATCATCAGCTTCGATGTTCTTAAAGAGAATCATTTCCATTAGAAGTGGCTCTTGGCCTTTTCTTTACAAATTGGAATTGATTTACATGCAGACTGTGTAAATGAGCTCCCTTCCATGTTGGGATGGGAGTGCCATCGAGCCGATACGCACCTGGTTCGGGATCTCGTTCTTTACGCAGCATGTAGTCTCGATTTTGAAGCTGGAATTGATTCGTGTCTTCCCCAGCTGAGGTTCTATACGCACCCGCCTGCTCAGCCTTTACTGTGCCACGAGGTGCGCGAGCGTCCCATCTCTGACAAATGCTTCGACCATGTCCTTTACGTCTATGCATTCTTCAGTGTTGTGGCCTTTTGTCTTGTGGAAGTCACAGTATTTGCTCCGATCAGCATCGTGACGATGTCGGATTATTGGAGGCTTTGGCCATGGGAGCTCTTCAGTGGCGAATATCTCAGTGACGCTTTTGGTGAGTGGCGTCCATCTGGAGTTCCGGTGCGACTGTACATTATCCCTTCCGCCCACTCGATGTTGCAAGCCGGATGAGGTGTCAAAGTTTACCCTTGACTGCCAAATGCCTAGCTTTCGCTTTTTATTTAGTCTGGCGGTGAGGACGTTGTCTTCTCTCGTCTTCTGAGTGTAGAGGTTTGTGCTCTGTGGGAGATCTCTACCCAGTTGCTTCTCTGTTTCCGCATAGCGTTTTGCTGCTGTCATGATGCCATCCCATGTGGATGGCATGCCATCTTTACCCGTTAGGGTGCGGATGAGCTCTGGGTCATGTGCGCCCTGGATGAAGGCAGCGCGAACAAGATCTTCGCTGATATTGCCCAAACTTAGCTTCTTTGAGTTGAAGCGAGTGATGAAGTTTGGCAGAGATTCATCTTCCTCTCGTATGCATTTGAGGATTGTCCATTGCTCCTCGGTATACTTCCGTTGCTGGCTGAAGTGTTGGCTAAACTTCTGCTGGAAGTCTGCCCAGTCGTAGATGTGGTTGACCGGTAGGCGATCAAACCAAGCTCTAGCAGCCCCCACCAGCGTCATTTGGAACATGTAGCACCACGTGGGTTCCGTCCAATTGCTGATGGTTGCCCCCGCTATGAACCTGTTCAAATGATCGTCTGGATCAGATATACCGTCATATGTGCCTATGTTGGGCATTTGTTTGGCACTCTTTGGGGCGATTGCTTCAGCAATGTCCCTTGCAAATTTGGACGTTCCTGCATTTGCAACGTTTGGTCTGAACGTTTTTGAGAAGTCTCGTGGACTTCCACCTGTGCTTTTTGGTTTGAAGGCTTGTCCAAAATGCCTTTTCGGTTGGGATTCCGTTTCCTTACGCTTCCCTTTTGCCCTATGGCGAGGGTTCGCGTCGGAGTCGGATTCCTCCGAGTCATCCTCCCAGTACTCGAATTCGTCGGCCTGTTGCACGGAACGCAAGCGTTCGTCCAACTCAGCCTGGAATTCCTTTTGTCGTGCCTCCGCCCATGCCTTAACTTCATCGAGAGTCTGGCGGGGGAGTCTTCGTTTCTCAAACTGGGTATCGGTGGATCCCAGTAGGCGGTCATTTACTGCACTTGCCCCAGCTTTGGTAAGTGGGGTAGTGTTCGTAAAATTTACTTCACTTGCCCCGGCTTCGGTAGCCGGGGTAGTGTTCGTAAAAACTGTGTTGCCGGTATTCCCCCTAGTAGCTGGGGTTGTGGTTACCGGAATTTCTCTAACCATCTTTGTAGAAGTTTGAAAAAACTGGAGAAAATTGTAGTTCTAGCTTTATGCACGGATGGCGCCAATGAAGAAACACTAACCGGACCCCGGACAGATTACGAGTAACCTGGGGGTTAGATAGATGTTTCCCACGAGGGGTTAGACCCTTGGAAGATGGTTCTTCTGATAACCTGCAAAACAGACACCGTGAGCTCGTCACTGAGAAGGGGGGGTTCCTCCTTGTGACCACCCTCCGGCGTGAGAATCAGACTAGATTGCTCTTTAAATATAAAAGTATATTAAGAGATTGCTAGAGCAGATATCAGGTATATTATGATGATATAAGATAATGTAATAAGATATGATGAGATGAGATGGTCATACCATTTGGGGTATTTATAGCCGAAGGTAGGTTTCCAAGGAGGTATGGCCGGCTGCTACAGTGTTCCTGTTCATCAACAGTAGCCTACGCACGTGCCCTGCTGGTAGTTGGTGGGTAGGCAGCGGCTGATAGTGACCAGGCCTGCTGTGTACTATTCCCTTTCCACCAACTGCCGGCTACGCACGTGGTATGACAGTAGTTGGTGAGTAGGCAGCGGCTAATAGTGATACAGTACAGGAGCATGCTGCTCGCCATACTGTATCAGTGAGCTGTCGTATCTCTGATCAGATCTTTCGCCCATACCTCGTCAGGTACAGTAAAAGATCCTTCAGTATACGGACTGGCTTATTTGGGCGGGAGTATTCCCCCTCCCGCCTCTGTGCGGGATTGCTCCCGGCTTGGCTCATTCCTTCAGGTGACACTGAATGATCGAGAGCTAAGTGCCTTGTGCGTGTAGCCATGCTGCGCGGGTGGCCTTCCCTAATGGCTTGTATCCGAGGCTGCGGGGACAGGCGGAGTCCTTCACCATTGGGAGGCATTTCCTGCGGGACCAGCTTGCGTACTGCGCGTAAGGACGTCACGTCTCTGAGCATGGTTGGTCCTGCGGATCCAGTTGGTTTCTGCGCAGACGTCCCTGTTTAAGGTGAGTCTTGCGGGACCAAATGGGCTCTGCTGGGACCTACCTCTTCATATAGATAGGGTTTTGAGAGTGAAGGAATAGAGAGAGTTTTTAGAGTGAATGAACAAAGAGACGGTTTTGAGATTGAACCGAAAGAGAGAGAGAGAGAGAGAGAGAGAGAGAGAGAGCTTTACTAGTTTTACGATTCAATTTGGAATGGATTTAAAGAGATTCATACTCTTTATTATTATTATTATTATTATTATTATTATTATCTAAAATTTTGATGGAATTAAATGGATTTAAAGAATATACAACTAATAGCATTCTCGAGATTTTTTCAAAATAGGTCATTCATTTATAAAGTTATGTTTTTATCACTCTCATTCTTATTGAATAAAATTATTTATATATAAAAATATATACAAAAAAGTGAGTTACAAATAATAAAATTGTATTTTTTTTATTCCGTTTAAAACATAAAAATTCAAAAATGATTTTGAAAACTATACGTTTTTATAGTCATATTCTTATTTATTTATCCAAACCAATTTATAATAAAAGTCTTGTGTTTGTAATTTTTTTTTTCATTGCCTTTTCTTTTATTGTTTTTTCTTTGAAATTCTTTTTCTTTCTATTTTATGTTAGGGATACAGCATGCAACTAAATGATAATACAATTGTTTTGGATAGGGAAAAAATCTCGAAGTTGTTTTATGATCAAAATAGACGTTTTTTTTAATATTCATTTTATCATTTTGCTATAAGTAATATATGCGAATAAATAACTTTCATTTGTTAACATAAAATAAAAATCATAATACATGATTGTGTTAATTTTTTTCTTTGGCATTCAAGTTTAAATTTTATTGAATACAAAACTGTATTCAAACTATAGTATTTTTTTTTTTACAAATATTCGTTGTTGTGCTTAATTAATTTTTTCTGATATTTCGGTATAAATTTAATTGAAACAATATTCAGAATATTTTAGTTTATATTTTTGATATCATAAGTTTTGCATGTGCAAGTACCTTACCAGTATCAATGCCAACCGAACCAGATTCCGACCAAACATCTATACTAATATCGATATCAAGTCTAATTCAATTTTTAAACACTTTTATACAATAAAACAACTCGATTAAAGAAAACCATGAAGTTAACAGTATAATGGAAATAAAAAAACAAAGACAAAAAAACTAAAAAGTTCCCTTTTGTTTTAAATCTATTTGAAATAATAAATAAAAAATATGAATATCAAAAACAGTTCCAAAAACAATTTTCTAACATTTCTATTTAAAACGAAATGAGAAATAAGAAAATAAAAGTTTATTATTTTTAATTCATTTGTATCTACGTGATGCAGCGGTAAAACCAAACAGAAGATCGAATCACGTTAATTCAATCGAATACCGTGGTGAACTTCCAAACGCTAGAAAATCCCGCCCAAAGGTTAGGGAAAATGAAGAGAAAAAATAATTATTATCAAATTCAAGTCTGCCTTTAGAAATTACATAATCAACATATAAATAAGAGTTCTGATACGAAATGGGCCTAAAACGGGCCATGGGCCATGGGCCAAACACAATCCCAAAAATAAAAACATAAAAGTGCTGAAAAACAATAAAAGACCCATAACTTTATTTAGGAGTCGTTTTTGGGCTTCAGACAGTGGCCAAAAATGGGCTCCTCGTCTCAAGCTTCGATTTGACTGGTAATAGGCCTGAAACGGAGCTTCGTGGGCCAAGTTATGCCCGTTTTCGTGGGCCACCTTTGGAGACACGATCATGGGCCTCCAAATATAACATGGCATGTTCGTCAATACTTCCCTGCATCACTACGTTTTCATACATAAATTTTGAATATAAATTAATTTATACAATAAGATTAGGAGTGAGAATGATAATAAGTTTATAAAAGAAAACCTAATTTGATGTATATGAAAATTTGAAATACATACCCACATACTATCTTTCTATTTGATACTTCATTATCCGTGTCATATATGTATAGTTGGGAGAATTTAGATTTTCCACCTTGGAGAGGTAGAAGACTTCCAATACGATGATAATTTTGTCCATCAAGTCTAAAAATGTACGGCGCTTTACCCTTATTAATGGAGTTATCAACTTTTTCACCCATTGAAATAAAACTAAACATCGAATTGTAACAACGAATATTTTTTAAAAAGTATTTGCTTTTAGAGCCAACACCAGTAAACAAATTTTTATAGTTTATATAAGGAGCTTTTAATCATGGAAGTTGAACCTTGTTGTAACCACAACATAACAAATAATTTGTTCTCTCATCATCTGTTCTACCATGTACTCCTTCATTTTTCCATAATTTTGCATAACAACTTCCACACGTCAAACTTTGATCACCGTGGTCCAAGTAATCTGTTACACGATTTGAAATAAATAATTATAACTTTGTTAAAAAAATGTACTAAATTTTTGTTATTCTCAAATATATTTACCTCTATATATTCCTGCAAACGGGTCCCTAACAATATCTTCAACATGTATATGTTCGTTATGCATAATGTTACTCGTATGAGATGAACCTTCTAAAATTAAAAAGTTAAAATTATAATAACGAAAACTATTGCTAAAACTGGAATGTTATATGTGGATATGTTCTTCTATAACTTTCAATTTTATATTCATAATAAAATTAAAAAAAAAAAACATTTGATATCTAAATGTATACCAGCATTTACATATGATGAAGTTATACTTTCGTTGACGCTAGAGATGGATGTACGTTGATGTCTAACAGACGTATTTGAAGAGGAAGCTATTTTTTCCCATAAGATATGTGGTTACTGTTTGTATGTAAAAGTGTAGTATTTTGAAGCCTTAATGTAGACGCGTGCAGTTTAGATATTCTATTATCCAAAATTAGTTTCCGTGCTTTTCGTTTATCAGGAAAAATATTATTAACAACTGTAAACAAATATGAAGCAAAGGGGAAAAATATTAATATTAATAGAATTATACTGAATTACAAAATAGAATGATAAATGCGACATACCATTCGAAATATCCAATAAGGGAGTTCTTGTTAGCTCAATTACAATAACAAAAATCAAATCAAATCAAATAAATAGATAGTAATTAACGTATCTAATTTATGCAGGTAAGTATATTGTGTAAATTTAATATAAATAGTGAATGTTTTAAATCTTAATTAAATTGATATTTTAAATAATTTATGCAAGTAAGTATAATATGTAAATTTAATATTGACGTGATGATTGATAAGGCTAAAAAGGAATGTTTTAATCTTAATTAAAATTGTATTTTAAATAATAAATTTAATTAGAAATTACATGAGTGTGCCACTTGTCAAAATATTAGGCTAACTAAGGGGTTTGTGGTTCAACCAATATTTTTGTTTATTATAATAGTAGATTAATTTAAATAATTAAAGTTACCAAAGTATACAATTTTCACCCAAGTCCAAACTTTAAACCAATTGTGTTTCCAAACTTAAACTAGAAGGGTCATACTTGTAAATCTGTTATTTTATTAATAAAATATATTAATTTTAAATTTATTTAAAACCCTAAACACATCCCCCTGGTCTGACCAGCCTATATGGATCAACCCGAACCCATTCCGCAAACCGAATCACTCATCCGCCACCAATTAACGCGTTTTGACCCAATTGGATTATGGAATTGAGCATATTTGATGATATATTCACTTGACCGATGATTAATTTTGGTAAAAACGTGTAATCAATCCCGGAGTCAATGTTCTAACCTATTATAAACCGAAGCAAACCCTAACTTTGGGTTCTATATAAACTGATCATCTCAACACAATTGAACGCACACAAACCTTCATCATATTGTCGCCAACGTTTCCCCCATATCCAATTTCATAAACAAATTCATCCTGTCATGTCACACCCCACCTTAGGGCCTAGGCGTGTGACCTCAAGTTGGTACCTGTTTTGTAAATATATCAGAGTTTATGGGTAAATTTTAGCGGAAGACTTTAAGTTGATTACAATATTAATTTACATTGAAAATTTACTCGGGAATTAAATACTCGAGTATTGGTTTACAAAAGATATGTTTTTATATTATAAGGATTTTATATCAAAAACATAGCCATCTTGTACGCGCTTCTATCTTCAATAAGACTCCAATCCTTTCTAATGCTACTTATGCTTAATTACCTGCAATGGGTTGAAAAAATACGTCAGCTATATGCTGGTGAACACGTATGACTCAATAAATCATTTTGAATGACAATATAATACAAATATAGTTTTCTCTAAAAGCTCAGTAGAAGCATTTCTACTTCTGGTCTATGTACCACTGCCCTACACACACAATTGTTCCCGAGCCACGTAGCCCTTTTCGGGAGACTAGTTATGACCATTAGCCCGCGGCCACGTAGCCTTAGAATGATTAGGCTGAACGGTTATGTTTGGATCCAGACACATGTGTATTCGGTCTGAGTTGACTTTATTTTCTACTTTGTATTATAAAGTTTTAGAGATTGTATGATCTCATGTAGACATTTATTGACTCGCTAAGACAAACACCCGTTCGTCTCATTGAGTATAATATGTTTTGACTAATTAAAAGGTTGACGTATTCACCTGTACCGTCGGTGTTGTAAACCTTGACTGATTGATTGATCGACTGTGAATGATATTAACCTATACATAAAGGTTCGTATGAATGTTTTGAATGATGTTAAGCTATGATTGTAAGCTTAACCTTGAAATCGTTTATCTTTGATTGTGAATGAAAACACTTAGTTTTATGTGACGTTTGATATAGCATGCTTTGGCCTAATAGGTTCTATCACGTTGGTAAGTTTCTCCAGGTAAGTAAACGGGTCCCTCGGTTGATTGGGATTTATGCGAATTACTTTTCCGTAGGCAAGAAACTTACTACTAATGATATCCCCCTTCCAGTTACTACATGCCCGTCAAAATATCTCTTTTGTTTAACATTACTTCATCATGAAGTAACGTTTTATGAAAATATGATTGTGAATGAATGTTTGTAAAATATGATCAAGGTTAAAGGCTATAGCCTCGATTGATAGTCTAAGCTATAATTCAAATAACTTAAACATAACTCCTACCTTAATTCGGATGCTTAGATTGATAACATGTTAAGGCGTGACTTGATCTACTCGCTTATGTGATTGCTAGCTTAATTCCAACTTCGTTTCTTGCACGTATTACGAGAAAATGGCACGTCGGCTCGTCACGGCTATTGGGCACGCCTCCCTAGGTTAACTATGTGAAAATGAAGGTGAGTTTGGGATGAATGGGGTTCATACCCGTCCTCCCCTTTTATAGCCGTTTTTGAACCCTATCGCGATACGCGATAGGTCCTTTGTGGCTCGTCGCGTATCGCGACGCCGCCATTTTACACCGCCTTATGCGGTGATGACACGTGGCCTGTCATATTGTGCCACGTGTCGACACGGTGTTCAACACGTGTCCGGTGACTCACCAAGCCCATCGCGCTACGCGATGGGTTGATTGTTACCCCGTCGCGTATCGCGATGGGAACAAAGTTTCAGAATTTGCACTTTTGGTCCCTGTACTTCCTAAGTTATTACTTTTAAGCTTAACTTAAAGAGGGTAAAAGACGCGGTGTTACATCCTCCCCACCTTTTGAATAATCTCGTCCTCGAGATTTATTGGAATAGATTGGGATACTTTTTCTTCATTTCTGACACGAGTTCCCACGTATACTCGGGTCCTCTTCTTGAATCCCATTTGACTTTCACGAGCTTGAGTTGTCACACCCCCAAATTTCCACTAACGGAGTTTTACCGTAAGGCGGGTGACAAACCAGGATCCGAACACATTAATCACACCAAACGACATCTATATGGTCTTAAAAGTTTTAACAAATCAAAATAAAATGTTCAGAGTACTTAAGTGCTAGTGCGGAAGCTAAACAAAGTGCGGGAGCCATCTCCCAAAACAAGTTTAAATAATTCATGGCGCTACAAGCGCAAAACCAATATCAAATAATTGTTTTCAAACTTAAACCAATGCGAGTCCATGCATGCAATGTTATCCTAATCCAAGTGCTTGCTAGTGACCTGAGGAAAACATGCTAAAAAGAGTCAACACATATGGTTGGTGAGATAACAGGTTTTCAAAGTAAGTTATGCTCTATCAGTTCATAAACATTTATAAATAAAAGTGGCCCATGGTTAACTACACTTAGTTAACTCGTTGCCGCATAGTGTTATGTTTCCATCACGACCGAAGCTGACTAGTTATTGTCTCAAGTCAAGTATTGCCAAAACTTAACAATGTTTGGTCAAAGTTACACCCCGTTCGACCTCCAGTCGAGAATAATGCAGGGTGGGGTTTGTCAAACCCAATAGTACTATTTAAATTTACCACGCCAGTTAACCTTAGTTAACGGTCCGATGTTTGTGAGGACTTTCTATGGCAAAGAAACACTACGTTATAAGCAACCAAACGGTTGTGTAAAGATTTAGAGCAAGTAAAGTAAAACAGTTTTGCATGTTTCCTCCCCCAAAGGAAAGGTATAAAAGTGGGGCCGTAAACTCACCTTGTTGGTGCTTCGGGTATTACACAAATCCGACCGAAGTAAATGCGTCACGTGCTAAGACCCTAAAAATGCAAGTACGTAAGTAACTTGTGGGATGGTTCCTAGAACCACTAGTATCCAAAAATCTCCCATTGTTTTTAAAAAGACTTTTGACCAAAGTTTGACTTTTGTTGACTTTGACTAATGTTGGCTTTGACTAAAGTTGACTTATATGTTGACCTTTGACTAAAATATTGACCTTTGACTAAAATATTGGACTTAGAATGTTTACCTTATAATTCTAGTCACACTTAATCAATCATCAAGTATACACACTTAGTCATATTCCTTGCAATTCTATGATCAATACACTTTCACAACATCACAAGCAAGACTAACTATTTAGTCAACTAGTTCTAAGTTGACTTAAAAAGTCAAAGTTCTAATTTACCACAACTAACATATCACAATTTGCAATTATCTCAATTCAACCAACACCTTTATCACCTTTAACAATTTATACCACCTAAACCGATTTTTCTCATCAATCAAAACTCACAATTAAATTACCAAATAAATCACACATGTACACATCAGTATTAGGTTCAACATATATTTTTCTCACAATTTTTGGATTTACCAATTCGTCCAGAATATTCATATACTACAACAACATGATTTATATTTCTACAACAACACAGCAGTAATCAAAAATTTGTCAAAAATTTCATATTTGTCCAATTGATGCAAGACCAATTGGACTAGATTCCTAATTCAATTTACAACATCCTAGAATAGAATTATATCCATATCTATTTTTATCATAAAGTTATGAAATTTACAACTCAACTCAGAATTATTTTCTCTAATTTAGATTTGCATCCTGATTTTGTAAATTAATAAAAAGTATTCAAACAGTGTCCAAAAATTAAGATTTAGGACTTTCTGAAAACTAGATTTAAAGTACATGTTCATAGAATCAAAAATCGATCAAAAACTCAAACATATCATCAATTTATCAACAATCCAAATCCGTAACATCTAATCTGCCAATAAACAGTTTTAACCACAATCAACTACAAATCACAACTTTTCTATCCTTTTGATTCAAAATCATCAAGAAACATTCTTACCAAATCAAATTTCATGTCTTATTTTTATCCATTTGATTTCATAAGAAAAGTAAAAACACATGTATTTATAAAAGACTCAAAAATACTAATCAAGACACACACAAAAATCCTTTTTACTTGTCAAACTTTGATCATCCCCTTTCATGATCCAACCATTTGGATACAAGGTTCATATGAATTAAAAGAAAAAGAAACATATAAACATAATAATCTACTCACTTTGCTTGATCAAATGCTTAAACCCTTGTTTACCAAAATCACCAACTCTTGTGTTATGGAGAAAATACTAGAAGATGATTGTTTGTATGAAAGAAAATGAGAGTATGTGTGTGTGTGTGAGTATCAAGGCCAAAGAGAGAGGAAAAGGGAAAGAAAAAGGTGTTGGCATCCAATAGTTGTAACCTCCTTGTTATTAACAACCCTTTATGATTGATTTAATGAATAAAATTACTTAGGTTAACTTTTATTAACTCATGTGTGACATGCTACATATTTTAATAAACATTTCCTATGTAACATAACCTAAGGTTCCATTTAAATAATAAACATGTTACATGACATACAATATAACCTATTTAATCATTTAGCTTACTTACAATCACATCATCATGTAATAACCATAATATAACATATTAATCACATAGCACATTATACTTATCATACATGTTATATGACATGTTTATTATAACATGCAAGACGAGTTTATTATCCTAGTTATAATTAGTCACTTATCCTTGTTTAAGTCACCAATGACACGTTGACTTAAATATACGCATACATGACATCACATGTACAAGAGTTCATACTCATAGTTAACAGAACTAACTGAGTTTATAGACATAGTCAACAGGATTTAACTGGGTTTAGTTAACAGAGTTAACCTAAAAATGCCGGATGTCACATGAGTCGTTTGTGTTTGAGAAACTTGATCATGCTATCTTCTATTTGAATAGGTTGTTCCACAAACTTAAGATTTTCATTGATCTTAACATCTTTCAATGGCATAGCAAGGGTTTCATTGGCTAAACACTTGCGTAGATTGGATATGTGAAACACGTCGTGAATTCCTTTCATTTCATCTGGTAATTCTAAACGATAAGCAACTGGTCCAATTCTTTCGAGTATTTTGAATGGTCCAACGAATCGTGGACTCAGTTTCCCTTTCTTTCCAAATCTTACTACACCTTTCCAAGGCGACACTTTCAATAAAACTCTATCGCCTTTTTTGAATTCTAATGGCTTGCGGCGAATGTCCGCATAACTCTTTTGCCTATCTCTTGCTGCCTTTAATCGTTCTCAGATTTGTATAACTTGGTCAGTAGTCCTTTGAACAATTTCAGGTCCTGACAACTGACTATCACCTGTTTCTGACCAACATAAAGGTGTCTACACTTTCTTCCATACAATGCTTCAAATGGTGCTGCTTGGATACTCGTATGATAGCTTTTATTATACGAGAATTCCATTAGTGCAAGATGAGTGTCCCAACTTCCTCCTAAGTCGATAACACAGGCACGAAGCATATCTTTCAACGTTTGAATTGTTCGTTCACTTTGGCCATCAGTCTGGGGATGATATGCAGTACTTAAGTTTAGTCGAGTCCCCATAGATTTTTGAAAACTTGACCAAAAATTTGAAGTGAAACAACTATCTATATCAGAAATGATGGATAGTGGCACACCGTGTAAAGACACTATGTTTTCGATATATAAATGTGCTAACTTATCCATACTAAACGTTTCTTGAATTGGAATGAAATGGGCAGACTTGGTAAGTCTATCGACAATAACCCAGATCGCATCATTTTGACGAGAAGTCTTAGGTAACTTCATGATAAAATCCATAGTTATTATATCCCATTTCCATATCGGGATTTCCGGTTGTTGTAGTAATCCTAACGGCTTTTGGTGCTCGGCTTTCACTTTGGAACACGTCAGGCATTTAGCTACTTACAATGTAATGTCTTTCTTCATCCCGATCCACCAATAATCATCTTTTAGATTGTGATACATCTTATCACTTCCCTGATGCATCATGTACTTTGACTTGTGTGCTTCTTCTAAAATCTTATCTCTTAGACTTCCGACCATTGGTACCCAAATCCTAGTACCAAGTCTAAGGATTTCGTCATTTCCTTTAATCAACTGATCGATTGTACCATTCTCTTTTCAGCTTTAATATTTCCTTCTTTTAGTGCCAAATTTTGAGCTTCTTTGATTTGGCTAGCTAGATCGACTTTAAGTTCTAATATAAGAGCTCGAACTCTCTTTGGTTTCTCATGTTCTTTTCTACTTAAGGCGTCAGCCACCACGTTAGCTTTTCCTTCATGATATACGATCTCACAGTCGTAATCATTAAGTGTTTCCATCCAACGTCTTTGTCTCATGTTCAACTCTTTTTGATCAAATATATGCTTCAAGCTTTTGTGATCAGTGTATACCGTGAATCTTACACTATACAAGTAATGTTGCCATAACTTCAACGCAAAAATTATAGCGCCTAATTCAAGATCATGCGTGGTGTAATTATTTTCATGAGCTTTCAGTTGTCTCGAAGCATAAGCAATCACTTTCTTTCCTTGCATCAAAACACTTCCCATTCCCGTGTGCGAAGCATCACAGTAAATGATAAAGTTTTCTGGCCCTTAAAAATTTTTTTTAATATTTTTTTAAAATTTTTTATAGTGGTTTCCATTAAGATTAAAAACCCCTTAAAAATATTCAAAAATAATAATAAAAAATTAATAACTCAAAATATAAATCGAAAACGAAAAAAGTAAAAAAACTCAAATGTTTTATTCGTTGTCCTCGTTAAAAGAAAAGAAAAAAAACTGAAACTCGTTTCGACGCGAACCGATCCGGGGCGTCGTACCGTAAGCAAACCGACCTGGGATGTCGAATAGTATGTGAACCAACCCGAAGCACCGACCCGAAAGTGCCATGACCTGGAGAATCGACATAAACACGTACACGCCCGAAACGTCGACCGAACAAAGATTCCAACGAATTTACTTGAATTCCTCCACATTTTGGAAGGATTTGAAATCCCTTGATTTAAAGGAATTTGAAGGAATTGAATTCCAATTTCAATGAAACATACACGCCATGTCACAGAATAAAGATTCCAATTCCAACGAAACGAACACGCCATTTCATGGGATTTTAATTCTAGTTCCTTTGAATTCCCATGAATTCTGTGAAACGAACGCGCCCTAATTGTTCCATCTTTGGCCGAAGCTTTCCCAATCTAGTTCGTTATCAATTCGTTCAATATACGATAATCAAAAGGTATGGTTGTGATCGCGGTTGAACAAGGATCATTAGCCCTAACAAAGCTTGATCGAACATGGATTCAGTTTCATGATTTGAATTCACGTGATCATGTGTTCATTAGTGTGAGTGCTTAAGTATTTTTCGAAACCAGTTTCTAAGGGGGTGTTTGGATTGCTTATTTTACTTCCTTATGACTTATAACTTTCATAAAAAAGTCATAAGGTGTTTGACAAAATTGAAAGTTGTGAGGAGAATAGGTTATATAACTTGTAACTTATGAGAATAAGTTATAAGGAGGTGGAAATAAGAAATCCCAAACACCCCCTAACAATCATGATGGCTTGGTCCACTGGTTGTGCTATGTGTGTGGAAACAGGGAGGTTACGGCTTCGAACCCTTCGAACCCGGCCATCCCCTTTTTTGCATATTATTATTTTTTTGTTATGTTTTTTGTAATATTAACTCTTGTTAATTATTAAATAAATTAAATTAATACTTAAATATTATAGACCGACAACTTCGAGTCACTGTTCCTTCATCTAGAAACCCGGTTTTATTTACTTTATTTATATTTAACATGGGTATTGTTATAAACCAGATATACAATACCATAAATAACTATATGCGACGGTTATATTCTTGTATATATATCCTGATGTACTGAACATTTGGGATTGATGATGAATAATATTCTACACAAATTCTCTCTGGATTCTATGGTTTATTTTGCGTTATCAGCACGAATTGTTCTCTATACAAATTCATCAAATTGTTCATCGTATCCGGGTACACGTAATCATCTTCACGGTTTGTTGCATATGCTATCATGTTATTAATTAATGTTTACAATAGTATAGATATATATCCATGCAAGATGAAAATATGTATATGCAAAAAAAATCTGTTACTAAAATAAAACCCATTGATCAAAGTTATGTTGCCTAAAATACACACACATTCGCTTCAAGAAATTACTAGCACCACTTGATCAGCTTCTGTGATATTTAAGTAGGAACTTTTGAAGGACGACCAACTTCTTGTGGTCAAAAGTATCTTTGATGTATTTATGTAATGAGATGTCGAGTACCACAAACTCGTGTTTGGAAAACTTTCACGTTTGTTATAATGACAAAAGCTTCATTTAAAAGGAGTTTTTGTGTATAAAATATATATCTTAAAAAAAACTTCGAGTTCGATTTGTAATAACCATAGGTTCTGTAATCTGCTTATATATAACCAAGAAGGTATTATATGAAATTGTAGAAACTACAAAAACATTTGTTTTATATAAAAGCCAGACATGCACATATGTGTTGTTACATCATAAATCATCAGTGAAGAATCACTAATCAAACAAGGCTTTTTTTCTTTTAATTAACTTGTTTAATAGAATCTTGATTCATACTTTCTTATCAAATCTCATCTGCTATTATAATAAAACAAGGTTTTTCTTTACAGGTGTCATTCACACAACAGCCAACCTCTTTACTTTTCATTTTATGTTAATTCAAATAACTCCACCACCACCATACATACATGTCGTCCTCTCCTGCTTCATCATCAATTTTCAATAGATTAATATCAGTGAATTGTATAGGTTCATAAACCCTATTCTTCACACCGGCAGTTAATCGAAAACCAGCGTTATTATTGTGTGGTTGGGTATTCATTCATCTACCAAGGTATTAGTTGAAAATTTAAAACCCTAATTTATTTGATTTTCTCATCTTTCATAGTAACATGCATTTTGATTTTTGACATAGGGTTTCATGCTTATCACTCGCTTCTTGCTAATGCGTTAATGTTTACAGAGACGATTGCCAATCATGATCTTCAGGTTTGTACTCGTCTCAGCTTTGTTTTCACAGTTTTTATCTTTAATATGGGGATGTATTTATATTTGTGAGAGTAAATTACAATTTTATTCCGTGTGATTTGTCCTCTTTTAACCATTTCAATCTAAAAAACAATCTTTTAACAAAATTAGGATATGTGGTTTATGTCAGTTACATTTTCCAGTTAAATAACATCACTTGCCCCTCACATGACTCCTTTTCCACATCAATTTTTAGAAACCCGTAGATTAAACTGTATCAGCGATAATCCATCGACTGCAGAATTTAGTGCATATTTTATGTTACTGCAATATGTTACCGTAGCTTTTTCGTTACTACAGTTTATTTTTTGGTTATCCCCGCCGTAAGTATGAATTATCATTAAGAAGTTCCTGTTATGTTCGGGTAAAAAATGGTTCAGATTGAAATAGGAACTAACCTCAGTTTGGAGGAAAGATCACGTGAAGCTGAACACAACCCGAGTATTCATGGGTTGACCCCGTAGAGATTTTTTTTCTATGTATTAATTTCTGTTTCATATTTCAACAGATAACGGAATTTGAGTGGTTTGGATGATGAAAAATGTGCGTATTTCCAGTTTCCACATAATATAGAAGTTGAGGTAACTTTTTTTGGTGTTGACTCGAAATAGTTATTTTCATTATGGCTTTTGTCAATTCAACCTGAACACAAGGGACTTGAAACTTCAAAATTTAACATGAATACAAGCTCATCCATAATCCAAATCTAAATTCAAACTTGACATTGCAGCCCTACAAGTTTTAAACTTCCCTTCTAAAATTGTGAAGCTTGAAATATGGTACCACTTTGACTTTTTGATTTTGTCAATTATTACTTGCAGATGGCTAATTGATGTATTAATCTTCTGGTTGACTTTTTAAAATTCAACATGTTATTTTCTAATAGCACCATCAACTGAATCATCAATTTAGCCAAGTTGAGTTCGGGACCTGATGTTATTGAATTTTGAATGCCAAATTATATGCTACACACTACTACTGTGTCCATGAATTCATGTCTGTGGGAGTTTAAGTGCACACACACAACTGTGTTTGTCTTTGCATGTTTGCTACACACCACTGTGTAGGCCTAAATTCACATATATTGAAGTTAAAGACTAAGTTAGATATTGCAGATTGCGTACAATATAACATAAGTATACTAACGTCTCTATGTACAGATATTCCGTCACTGGAAATATAGCTCGCGATTAAGTACAACTACAAACTATTGCTACTGTCTTTAATGACACAATGACTTTGTTCTTAGGGCAAACATATGACAACGTGATAAAAAAATGTGATATACACCGACCCAATAATAATAATTGATTTAATATATTATTATTATTATTATTATTATTATTATTATTTATTTTCAATGTTTTTTTTGGTAAAATGCAGGAATTTATAGCAAGAGTTTCAGATAAACAAGAAAGTGGCCTTCGGAATATGTAGTAACCACAGCTAAATGGCAATGCTATTTTTTTTAGGTCGAGTGACTACTTTTCAACTTCATATTCTACACCTGTCTCAATTTCCATTATGGTTTTATAACAAATAATGGTGTTTATTTATACTTTTCACTTTAAAGCTTGACTTGGTTGCATGTGATTTACATTTTACATGAAGATTTTCTACCCACACGGTTGAAGCAAGGTTAGATATTTGGTTTCTACTGTTAGCCATCTTCGGGAACCCAAGGTGCAAACTAACAAGGTATACAAATATAGAAGTAATTCAACAAATGTTGGTTCATGTCGTGAATATACAAACTTAGATAAATTACTTGTAGAGTTGTAGGTGTGGCAAAATAGCCGGGTCGGGGCCGTTAGGTTATTTGTGCTCTTTTGTACATTGTAAATGTAAAATTAATGTTGTATATAAAGAATTTTATAGAGATCAGTAATTTGTACTTGTAGCTATATTATTGTAAATTGTAAATCTAATATTAATACGTAAACTGTAATTGTAAAATATTCACATATAATACATATTGATTTATTATTATTTTTTCTTAATTTATGCAGTTTTCGATATCCAACCCCGTGTAGTACACGGGTTATAACCTAGTTTCTAATATAAAATCTTTTTAAATGAAGAACAATGAACCATTGAGTTTCTTTTCTGTTACATATAATTAAACCGTAACAATAAATGATTCTGTTTTAAAAAGCATGTAATTCTAATTTCTAGATGTCTCTTAATATATTTCTAATCATTTACAGCCATCATATTTTGTTTTAACAGATGATTCGGTTATGCTTTCATACAATCATGCCCCATGTTAATTAACTATATTATATCATATGGGATTCATATATATGAATGTAATCATAATTTTAAATGATGAGTTTGTTTTTAATAACCGATTGTTGCACATAGCATACAAATTCATCTTGCTGGGCAAATAGTTATATGGTTGTAAACAATATTAATGTAGAAACATGTGCAACAAATTATGAAGATGATTATGTGTACCCGGATGTGATGAATAGACGGATGAGTTCATGTAGAGAGCAATTTTCGTGCTGATAACGTAAAATGAAACAGAGAATCCAGAGAGAATTTGTGTAGAATATTATATATGATCAAGTATTCACACCATACATAAACGTATATATATACACATGTAAAACATAAAGTAACCGTCAAATATAGTTATGTGGGGTATTGTATATTTGGTTTATAACAAAAACAAGGTAATGATTTCGATTTCCAACAATATATTTTTCATTTTAACAATTTTAGTTAAACCACAATAGATAATAAATTGGAATTAAAGTCGAAGGACGTATTAATGATCAACTCTTAAACTTCATTGACTTAAAACTTCATGAGAAAACGATGGGAGCGTAATTACAAAGATTAGTGGGCTGGAGTTTATAAGAAAGTGGGCTCGATTAATATAAATGTTGGGCTTAGAAGTTTACAAGACATCTATCCGTCTGTCGACAGTTTTTGGTTTTGAGGGCACAATTGAGTTAGGCAGCCTTGGCCCAATTAGCCTTGGTGCTAATAAACTTTTGAATACATACATATGGTTTGTTCATGATGATGGTTAATTGTGTATGTAATGGCCCATATGGCTCCAAGTCCCATGAATATTTAATTTATGATTCAATTAAGGTTTTTAATAGAATTATTTTGATTTTTCTAGATAATATTAAGTTCCAATTTTTTTTTGCATATAAAATACGATAGTTTCTTGGATCTATATCATTCAGCTACTACAAAGCGATTGCAACAAAGTGACGGGTAAACAGGCAACAAGATGCACCGCAACCCTTTTTGAATAGCAAAGCCAATCATAATAAAAACGAAGCTCTGAGACCTAGGAGATGAAGAAGTTCCGTGTATGACACGTTAAACTTTACTAAAAAAATTCACTGTCTCTGAGGCCAGAAAACCAAATGTATCAAAAGCAAATGGAAGAAAGACATGTTGATTCTCTAAACAAGCTTTCTCGTGCTTAACAACTTTGCTCGATTCAGCCTTCAACGCAGCCTGACCCACAACAAACCCACGTTCCCTGAGCCCAGCAAGAGGAAACACTTCTGTAAGATCCACACATGCGTGTTGTTCCCCCCGCCCACCCGAACACAAGAATATCAGCTGGTCATTAAGTAGACCTCCCTTTAAGAGGATCCGTGAGAAAGTTAACAGGGGCTTCCTTTTTAGCAGAAATCCCTGCCCGTTTAAGAACATCACACAGAACATCCCTAACCAAATCATGTCTATAGTTAAAGCCCGGACACAAGAATATCAGTTGGTCGTTAAGTAGACCTCCCTTTAAGAGGATCCGTGAGAAAGTTAACAAGGGCTTCCTTTTTAGCAGAAATCCATGCCCGTTTAAGAACATCACACAGAACATCCCTAACCAAATCATGTCTATAGTTAAAGCCAGACAATTCTTTTCAATGCACCGCATGGTCTCCAAAATAATCCAAACATACCTTGCGACAAATCGGGCACGGCTTATTAGTCGGGAACATAGGGATCATTAACTGGTACTTAAGAATAGCCCGATACTCCAAATCCAACATATGTTGACCCAATTCTTCAATGGGGATGACCGTTTGAAAATCCTGAGCCCGTGAAGCCCGAAAACATTCCAATGTGACATAATAATGTATTGTTTAGAAACTCACTTGAAGAGACTAATAAAAGAAGACATGTTGAAGATGAGCTTATACAACTGGCTCTCCCTATTAAGATTAAATTATTATTAAAAATGAGTAAAATGACTAATAAGAAAATCCACTGAATAAGTTCGTTACTAAGTGTAAAGATGATAATTTGAGGCTTTGAGAAAAATGCCAACGCGAATAATAAGAATGATCTAAGAGGAGTGGTATTTGAAAAAGAAAGAGATTTGAATGAATTTTAACTAGCGGAAGAAATAGTGATGGTCTGGAAATGATTTTAGACGACAAACATGAATTGAACAACATTCAAAGCTAAAACTTTAAAGGAGAGAAAGTGACTATATAGGTAAGACTTAAGAGAGTGTAAGAAAAGATAGTTAACTGTTCGTAACACGTGACAAGTTTGAGAGACCTAACAAGGTTATACCACCGTATACACGGTTTACATCTATTATTGACAGGATAGATAAAACATGACCAAAATATAAAGCATAAAACCCCATCTTAAAGTTGACAACCTTAGCCATAAGTCATAAACATGTCTTGTTCATCTACAGCTTGCTTTCATCATCTTCTCTCTTCAAACTCCCTTACAACAACAACTGTATCTAAGTCACCTTCACTTGTCATCTTGCCTTCATCCATTAGACCGCCTCTTCTTCTTCCTAAACTCTTATTATCCAAGCCCACACCTGCATCCTCTAGTGTCGTCCGACATCTATCCCTAGCCACGTCATCTTTCGACCTGGACGAGGATGAAGAACAGAGACCTAGTTATTCAGCTGACCTTAAACTATATGTCGGAAACTTGCCGTGGAATGTTGACAGTGCGGCTCTTGCTGGACTGTTTCAACGTGCTGGGAATGTTGAGATGGTTGAGGTACAGATACAAATACAAATACAAATACAATTTCACTTTACTCTTATTATTATTATTATTAAACTAATTCTTTATGTTCTTTTGAATGACTTTATGGTTCATTGTATAATCTCTGTATATCATTTATTATAGGTTGTTCCTTATTTTATCTATGGTATAAACATGTCTAAACGAGCCCAGCCCGAGCTGGACTAGGCTCGTTTAACTTAGAGAGAGCTCGAGCTCAAGCTCAAGCTCGGCTCGTTTTGAGCTCTAATTCTAAAGCTCAAGCTCGGCTCTTGAGCAGTTTAGCCGAGCTCAGCTCGTTTTGAGTTCTAGTTCTAAAGCTCAACCTCGGCTCTTGAGTAGGTTTTTCAAGCTCGGGTTCGACTCGTTTATTATTTATTAATTATTTTTCTATATATTTATAACTATTTATACTTATTAGCAGGGGTGGCAAATGTAACCCACTTGGTTGAATGAGTTGTAATAAAATGTATTTTTTAATTATTTTTTTAAAATTTTTTAATGAGGGGATTTCGATATGGGTCAAAATGGGTTGAGGTGGTTGAGTTTTTTTTATGGAACGCGAAAAACGGTGGAAACTTTGTACTTTTACTTTTTTAGTTTTTGATTTATATTTCGAGTTATGATTTTTTAATTATTTTTTTAAAATTTTTAATGAGGGGTTTTTGAAATGGGTCAAAATGGGTTGAGATTTCAGAAACCTCTCATTAAAAAATAAGTTATTAGTTATAATTTTTTATATAACATAATATATTATATATAGTATTTCTGTCACAAAATTTTTGTATAATGATATTTATTAAATAAATATATATTAAGTAAACGTTATATAAATAATAGGCTCGTTTAGGTTTGGCCTCGTTTATTAGACAAGCTTATTTTCAGGCTCAAGCTCATTTAAGCTCGAATCGGTTCAAGCTTTTTGCGAGCCAATCTCGAGTAGCTCGCGAGTGGCTTGGCTTGTTTACACCCTTAATTATGATAATAATTGACATTTTCTCACTTTTATTAGTTGGTTAGCTTTATGGTTATCCTTTTCATTGTAATCTTTGTGTATAAAGATCTCTGGTTTTCATTTATTTAATGCACAGAAAATATAATCTTGAAATTGTTGCAGGTTGTTTATGACAAAGGTAGTGGAAGAAGCAGGGGTTTCGGGTTCGTGACTATGTCGTCCGCCAAAGAAGTCGAGGCGACTATCCGACAGTTCAATGGTTATGTAAGTAAACAAGACTCAAATCACATTTTCATTTATCCTAGCACTATATAATATTAAAATTTATATGAGTAAACGTAAATGGAATGGAATTGCAGGAGCTCGACGGGAGGCAGCTGAGAGTGAACTCAGGGCCACCTCCGAGCAAAGATCAGTCTTTCTCAAGAGGGCAAAGAGATGGTAGTCGTGGTGGTTATGGTGGTGGAGGGAAAGGTTTCGACAGCACGAATAAGGTTTATGTCGGGAACCTTGCATGGAGTGTGGACAATTTGGCTCTTGAAACATTGTTTCAAGATCAAGGGAATGTTATGGAAGCTAGGGTGGTTTATGACCGGGATAGTGGTCGGTCAAAGGGTTTTGGTTTCGTAACGTACGGTTCGATGGAGGAGGTTAATAAAGCTATTGACTCATTGGATGGACTTGTAAGTATTAACTTTTATGTTTATTTGTTTGATATGTTTGGTTTTGTTGAATGTTGTTGTGATATGTTGTGCAGAATGTTGACGGTAGAAGTATCAGAGTTAGTCTTGCTGAAGCTAGACAGAGGCCTCAGTTTTAATCAGTCTTTAGCTTGATTTCGCAGGCTGCAAGCTAGGGCAGATGTTGCAAGGATTTTGATTTTTGTTTGAATTGATAGTGGAAGCAAAAATATAAAAAAAGATAATGGTTTTGAGCAAAATTTTATAGATTTTTGAATCATTAAAGTACCATTACTCGTATAGCAAAATTTTAGTTTGTTCCGGCTCTAGATGTTGGAATTTGGGTCCAACCGTTGGGACAAAGTGTGCCATCATTCAGCCTGTTTAGACATTTTAGTCTGTTACTGATATAGGGGTGCCAATTTTCAACACGACACAAAAATAATCAGGTTTTGGGTTGTCATATCTACCCGTTTAATTAAGCTTGTTGTGTATGTATTGACTTGTTTAACATGTTTAATTGAAAAGGACTGCCCTCTAACCTCTTTAGTTAAATAGGTTGATCGGCCAACCCGTTTATGATCCGTTTAACTCAGTTATTACAACCTACCAAGTTAAAACTTGAATAGTACCCGCCAACACCTCTTACTACTTTGACATGTTTAGAACTTTAGATAAATAGCTCAAATGGGCTGTGTTTGGGTTACACGATTATAATTGCGTTCAGGTTAGGCTTGCTCTCTTTTTTTTTGCGTTCAGGTTAGGCTTGCTGTCTTTTTTTTTTAACAGAAACGGGTCGTATTCGGGCCAATTCAGCCCACCAACCAAACAAGATTGACACCCCTCTTTATGCCCGCTACCAAGTAATGATCTTTTCAAGTTGGACCCTTTCGGCTTTTGCAGCCTGTGTGTTGTTGTCTTCATTTAAGTATGAGTCTACTAGCTCCGGAATCAGACCCGTATTACCAATTTTGCAATTGTATGTTTGAGACAAGACATTTGACCACATCATTTGTGTAAAGAACTTGTTTTTAAGACAAAGAACAGAATTCCAAGAAATATGCTTTTGTTTGTATTTTGCTGTCTATGTCTATGATGGCTTTTGTTTCTAGTTTTCAATAATTCTTAATATAAAACTATTAACATAAAATTATAAAAGACAAGACCAAGGATCTCCAGTTGAGGTTGGCATCCTTCAAAATGATCGCCAATGTACCCTTTCTTGTTATATAAATATATGTTCATCGTCTTTCGAAATTCGTATTTAGTTTCTAGCATTTTTGTAATCATGAATTTATTCAAGTAAAACTTAAGCCAACCGCCATTTTCATCAAATCATACATCAAATACAAAATGGACACAGATTCACCAAAAGTTTCCAGGTTTGCTCAAACTTAAAATGCACCACATTTGATCACACAAACTTTGTTTATTAAGTAATTAATTTTCTTATAAAACTTCTCAGATTTGAGATCGAACAATCTCCTTCGGTTAGGAACAGACGTCCATTAAGTCAAAGTCTGACCCGAGTATTCTCCGAGGACTACAAGAAGATCGAAGGGAGTATATTCGATCCCCGAGGCGAGCGTGTGAAGAAATGGAAGAGGTATTTCTTCTTGGCTGCGCTTATTTCCATTGCCATTGATCCTCTTTTCTATTACTTGCCCGAAGTAAACGAGGAAGAGATGTGCATGGATGAAGACACTTCCTTGAAGATAATCCTTACTGTCATTCGGTCAATTGTCGACATGTTCTACGCGTATCATATCTATGTTCGGTTCAGGACCGCGTACGATGCACCTTCGACCCGTTTGTTTGGAAGAGGAGAGCTCGTTTTGGACCCGTTTAAGATCTCTCAGAGGTATCTCAAGAGAGACTTTACACTTGATTTGCTTGCAGCTCTTCCTATTCCACAGGTAAGAGTTTTTATATTATTCTGTATTATTGCCAGCGGACACATAAATTATTAAACGTGGCGCAAGTTATGGTCTTTTTAAGTTGGACCCTTTTATAGCCAGTTTGCCACTGGATCAGCTCGGTATCGTGTATGAACTAAAGAAATTAAGGATTTAAGACGGTGAAACTAGATGATGTGGGCCCAAGTGTAGAAGACCGGGCCATGATGTTTCTGGAGGCCCAAGATCACGCTTCCAGAGGTGTTGCACGAAAATGGGCTTAACTTGGGCTATGGGCCGCCGTTTCAGGCTTGCTACCGGTCAAAACAACCGTTGAAACGTGGGCCACGTTGTGGTTATCCCGTTTATTTTTCTGAAATAAGGCTTCTAGATACACTTTTGGGCCACTTTTCTGTTTTTCGTCTAGTTTTCGGGTTTTGTTTTGGGCTGTTGTTGGGCCTTTGGTTGTTTGTGTTGGCCCAAACCTATTTTGGATTCTCGATTAATATGTTATGAATGCTTGTGACTGATCATTGATCAATTATTGAATAAAAAAAACTTTTGCTTTTCAAATTCCTGACTTTTGGGTCGAATTTGGGGGTTTGGGGAAGGATCATCACGGGTATTCGTAGAATCAACGTGATTTGCCTTCGTTCTCTATTAGTACGCTGCATCACTAGATGATAATGATTTTTGTACATGTTTATCGATTTATCGAGTTGGATGATATATTAATATTTCAGGTAATGACATGGCTCCCATTCTTCGACAATTCAGAAATGATGAGCACGAAAATCAGCGTACTATACTTTATCATGATCCAGTTCTTCTTGAGGCTTTATCTTGTATTTAAACTTACATCTCATCTAACACAAGAAACTGGTGTGGTGGCTGAATCAACATTAGCAGGAGCTGTTTATAACATACTACTCTTCCTGTTAGCAGCCCATGTATGTTCTTATTCTCCGTCTTCTTCGCGCGTTTTAATATGTTATTCTAACGATTGATCTTTGTGACTTTGAAGGTGTTTGGAGCCTGCTTTTACCTTCTAGCAATTGTGAGGCAAGGAATGTGTTGGAAAGAAGTATGCAATCTTGAAGAACCGGGCTGCGGTGAGAGGTATTTCAACTGTCGGTTTCTTCATGAATCGGGTCGAGCCTCGTGGTATCAATCAAGCAATATCACCAACATGTGTGGAGCCGGTACAGATTTTTTCGAATACGGGTTGATTTCTGATGCGGTAGACTTTGGAGTTGCATCATTGGAGTTCTTCACAAAATATTCTTATTGTCTTTGGTGGGGACTTAGAGCTTTAAGGTAATAAGTAATAACTAACAAACAATGTTTTTATCTTTGGTTACAGACCACAAAAATGTTAAACATGACTGTTTTCAGCTCGAGAGCGGAGGAAGTTCAAGCAAGTACATTCTTTGCCGAAACACATTTTTGCATAATCATTTCGCTTACCGGATTGTTGCTTCTTGCTATGATTATTGGCACCATGGAGGTGAGTTTTTAGCTTTTTACTGTTTAGTTTTTACCTTAATTGAAATTAAAATCATAAATAGGCGTAAACCGATCAATTCCTCATCATTATTGTAAACCAAATGCATCATTAAGTACTCTGCGTTGATCGATTGATTTAACATGGAAATTAACAGACATACATTGAATCAAGAACCGAGAGGCTAGAAGAGTATAGAATCCAACAAATGGATACTGAAGAATATATGAACCATAGGCAACTGCCACACGAAATGAAGGAACGCGTACGCAAACACAACCTTTTCAAATGGATTAAATATAGGAATGTTGAGGAAGAAGCTATTATGGAGTCCCTTCCGATGGATGTTAGAAGAGATATTAAACGTCATATATGCATCGAACTAGTTAGACGAGTAAGTCCACTTATAATTTTACATATTGCTTGAATATCAAGAAAGTCACTTTCCTAACATATAATACAAAACTTGAACAGGTTCCATTGTTTGACCAAATGGACGAGCGCACAGTGGATGCAATATGTGACCGGTTAAAACCTGTTATCTGCACATCCGAAACATGCTTACTACGCGAAGGAGTCCAACTAACGACATGTTTTTCATCATGCATGGCCAGCTAGATTCCTACACTACAGACGGAGGTCGAACTGGTTTCTGGAACCAGTGCCAGATAGGGCCCGGGGAATTCTGTGGGGAGGAACTGCTGACGTGGGCCCTAGACCCACGTTCAACAGCCATCCTCCCCTTGTCCACGCGGACAGTCACATCAGTTGGTGATGTGGAAGCATTTGCTCTTTCTTCAGAGGACTTGAAATTTGTTGCGACGCAGTTTCGCAAGCTGCATAATAAGAAGCTGAGGCATACGTTTAGGGTCCACTCGCACCAGTGGAGGACTTGGGCTGCTTGTTATATACAAGCTGCGTGGAAACGGTACAGAAGACGGAAGTTGGTTAATATGCTCAAGGCTAAAGAGAATTATAACAAAGTGAATGTTAATGAGCAAAGCAGGAATAAAGCAAGGATTAGGGAGACTGGATTGTCTTTGCATACAAAGACTGCTAAAAGAGGTGAGATACTTAAATCTGATGATATTATTCGTACCCCGGTCCCAAAGCCAAAGGATCCTGACTATTTTGATTGAGACTCTGTGGATCGGGTCGTGTTTTTAGTAATAATAACGCATGTGAATCGTGTTCGTTTTTGTTAAAATGGTCATATAAGATGTATAACAACATTCTTGTAATACAATGTTATTAAAGCAATGCTCAGATTCATATGATATCTTGGTCTGCATCTATAATTATATAATTCTATAAATATCTTTGGTTGCCAAGTTGGTTCACATGTCTCGTTCCATTTTGATCATTAATGGCGTAGAGTGGAAACAAGAATGATAGTAAAATTAGTAGTCTCGAGAGGATATTGATATGTTATCGAATCCTTACACCGTTACATGATTCAGGCCGAGTCAGGTTTAGAAATCCGAAAGAAACTGACTTTCATGAGTGACTCAGATAAAAAAATTCATAAAGTACTACATTGAAAAATAAAAAATATTAAAACTCGGTCAATTGAGTAAAAATCATTGGCTGCAAAATCAAATCACTAGATGATGAAATTCGGCCTATGGCCGGAGGATAGGCAGTAAGTATGCTACATGATCTGGCTCGTCGAAACCATAACTCCATACGTAGGCGCCTATGGAAAACTATTAGATATCCAGCTGGTCCAAGTACGAGACTGCTAGCTCAGTATATATCTGAATCAATTAAGATCATGAGTCCTTGATGTACTAATATAGTAATGTATAAATTAATGGGCCTCCACAAACAGTATAAACTAGAGCTGGGTGGGCCTAAACAGTTAAAACTTAAAAGACTGACAATAATATTTAAACTCTCTGACTCTGGCCCCTTTTTACTGTTACAGCTAAAAACATGGTGAATGAGTCCTACGTACATATGAAGAACCATATGATATGAAAGATTGGCAAACAGTTCCAGTTCATGGGATGAAATGAAACTATGTTGACCACAGGTCAAGCTAGTAGGGGACAAGAATACAAGATCATTGACTCTATCATCAGAACACAATAATAAACCAACTTACTTGTTAATAAATAATAATAATAATATGGAGTTAGGCATGACGGGTGTATGGACCACTAGGGTATGTTTGGCAAAACTAGCCGGCGGTAGTAGTTAGCTGTAGCTTTTTAAATATATTTAGGTGTTTGGCAGAGTAGCAGAAGCTTTTAATAAAAATAGTTGGGTGCCCGCGTGGTGCGGCGGAATGGGTGCACGACCTAACATCAACCGCATAATCAGTGTCGGTACATGATTCACCTAATGACAGTGCATACATAACCTGAATGTAGACGTGTAATTCATGGAAATGCAGTAAGCGTGTAACTGATGACGAAAATAAAAAACAAAACTGATATATATAGTAATTTCAAATAGATAACTTTTTAAACCAACATATTTTGATATGTATCCCTTTCGGAACAGGAACTGTTCTAATCTGAAACATGTTTTGACCTGACTCCTTTCGACTCAAAAGCGTACGGACACGAAACAAACTAAATTAACCCTTTTTGTATCAACTCGTTCTAACCCTAATTTGGTCTTACACATGACTCAAGTTCACCTGACTCGACTCCTAATTTGGTTTTACACATGACTCGAGCTCAACTAATGACTCGACTTGTTACCAATCCTAACCGATAATCACGTAATATTTTAAATTTTTAAAGTTAAAAAAGTATAACAATATCATACTTAAATTAAAGAGAATTAAAGAGAATATAATCAATGTATTTTATATATTAAATAACAATTATTGGTTAGTGAACATACTGAGTTTGGCATGGGTTATAAACCTTCCATGCAAACAATCTGTATTATGGTAGCTAGAGACAGTATTTGTGACCTCAATGATGTTGATCGATCGTATGCATGCATGCCTTTGTTATCTTTGACTTGAAGCCAAAGAGTAGCATGGCGTTATCATAGTATTGCTGCTGGCTACTAAATTACCAAACATATATTAATATATATTATGCCATGCATGTCAGACAGAATTTAGTAATTCTAATTGTGCTTTCACTTACCTTGCTTTTAGGCTGTTAAAAGTAAAGTGTAGAAGACCTTGGGATTGATTAGTGCATGTTAGTATGTTAAGTTACTCTCAGCATTTTTATAAGATGTGCACACATTTTTAGGCTTTGGTAACTATAATTGTTTAGAATGACAACGTATTCGGGCTCAGTGACATGTTTCTTGATATATAGCTCGTGTATATATCCATAACTCAAATGGAGTTACAACCACCCATTGTTACTTTGACACTCGAGGATGGTGCCAAACCATTCAAGAAGGAAACTGATTAGCTTGTAAAACACCCTGACTTACCTACTAGAAGAAATGCTAGCAACAACAAAGTTGGAACTTCGGTCTCCTTGTATGATCATGAAGAAGTGCTATAATGATATTATGGTAACACTAGAGGGCATGAACATGTGCACAATGGTATACATTTAGAGTACGTACAAAATGGAAGACTGAAAATTAAAGATATGAGGTCGCCTACGTGTTGTAACACGACTAGACATAAAAAAAGAGCTCGCCAACGTGTTGTAACATGACTAGACATAAAAAAAGATTGCACTCTTACAAAATGATTCACGAATCGGGTGTGTACTCATTTCTCTTATCCTTTGATTGTAGAAAGTTAGTGGTTTTTTGACAGGCTTTCCATGGAGAGTAGCCAAAATTGAACATGCTCATATACTTGTTGTAATTATTGTACTTCCAGTACGTTTTCTTTCTACTGGCCTCAACCCAAATGTGTAGTTTTATTTTGTTAATTCAGTCATTTTGGCATATGATAAAACTTCATCAATTATGTTGTTTGTATTTTGACTATTTTCTGAAAGCTATTAGCCTATTACCAATACACCATATTAATTGCATTATCAATTGGCATCATAGTGTATCTTATTGCATCATATTAGTTCATGGTGTATTACAAAAGATACAATGGAAGTTTTTTTTGTATACTTATGGCCAATACACAACATATAATAATGTCACCACTAATATATGACCCTAAAGGGTTAATCAAGATAATTACATCATTCGAACGGCTGAACTGAATGATTCATACGACAACTTAAAGCTTCCAAAGTTTATTAAAATGTTACAAAAAAATTATTTAACTAATTAAATAAATTGTAACATACTTATACAGTTATACTAAACAATTCAAAAGCGAACTAGGAAACAAGATAAACGCAAAATAATAAAAGTATTAAGTCTTTTTTCTTTTTTTTATTTTTTCGTTTGTGCCCCGTTTTATTCTCGATCAATCCTTCTTCGCAGCCCACCTTGCTTGCGCTTAGTCTTTTCTTCCCACATCCTGATTCACGTATTCCGGATCCCAATCTATCCTTAAACGGGAGCACCACATGCAGGCCCAAATATGCTTCTACATCATCTTGTTGATGGGATATACACAAACCAGACAACTTTTGTGAAAGTTTTTGCTTATCCACATGACAATAACTACAAGAGTCAATGCACCACGAAAGGCCGCAATAAAAGACGTAGAAAGAGCTTTTGGTGTCCTAAAAGCTCTGTTGGCTGTTGTTTGTCTCTCGGCGCGGACAATGCATCCGAACGAAAATTGAAAAATAATATATACATGAACTGCATCACATAATATTAACTTGAAAGATGAAGGTGCGACGATAAGCCTCGAATATTCGACGCTCCAACAAATGAAGAAGTTAATGATGCATATTGCACTCAACACAAACATTTAATTTAAACACTTTGTATTAAGTATACCAAATTATTAAAAATAAAATAAGTAAAACATTTTTCGGTAAATATCAGCATACGTGTAAAATAAGTGAGTATAATGATTAATTTAAATTATAATGGACAATGGGTGGTGTTGAGTGGCAATGCCCGACAGGAAGAAAGTTGAGGGGAGAAGCATACGTGTCAATGGATGTTAGGGGCATGCCATTGGATAAGCATGGTACTACGACCCACCACACCCGATGCCATTTTCTAAGAATCAACTCAACACTTTTGTGTTTCCAAAAAGTCAGTTGTTTCATCGATACATATATAATTGTGAAATTATATTATTATGCAACATTATTTTATGTCATTATATATTAAAATACACATTTATACTGGTATATTGAGAAGGTGCAAAGTATTTCTATGTTTGATAAAGCAAATGGTACAAGTAAAGATGTGTTTTGTTGGAGTTCAAAGAGGTTAGGGAGATATATTTTATTGGTTTACCTAAATTACGTATTCAAATTTAATAAATTATTACGGCTTAGTATTAATACATACAACAAGTTAATCGATTATAAACACACAAGCATTAAGGGTGGACTAAGACACAAAGTAGGGTTGGGAATACCATTTGGTAGACCACAAGTACCACCAAAAAAACCGCTCCATGGGTCACAGTACTGGGCAAAAATGAAGCCCAATCGGATTGCTGATGTCGAGCTCTCACAGAACGAAGATGGAGATCATGCCACAAAAATAGGGTTCGGGTCTAATGGCCATAGGAGGGCGAGAACATTTTGTTGGAAAATTTGTTACGTGTGCATTAGTAGGTTGTTATGACACAACAAATGCACACTAATAGACATTGATGAATGAGATATCGATGTGTGATTGTGTGTATTTGAAAGAAAATACTATAGTGGTGTATCCCACATTGGTGGGATGAAAAACTTGTGTCTTGTTTTTCCTCAATAAATAGAGAGGTAAACTAAGTTGCAACACACACCAAACCTTACACACAACACAAGCATTGTTGCAAGGTTTTTCCAACTTCTTCTTCTTCTTCTACATTTCTGGTTTCTTTTATTCGAACCTTTTTCAGGTTTACGGTTAACTCCGGCAGTACTACTGCTCCGGCTGTTGTACCCTAGGAAACAACGAGTTCTCTTGGGAGACTCGAAATATTGTTTTAAGGGCCCCGTATTCAACACGATCCTCAGCCAAACCGTTTATATTTTTTTTTCGTATTGTATTTGGTTTTATTTCTTTGATTCTGTATTGTATTTCAGATTCTTGTATTGTATTGTATGAGTAATAAAACTGTTTGTTAATTTTCTGTTTATTTACTCAATTCACGAATTCGGTTCCTACAATCTTAAAACAATATTTTTAAAACTGTTTCGTGAAAACTTTGTTTAAATTTTCAGAAACTGTCCTGTTTTGATCCAAACCAGTTTTGTTTCAAAATAGTATATGTTTTAAAAACAGTTTTTTCTTTTCTGTTTTGGTCTCAGAATCAAGAATTGGATCTTCAAAGTTGGACTTAGACAGATTCGTTCTTGGTTTAACATTCTGAAATCAGAAAAGGCTCCTTTTTGGGCTGTTTTTGGCTATCTAGCACGAGATAGCTTATCGTGAAAACTTTGTTTAAATTTTCAGAAACTATTTTATTTTGATCCAAACCAGTTTTGTTTCAAAATAGTATATGTTTTAAAAACGGTTTTTCTTTTCTATTTTGGTCTCAGAATCAAGAATTGGATCTTTAAAGTTGGACTTAGACATATTCGTTCTTGGTTTAGCATTCTGAAATCAGAAAAGGCTCCTTTTTTGGGCTGGTTTTGTTATCTCGCACGGGATAAATTTATCTGGCAAATTACAGAATTTTCTGAATTTTTTTTCTAAGTTACTAACTTGGTCTGTTGTCTGTGTGCAAGAATGACAGGACCAACCCCAAACACTTCTAATGCTACCCCTGATGTCCATTTGACCACCCCAGCCAATGTGGGAGCGACCACAATGGCTAACCATGCTGAAAAACTCGAAAAGTTCATGGGTGTCCACTTTAAGAGGTGGCAGCAGAAAATGTTTTTCTACTTGACAACCTTGAACTTAGCACAGTTCTTGGAGAAAACAGCCCCCATACCCACTTCTCAAGATGATGCCCAAAGTGTGAGTGCTTTGGACGCTTGGAAACATTCTGAATTTCTATGTCGCAATTACGTGCTCAATGGTTTGGCGGATCCATTGTATAACGTCTATTGTGGGATAAAGACTGCCAAAGAACTATGGGAGTCTTTAGACAAGAAGTATAAAACCGAAGATGCGGGAACAAAGAAATTTGTTGTGGCCCGTTTTTTGGACTTTAAAATGGTTGACTCCAAGACTATGATCACCCAAGTCCAAGAACTACAAGTTATACTTCATGAAATTCATGCCGAGTGTATGACACTTAGTGAAACATTCCAAGTTGCAGCCATAATTGAAAAGTTGCCTCCTAGCTGGGTTGAGTTTAAGAATTATCTTAAGCACAAACGAAAGGAGATGACTATTGATGAATTAATTGTTCGTCTTCGAATTGAGGAAGACAATAAAACGGCTCAAAAATCAGCTCGTGTGGAGTCAATGGCTAAGGCCAACATGGTTGAACTTGGACAATCTTCTAAGGGGGGACATAAAGGTAAGGGTAAAATGAATAAGGGAAAGGGAAAGGTGAACCTTGGACCGAAGAAGGAGGTTGTGAAAAAGAACCTCAATCTTCAAACTTCCAAGGTGTTTGTTACAATTGTAATGAGAATGGCCATCGTGCCAACCAATGCAAGAAGCCTAAGCGTGAGCGTGCGCATATGGTGGATGAAAATGGTGAACCGTTGGTGGCAATGATCATCGAGCTCTCGGCAATGATTGAAGAAATCAATCTTGTGGGGGATAAACCGCAAGGATGGTTCATTGATACGGGTAGTGATGCTAAGTTGTTTATGGGGAATCAAGCAACGGCCGACATCAAGGGTGAAGGGAATGTGATCTTGAAGATGACTTCGGGAAAAGAGCTTACTTTGAGCAACACTTTGTATGTGCCCGAAATTCGTAAGAATTTGGTTTCGGGTTGGTTGCTTAATAAGTTTGGTTTTCGTTTAGTGTTTGAGTCGGACAAGTTTGTCTTGACTAAGCGTGGAATGTATGTTGGTAAGGGCTTGCCCTCAATGGTATGTTTAAACTTGATGTAACCGTGATTGGAAATGAAATGAATAAGGCATCTACTTCTGCTTATATTATTAAGTCTTTAAATTCAAATGTTTGGCATGGTAGATTAGGACATGTAAATTTCAATTCACTTCGCCGTTTAATTAAATTAAAAAGCATACCAACATTCCACATTGATACAAACTCGAAATGCGAATCATGTGTTGAATCCAAACTTACAAGATCATCCTTCAAATCGGTTAAAAGAATAACCGAAACACTTGATTTAATTCACACCGATGTGTGCAATTTAAAAATGTGCCCAACAAGAGGGGGAAACAAATATTTCATCACGTTTATTGATGATTGCTCAAGATATTGCTATGTATATTTACTTAAAAGTAAAGATGAAGCAATAGAAAAATTTATCTTGTTTAAAAATGAAGTTGAGTTACAACTTAACAAGAAAATTAAACGTGTGAGAAGCGATCGATGAGGTGAATACGTTTCACCATTTGCGGATTTATGCGCACAAAGTGGCATAATACATGAATTAACCCCTCCTTATTCTCCATAATCAAATGGCATAGCGGAACGAAAGAACCGTACATTGAAAGAGATGATAAATGCCATGTTGGTTAGTTCTGGGGTGAGCCATGACATGTGGGGGGGTGCCATTTTAACGGAAAATTATCTTTTAAATAAGATACCTCTCAAGAATAGGGACGAGACTCCTTATAAGTTATGTAAGGGAAGAGAACCTTCGTACAAATACATGAAAGTGTGGGGGTGCCTAACTAAAGTCACCGTACCACCTCCTAAAGCTCTTAGGATTGGTCTCAAAACTGTTGATTGCATTTTCATTGGATATGCTCACAATAGTGGTGCACATCGGTTTTTGGTACATGAATCCAAAAATCCAAATGTACACGTAAACACTTTCATGGAGGCGATCCCCAATACTGTCTCGTATTTTGAGCACGTGTTTCCTAAGTTAGGACATACACATGAGGCCTCATCATCACGAGCGAATGATGTAGGTGCAAGCTCGTCAACACAAAATGACGACTTGGTTCATGAAGGAACACATGAACGGCCCGAGACTGAGGATGGTGATTTAAGACGAAGCAAAAGACAAAAGGTTGCAAAATCCTTTGGTCCTGACTTTGTAAGCTTTATGGTTGAAGGTGAACCTAATACCTATCATGAAGCGGTGACCTCACCTGAAGGACCTCAATGGAAAGAAGCAATCAAGAATGAAATTGATTCGATCTTACAAAATCATACTTGGGAATTGGTAGATCTTCCAGTTGGTTGCAAACCACTTGGATATCCTTGGATATTCAAAAAGAAGATGAAAGCCGATGGAAGTATTGATAAATACAAGGCGAGGCTGGTGATCAAAGGTTTTAGACAAAAGGAAGGTCTAGACTATTTTGATACTTACTCACCTGTAACACGTATAACCTCTATAAGTTTGGTGCTTGCAATCGCGTCTTTACGAAGTTTGGAAGTGCACCAAATGAATGTAAAAACGGCTTTTCTAAATGGTGATTTGGAAGAAGAGATATACATGGAGCAACCTGAGGGTTTCTCCGCCCCTGGTCAAAAGGGCAAAGTATGCAAACTCATCAAGTCTTTGTATAGCTTGAAGCAAGCTCCAAAACAATGGCACCAAAAATTTGACCAAGTCATGATTAGCAATGGTTTCAAAATTAATGAGTGTGATAAATGTGTTTATGTTAAAAACACAAATGGAGGTTATGTTATTTTATGCCTTTATGTGGATGACATGCTTATCATTGGGAGTAATGATAAAATGGTTCAATCTACAAAAGACATGTTAAAGGCATGATTTGACATGAAAGACATGGGTTTAGTTGATACTATTCTTGGAATAAAAATCATTAAAACCAAAGAAGGTCTTACTTTGAGTCAAGCACACTATGTCGACAAGATTCTTGAAAAATTCAACAAGGAAGACAAGCGAGTGGCTCGTTCTCCTGTTGACACTACTCTACATCTATGTAAAAATAGAGCTGAGCCGGTTTGCTCAATTAGAGTATTCAAGAATCATTGGAAGTCTAATGTATCTCATGACATGTACGAGACCCGATTTAGCATACGCGGTGAGTAGGCTAAGTAGATATACTAGCAATCCAAGTGTTCAACATTGGAAAGCTATTATAAGGGTGCTTAGGCACATAAGGTACACAAGAGACTATGGTTTGCATTATACCAACCATCCAGCTGTGATCGAAGGGTATACTGATGCGAACTGGATTTCGGATATGAAAGATTCCAAATCAACAAGTGGGTACGTGTTCCTACTTGGTGGGGTAGCAATATCTTGGAAATCATCCAAACAAACTGTAATTGCTAGATCCACAATGGAGTCTGAATTCATTGCCTTAGACAAATCTGGGGAAGAGGCAGAATGGTTACGTCAATTCGTGGAAGACATTCCACATGGCCAAAGCCGTTGTCGGCAATTTGCATACACTGTGACAGTGAGTCTGCAATTGGTAGATCTCACAATTTATAATGGCAAATCAAGGCATATGAGACGTAGACATAACACGATACGACAACTACTGTCAACGGGTGTTATCACGATTGACCATGTGAGGTCAGAAGATAACATTGCAGACCCGTTAACAAAAGGCTTAAGCACGGATAAATTTTATAAGTTGTCGAGAGGAATGGGACTAAAGCCAGCGATAAAGGAAGTATGAGGGAAACTTAACTTAGTAGACTGGAGATCCCAAGAGCTAAGTTCAATAGGCAAACTTAATCATATGACCAGAGGCAGTCACTGTGGGGGAGTACCCCAAAACCAAAGGGAGTCTTGAACTTCCTAGTCCTTTCTCCTAGGGGAGTACCCTAAAACCAGTGACATTTGGGAGAGGTTAAGCATATTAAGGTTAAGTGAAATAACCATGATGCTTTTAATGATTCATGGGAATCACCTATGTTAGAGAGAAGTGTGGTCGCTTCGAATGGAATTGTGGGGAGGCGCAATTTCCTAGAGCTCTCGCAGAACCAGGACCGTGATCCATGACCATAACGGACACAAGAATGAGGGGTTGACCAAACCAGGGAGAGTATTGTGTGAAGGCATATTGTCGTCTACACAAATGGGGGTCTGTTCAAAGTCATCGCGACTACAAACCGCTAGGAGGCTAAGTATGCTTCACAACGGAAGGTTCAAAGGGTAACACCTACCTATCCGGCAATACTCAACTGCTGAAACTTACTTCGAAGAATCGATTTCCATTCATGTGGGGGATTGTTGGAAAATTTGTTACGTGTGCATTAGTAGGTTGTTATGACACAACAAATGCACACTAATAGACATTGATGAATGAGATATCGATGTGTGATTGTGTGTATTTGAAAGAAAATACTATAGTGGTGTATCCCACATTGGTGGGATGAAAAACTTGTGCCTTGTTTTTCCTCTATAAATAGAGAGGTAAACTAAGTTGCAACACATACCAAACCTTACACACAACACAAGCATTGTTGCAAGGTTTTTCCAACTTCTTCTTCTTCTACATTTCTGGTTTCTTTTATTCGAACCTTTTTCAGGTTTACGGTTAACTCCGGCAGTACTACTGCTCCGGCTGTTGTACCCTGGGAAACAACGAGTTCTCTTGGGAGACTCGAAATATTGTTTTAAGGGCCCCGTGTTCAACACGATCTTCAGCCAAACCGTTTATATTTTTTTTTCGTATTGTATTTGGTTTATTTCTTTGATTCTGTATTGTATTTCAGATTCTTGTATTGTATTGTATTGCATGAGTAATAAAACTGTTTGTTAATTTTCTGTTTATTTACTTAATTCACGAATTCGGTTCCTACACATTTTTCCTGGTGGTATGGTAATAACGTGAAGAGAAAGAAAGTATTTAAAAAACTATGAATTAAGAAAGAGAAACAAGAAACAAACTTATTTAATAAATGAAGAAGTGAAGAAAGTTAAATGAGGGCTTACACATTTACAACAAAAAGTCATAAAATACTTATTTATTATATATATATATATATTACATACATGGCCGTCTTTGAGGCATGGCAGGGTAGTCGACGGCCACAAGCCCGACACCCCGCTAGGCCCGAAATTTTTTTTTCCAAAAAAAATTATATGTATTTTTATCAAAAACATGTGTATAATCAATGTTTCAACACAATTACATAACCACTAGCTTGGTCTAATGGTATAGGGGTATGACATCTAACCAAAATGTTGTGGGTTCTAGTCTTATTTGAGACAATTTTAAACTTATTTTTATACAAAAGTTTTTTACACAACTTAAATCATAATCAAATAAGCCAATTTATAATTAAATTGTTTAAACCCAACAAAATATTTCTTTTACTTAAGGCCCAAAAAAAAGTTCGCCTTTTGCCTAAATTTTTTTTCGTCTTTTCGGAGCCGGCCCTGATTACATATATAAATCACAAGTTTACATATGTGTAAAATTTATGTATTAACAAATTTACATAGGTGTAAAATAAAACATAGATATGTATAAAAACTAATTTTCAAAACTGTAATTATAAATATAGATGTACAAAATGATGAAACTATACTCAAATAACATTAATATACAAAAATTTTTATAAAAAACGTTAGTTTTCAATGGTTCCTTCAAGTTCTTAAATAATTTAAGGGTTCTGTAATGATACTCATCCTACATATATATATATATATATATATATATATATATATATATATATATATATATATATATATATATATATATATATATATATATATATATATATATATATATAAAAGAGTTCAAATAAAAAACAAGTGTTTTGTGAGAAGTGTGAGAAAAGCTTTAAAATAAAACAAACCACCTAAATATAACACTATACAATGTAAATATAAAACAATACAATTATTTAGAAATTACCAATCTCAACCACTAGATCATAGATCCAAGGGTCTAGATTTATTCTTATTCTTCTCATAAAAATATTGTTTTTTACATTAACCATACCCTATATATATATATATATATATGTGTGTGTGTGTGTGTGTGTGTGTGTGTGTATACACACACACTAGTTTTTATCCCCCGTATTATGGGGGTTGTTTTATATTGTTTGTTCTAATATTTATTTATTTTTCTAATTTATATTTTTTTATTGTATGAAAGTTAATAATATACTTATGGTTTGATGATAAATTGTTTTACAAATAAATGCGATGTTATAACCCGGTTTAAAAAGCTATATAGTTTTGATGAGACCCAAGACCCGTTTATTTTTTTTAATATGCAATTGGTTTTTTAATTATAAATAATATTTATGAAAGTTAATAATATACTTATGGTTTGATGAGACCCAAAACCCGTTTATTTTTTTTACTATCAAATTGGTTTTTTAATTTAAATAATATATATATATATATATATATATATATATATATCTTTTTTAAAATAAATAAGATATTATTTTTTATTATATCCTATTTTATAGGATTTTTACATAAATAATTTGGTGAGAATAGTTTTTAATTTAATGAGATGTTATAACCAGTTTAAGGAATATCTGGGTTTGGTAAGACCCATACCCATGAATTCGGTTCAAATGCATGATAAACCTCCATTTAAGAATCAAGCAAATCTGGTGACTCCAAAAAAAGGGGGAGCGACCACATCGCGACACGTAGGATTTTTATGTCTTCGTTTATATATATATATTATATATATATATATATATATATAATAAATAAGTATATATTTTTTTATAAAAAAAGGCAAGTGAAAAATAAAATATGATTTAAAGTAGAGATAAGAAAATCAAGTTACCACTATAGTTTTTTTACATTAAATCATAATTATATATTTCATTATCTAAAAAATTATCATAAAATCTAGAGTTTCATTATTTTTAACTTGAGTATATTATCGTCGCTATATTTATAATAATATTTTGTATGTTTATAGATTTATGTCGCAACATTGCACCTAAATTGATTACAAATGTATTTTAACTAATCACAACCAACATCTAAACAAACTACAAATACTTGTCTAACTTAGTTTATGGTATAATGTACAAATTGTGTAATTACAATTGTACGTTCAACTTCATTCAATGCTCCATGTAAAACTGGTTGTAAATTAATGGAAGCAACTACTCCCTATTTTAAATTTAGTGATTCATATGATTCACATGTTAAACAAGTGCAAGTGTTGTCACTGAAAGATGGAAAATAGTCACTAAAATTTCTTGCAAGTTTCTGCTCGAAGTGTAACACGCTAACGTGGTATTTTTGCCCTAATTCTTTAATATCTAAGTGTTTTGTACCATAACCCTATTCATATAAATGTTTCAAGTTCTTTTGATATCAATTATCAAATGATGCATAAAAATATAGTAATATTGAACTTTGGTAACCCCCTTTTTAGAACAACGGAAGATTTTATAAAACAGACGTTAAACTTTTTTTTAAATAGTTGAGGATTTTATAAAATAAACGTTAACCCTAAAGAAAAATCGACTTAGCCACACCAACTAGCTTGCACACTGGTGCAGGAACTTTTAGCGACTGTTTTGTCATTAAATTTAGAAAAAAAGCATAAAGAAAGTTATTAATATAAACTTTTTGCATAATGGACAAAAATGACCCTGACAGATCATACGTGTGAATCAGTATTGATGAAGTTACTTGCTTGGATTGGAGTGGCATGAAATTCTCGTTACTTATTTTATTTTATTTTTGGGTATGTGATAACTAGACAATTAGAGTAAAACTAACATATATAAAAAAAATAAAATTTGTAAGTATGTAACTTAGAAAAAGATGCCTGTATTTTCAAAAATAACGTCAATTGTTTTTTTTTCTTACACGACATATATAGCCACTCATATTATTATTATTATTATTATTATTATTATTATTATTATTATTATTATTATTATTATTTTCTTTCTCTCCTTTTTTCCATGTTTATCTATACATAAGGCTAAGGGTAATGGGGCTTGGTTGAGTCCCAAGTGATCCAATCAAAACCCGACACGTAGGAGATGACATGACACTGGATCAAGCCCCTCAACCAAGCTCCAGAGGGTGTAGTGGTCCAGGTGATCCGAGACTTGATCCAGTTATTTATTTATTTATTTTAAATTTTAATTTTAATATTAATATTCTTCTTCACTGATCACACCACATGGCTTCTTCTTCACCTTCACCGATCACACCACCACCACCACTGATCACCGGACCATCACCACCACCACGATCCGGGGCTTCTTCCTCCCAAAACATACACACACTCCTCTCTCTCTCTCTCTCTCTCAAAAACCCAATCTCACTTTCTCTCTCTACATCCTCATTCCTCTTTTGCGCCCCACGGTCCCAGCCACGGGGCTAACCGCGCCCTGGCTCACATGAGGGGTGTAGCGGTGTTCGCGAGCCACGTAGGCGGTCGCGCCCCCCGTTCACCCCCATTACCCTCAGCCTAATTCATGGGTTCTTCTTGTTCCTAGTAAGCCTATTAACTCTTCTTAGCCTATAACTTTTCTTTTCAGGAACAAATTAAAACACAATGTTTTATTTATCAACATCGAAAACCGGTCAATTTTCTTCTTTTGGGTTCATTAGTTTTGTCAAAGTTTGTAAAACGTAGTGAAGCTTCTTATTTCGAAAAGAAAATAAGCACCATGGTATGCATTCAGGCATAGAGCCATACTGATACGACCCCAAAGCTGGGTCAAAGCAGTTATCAGAATCTTAGGGCAGTGGCTAAATGAGTAGCTAAAATTTAGGGTCAGTTATGGGCCAGTTATTATCTCTATTAATATTGTTTTAGGGGGGTTTTGAAGGGTATGTTTATGTTTATCAGATTTGTGTTCTAAACCTTTGTTATTTGGAGATCACCCATTCTTGAAATTGGGCACTATCTGTACTTGTTTCAGTTTAATCAAAGAATCTAATTTTGAGGTTCTATCACATACACACAAAGTTGTCCCAATCTTCCATTAATAGGCTTTGGGAAATACATAAGTATGCTTCTCTTCCACGCCACACCATGCTCATGTTGCAACCCATGTTTTTGGAATGTTGGACCACATATTTTCTAAAACTCACAATTGGTCAATAATCTATATACCATGTGTAGTCATAACTTTTCATCCTTAGGCGTCATGCGTCATGTGACGCCCAATCAGAGTTTATAGATTTTGGCAAAAAGAGAATGTAATCATAACTTTGCAAAAATCATATACAATTTCTCTCTCTCTCTCTCTCTCTCTCTCACACACACACACACACAAAACACCAACCTTCAACGTTATGTACATAACTTTGAAACCATAACTTTACCCCATAACTTTGAGGGGGGCAGTGTAAGGAAGAGTTATGGGCCATAACTTTACCCATAACTCTCCCAGTACACATTAAGTAACTAGCACTTGTCAAGTGTTACAATTCTATGAGTCAAACCTACGTTAACCTGAGTCATCTGATTAACTACGTGTGCTTCCTGCACAAAGAATCAAAGGCCGCCGAAATTTCCATACAAAGATTTTATCTACACATGATATGATCGGATGATACCACTTCTCTAACCGGCATGCATAAGCTCGGGTCACAACAAAAATAATAAATTTGTTTCATTACCAGGTAAACTCATTAGCTAGTTATCAGAGTCGTCCTTAAGCCAAAAATTTTTAATTATAAATTGCATTAACGCCGATCTTCTCTTGGTCTAGTGGCATCTGGTTTCGCTACCAAATTGATGTGAGTTCGAGTTCCAGAAGTGTGCAATAGGTAGAATTTAGCTAAGTATGTATGTGTTCACCATTCAAAAATTTTATTGCATAACCGCCTTATAACTTCCCTAACAATCTTAGTTACAAGGATCTCATATAGTCTCGTGATAACATTGTCTTCACGATTTTAATTAGCTTGTGGCGTTTTGTGTACGTTACACATGATTAACTGGTATAAAGAGCTGGCTATAGCCATGTCATAGTGACCACAACTCCACAGTGTATGCAAATAGAATAAGGGAGTTGTCTTTTCTAGTGTCCCGTGTTAAATGGCATCATGTTTTGAACATTATTTGTTTCTATGTATGCAATTTGGTTGGGGACCAAAAGTCATACATCCCTCAACTCCCCATGAATTTGTGTGGTTTTTTTGTACCTTATCTTCTGTAAACAACATATAAAACAAACGAAAACTAAACAAGTGGGCATCTTTTGACAATTGCCATCTGTCTTTGAGTGAAACTATTAATGTAACAATCATGCATGCTTATAAAAGGATATGCAAGGCTATAAGCTAAAAGTAGTAAAGTTGTTTTAGTGTTAAACTAAGCTCACTAATTTTGTTTTTAATCAAAAAAATCATTCAGGTTTGTTATTGTTAAGTTGTGTGGAATTTTGTATAAATACTAAAATTGTCTTCAATAAAACTTAATTAGTGCTTATTAAGTTATTAACTATTCTTTTCAAGTTTAATATATAAACTTGAAATTTTTATGCTTGTAAATAAACATGAGTTAATTTATTAAAATAATGCTGGTTTATTATATGGGAAAACAAAATAAATGTTGGCATGGGTAAAGGCGAAATTCTTTTTTTGAGTTACAAATGCCCTTTGTAAACACAAGAAAACATGGGGATAATGAACCCGCATGAAAGCATGCAGAAATAAAAAATACTCCTAAACTATATATATAATCATAATAAACAATAATCCAATGCCTGATCCCTCATTCCCGGTAATTATTAATTGTAAAAAAATATGTTATTATTATAGTGGAATATATATAAGAAAACCAAGTGAATGGAAGAAAGCCTGATTTAGGGATTTGTGAAGTTTTAAGCTTTAAAAAATCCGGGCAGTACCATGATTTTGTTTTATCTAGTACGTGTTTTGTTACCTTATAGCATATACTTTTATCAAATTTAGGAAAAATATTTATTATTGTTTTTATTATTCTTATTTAATTGATAATAGAATATATATATATATATATATATATATACACATATCGTTTCCATATAATGTTCAACATAGCTAATGATCAATAACCATTCTCCCACTAATGGATATTTTCTACCAACCAGGTAGATCATAATTAAGCAAGCTTAAGAACTGCATTAATGGTGTTCACAAGTAGTTTTATTAGTGATTACAAGATGATGCATGGATATATAAGAGGTAAAGTAGACATATGGGACCGGTATCGGTATAGGTTATGATATATATGGTGAGCGTTATGCTTGGCGACTGGGGATCGAGATATTCATTATATCTCACTTCAAACTTCATTCTCCTAAAAATTTACAACCTATTACACGTTTACCTAAAAACTACAAATTTGTTTACAAAACATATTATTTACATCCTTCAAACTTGTTTTGTTATTGAAATTTTTATATTGAAAAAGAAATAAATAACGCTCGAAATCGCTCGATGTTTGATTGAAAAAAGCTCGATTCGATTTTGGCTCGTTTCGATTTTCGCTAAGTTCGAATTTCGGTTGTTTGGTTTGGTTCAGTTGTATACGAGCCAAGCAACGAGCAAGCCTTCGCTCGATTCGGCTGGACTCGTGAACAACCCTAATAATGAAGTTTTATATTTTGAATATGGATCCTGAATAATTTTTCTATCTGTCTCAGTTTAACTAAGTTTAGTCTTCATGTACATACGCTAAGTATATGTTTATTTCCAGCCACCTCTTAATTGACACATGGTCCACCTCTTCAACATTGAATAAATATGTTAATGCGGCTGAAGATAAAATATAATTAAACATGCGTGATTTGCACCTACTCCTATGTGGTACTAATGGCCACCTTCTTTAATCTTTAAAATATCTAGCCTAATGCCCATAAAATGAGTACATTTGCGCATGCACAAATTTAAGAAATGACCCATTTCACTATGTCCATTTTTGACCTTTTCCTCTCTTTAATAAACAATGGAAAAAGTATTAGTGGTTCATGTATAATATTCATATTTATGCAAGTGCTCATGTGGAAAAAAAAAAGAGTACCTATTTTATTTTCCTCTAGTCTTATCTATAATTGAGCCCATTTAGTTGGAAATACTGGCTGACTTTTATATTACTAGTGTGCATTATATTACTAATGGGCATGCTAAAAGGTTAATAACTTTATGAAATGTGAATTAACTATGACCAAAACATAATTGGTCAAACTTATAGATGTGTCAAAGATAAAAGTTGAATTACTTTTTGGGACTCTCTATCCCTTAATGCACCCACAAAACACACTTTTCATCTTTGTAAAAAAAAAACGAAAAAGGAAACTACTATATTGAAGTCATCAAAGTAAACTTATTTCATGTTATTTATTAGGTTTGTTTAATATGAGACTCGCAAGTTAAAACTTTAAAATTAATCAGTGATTGAATCGATACTAAGAACACGAAACAAATGAACGAACACATAATGTTTAGAGAAACTCGTTTTTATTATGCTACATAAATATAACTCAAAAACTCTAATACAAGATCTCTCATATAGATTAAACCTTATTTGATTGTAACATGTATATATAGAGAAACTCAAACTTTAGCAACCAAGAAAACTGAGTTGTTACATTTGGTATGAAGGAAAAGACGAATAAATTAAATACAAATGACAAAAATACATCGTCTTAAAATAAAGAAAATTTACCAAAGTAAATTAATTCGTAATGGTGGCGGTGGTGGTCAGGTAGTGTTGGCGTTTATGGTGGCGGTGGCTACAATGATGGTGGCGGGGTGTTGTTAGTGTCAGCGACGGTGAGCAAGTGGTGGCCATGTGGTGGTATTGAGAAAATAGGGTAAAAGAAGGAATTGAATAAAAAAAATACATGGGAATGCGAGTGAATGGTTTCAACGCATTCAGAGAGAATTAGATTTCTTACATAATAGGTGATTTAATTCTATGGATCAACCAAACACCCATTCTTTTTATTCTCTTACGATGATTTATTTCATTCCGCCTACTATTATTACATATTAGACACTACCTAAGTTTTCAATGTTTGTTTGTGTGATAAAAGTGAAGGGCCTACATGCAAGTTACTTACAAATAAGGGTTAGCAAGCCAAACAATTCATGGAGATGGGTAACATTAAAATACAAAGGAAGACAAATTGAAATTGATAAATGTGAGAATGATTGGTCACATCAAAAAACCTCTAAAAAATCCAAAAATATAATATAAAAATCATAACTTTAAATATAAATATAAAACAAAAATATTTAAAAAACTAAAATCTTTCCCCCATTCACGGTTAAAAAAAACACCGAAACGACACAGTGCTAGAAAAAGACACAATGCGAAAATAAACAAAAAGCATAATGACAAATAAAACAGACACAATAGATCGCAAAATATTTCGAACAAAAAATAACACAATTTTGAGTAATATAACACAATATCAAGAAAAAGACACAATCAATTATGAAAATAAACAAAAACACAATCAATGACGAAAAGACACAATGATCTTTTTTCCTTAACTTTATGTTTTTTTAGAACAAGGATGACGGTGGAAACGTTTTTGTGTTTTTACTTTTTTTCGTTTTATATTGAATTTTGAGTTATGATTTTTTTTATTAATATTTTATTATTTTCTTTAAGAGTTATTTTTTTACTACAAAATTTTCTCATATCTCGCATTCTGTCATGTTTGTATAATAACCTGGCCCACATGGAGATAACAACTACATAAGAGCGTTCACATCCCGTTCCTCATCCACATGCATATAACTTAGCTAAAACTCGCTTTTACCCCTAATTAATCGTTTATTTTTGAAAACCGCTTAAATCTAAATCATATCCACCCCTATACAAATAAATATACTCTTTATTTATTTTTATTATTTTATTACTCTTTAGATTTAGCGAATTAAGAATGGGTTCTAAATGAATGTTATCGAGTCCCTGATGTGCTAAAAGTAGTCAAATAAAACACGCTAATCTAGACACTAAGTAATAAATTCTAGACTCGTAAACTTAACTAAAACTACTAACCGGCAAGTGTACCGGTCGACTCTAGTACAGTTTAGTAAGTCCGGATATCGAACCCACAGACTCTTTAGATTACGTAAATTAACTAATTAGACTCAACTAACTGACACGACTATTTATTTTATATTATTAAAGGGGGTTTTAAAATAATTAAATATTAAACTAATAAATTAACTAATTAAGAAAAGACAATTAATAAAGCACAAGAGAATAAAATTTGACTGACTCAGATGATGATGAAAAACCACATAGGCTAGAATCCCCAAAGTTACGGTTATTAATTAAATGGAAAACTCAAGTTATGGAACTGGGATCATAAAATAGACCCTTGACAGAAAACCCGAACATGACCCTTGAACTTCAAGAAGACGCCTATGGATTTCTAACAAGTTTTAAGACTCACCAGTTTTATGAATTAAAATTCCTTACGGTTATTTAACAAATTATGTGTGACATCTGACCCGATCCGACCCGACCCAGGTACCCGTTTCTCCGATCCGATCTCTTTCTTTTATGATTTAATATTTATTTATACTTATACTTTATTTTTAATAATAATATATTTTCCTTCCCGCCTCTTCCTCTCTTTTCCTTTCCGCCGTCCCGTCCCTCTTCTTCTCTCCGCCTTCTTTTCCCTCTTGTTGCCGTCCCGCCTCTTTCTCTCTCTTGTCGTTGTTCCGCCCTTAAGCCTTGAACCCCTAACTGTCCTTTGTTCCTTCCCGCCTAAGGTTGTCTGCGCAGCTCCACGCGCCAGACTCCTTACAAGGAAGCCTGCGCGAAGACCAGTTGTTCCTGCGATACGCGAGGCGAAACTGTTCTCGCAGCGCGCTAAGAATTGTAGTTCTTCTCGCAGCGCGCTAAGAACGGTAGTTCTTCCCGCGACGCGCTAAGAATTGTAGTTCTTCTCGCAGCGCGCTAAGAATGGTAGTTCTTCCCGCGACGCGCTAAGAATTTTAGTTCTTCCCGCGGCGCGCTGTGGACTGTTCTCTGTCTGCCTTCGCCCTCGCGCGTGCGCTCAAGCCTTCTCGCGCTATGTCTTGAGTCTTTTCTTCTGTTTAATCCAGCCGTTTACTTTTGTGTTGTCTTATCTTCTGTGCTGTTGACCTGACCTATCTTATGTCTGAAAAGCCACTTTTGGCGCTGCATGCGCACCAACCCCATTGGTTGACAGAAAAAGTGACTGACATTATCTTTTGAAATCTGCTTTTCCCATGCTTGACCAGTACCTTTATCTGACCCTCCCATGCCTGTTTACTGTTACCTGTCAGCTTTTCCTTTGCCCCCTGCAGCTGCCATATCTTTTGATATCTTTTGCTTTTGGAATCTTTTGCTTTTTGAGATCTTTTCCCCTTTTCTAGGGATTGTGTTCCCTAGGGTTTCTCTATAAATAATAATCTTATTTTCTTTCTAACACATCACACACAAACACTTAATTTAACCTCCTCCTTGCTCTCTCTGCCGCCTCCCTCTCTGCCTCCGTCTTCCTCCTTGTTCTGCCCTGCTTTTCCGGTAATATATATTATATATAATAATTTACTTATTAATTATGCTAACTTATAATCAAGACTTAAAACCAATCATTAAAACAATAATCTTATTTATAGGTTAACTTGTGCTTGTTTAAAGTTGGTTCTTGCTTTATCTTACACCGCATCGTTTGTCAAGAGAGTAATCTCGTACCTAATCCCTTTTTATTTTTAATGTTTTGGGATGTTCATGTGTTCATACAAACTTAGAGTCTTAAACTTGTTTATGAACTTTAGTCGCGCAGTATCCCATGTGTTGAGGACGTAGACTTGGCTGTTTATTTGTATGTGTGGATCATTAACCGTCTTGTCGGTCTATTCCGCAGTTCTCATGGTACCATTAGATGAACACGGGAGAACAATCGTTTATGATTTTCTCTTTTGTTTACACTTGCACAGTCTTTCTTGTTTGTGAGCTCAATTGTGAGCACTGGCAGTCTATGAATCTTAGAGTTGGTCCCGATCAGATTACACCCTTGTTGAAAACCAGGCATACACATGTTGCGCGCAGATTTATTGTTATCTATGTATGATATTAAACTTGATTTCTCACCAACACGCAAGTGTTTGACGTTTTATTTTAACACATGTTCAGGTTTGCTGTAGCTACTTTTGGAGCTTGTGGACACGTAGGACGTTTTTACTTTTGGACCTAGATTAAAATGTAACAAGACAAGTTATTATTGTTCGAATATTTTGTCTTATAATATATTGATTTATGTTGATTTATGTTATCTTGTGTTTACGTTGCGCGTGCGTGAATGAATATATATTTATTAAATATTGACACCCAATAGTGTCACGAGTAATGAAACAATATGTGGCGCCCCGATGTATAATCCGCCTTTGGTCGGGGTGTTACATTATGTTCAAGTATCTTTATGACGAAAACCTACCTTACAGCGCGGAATTCAAAGATAGCAAAGCAGACTCAATTAACTTAATAGACTAAGCTGACAATCAAACCTAGACGGACTCCTTACGAAGAACTAAATCTAGCAATCCCGACAAGCAAAGATCTATCAACAGCTTATCACCTTATAGCTTTCTAGGCTGGCAGTTCACTTTTATCTATTTAATTGATTTTATTGTTTCTATTATTTTAATCGATATTAAATACAAACTAGTCAATAACACACAGTAAATGACCTAACAAAACCCTATCCTATGAAACAATCAACAAGGGCAATGTGAAACAATAAATTCAAGTAAACAAAACCAAGCAATCATATGCATTAATTAAATCAAACTCAACCGTTTACTTAGAACATAAAATCCATAACGAAAAGAAATCCCAAACAAATATCAAACCAAACAAAGGTTCATCACAAGCCTAGGCAGTCTAATAAGTTTAGCCTAACATCTTAAAATCAAAGAAACTAAAATAATTAAGTTTAACAACCAAGCTCATAATTAAAATAATAAGTTCAAACCGAACTATGATGATGCTTGGTTGAGTAGGTGTTGAACCCGAACAATCTCCACTTATACCAAAGGCCTTCTCTTTATAATATTCTTCTTTGCGAAACCCTTCTGTGTCGACTCCAAATAAAACCCAACAGAGCACACACATCAATTCGTTCGTCCCTCTTTTAAACTTATTGTTGACTACATGGACTCTCTTTCACATGGGCCGTTCACTTATTAATTCCTTAATGATTAGATTTTTTTTACTCATGGAGCCCACTAGCAGCCTAATTAATTCGTTCATATAAGTTGGAACCTACAAAATAATTAAAACAATTGCAATATATGTATGTTAAGTTTGTGAATCAATTATTTCATCATCTCATCAACGCACATGAATAGAATTCAAGCATGTATGTTATTATTATTATTATTATTATTATTATACTCGTGGGTCTTATATATAGTAAAAATATTATGTTTTATCTTGTTGTTTCTTGAAACCTTAAAACCCACATTTGAATCAATTAAGAATAGGGGGGCTTTAAATATACCAAAAGTTTTTATTTGGTATACCAAGTCAACCCTATTAATCAACTACTAATCATTCAATCAACTACTAATCATATCAATCATCATTTTTATTCTATTTTATTTAAATATAACTACTAATCATTACATAATAATTATTTAAACTACTAATATCTATTTTTTAATTAGGTTTTTTAAAGACTATTGTAATTAGTTTTTTGCAATACTAGTATTAATAATAGTATATTAAATATTTTATTATACAATTATGAATTATTACTAGTCTTCTATTGAATATTTCCCTTCTAATTCGAATGGGCAGTCAGTTTTTTTTTGTGCCAGAAACTTTACTTGAATCCTTAAATTTATATTTTCCGCCACGATCACACATGATTACAACTTTATACACGAACCCATTAGGATATTTGTTCGATCTTTTAGTGACGACGACAACACCAAGAGAGCGTGCCAAGTTTTGTACCCAATTCATCAATTCTTCATGGGACCCGAACACCTAAAAATTAATAAAAAGTTAATAAAAAGAATAGATAATACACTTAATAATAAAAAGTTAATAAAAAATGTGTATATATAAGTTAATAAAAAAGAATAAATGATACACCTAATAATAAAAAAGTTAATAAAAACATGTATATATAAGTTAATAATAAAAAGTTAATAAAAACATGTGTACATAAGTTAATAATAATAAGAATAAATTATGCACCTAATAATAAAAAGTTAATAAAAAACTTAATAATAAAAAGTTAATAATATATTAGTTAATAAAAAAATAAATAATACACTTAATAATTAAAAGTTGAATTTTTGGGAGATGTGTTCATGATTGGTTCACCAAAGTTATGTCATTGAATTTTGTGAAATTTGGAAATTGAGCAAAAAAGCTTCTTGGAATCAAACATTATTAATGACTTTGGTATACTTTTGGTATATTTAACAGAACCCTTAAGAATATTATTCAATAAAACCCCGGCTCAAAAGTACTTAAAAGTGTATGAAATATTTATATAATAATATGTACATTTTAGACCACATGAGTCCCTACATCAATCACTTTGTATTCATTCACTCCCATATTACATCAATTACTTTGTACTATCTCTTTCTAAGAATAATACTTATTCTCATGTCGTATGGTAATTACAGGAAAACCCCAATCTTGTCATTCCCGTAACAAGACTCACGGTGGTTTGTTTTGCAAGATTCAAGCGTGGATCTAACATAGCTCTCGACTCATATTAATCTAGTTTCAGCCATTAACCCTTACCCGATGGATATATAGATCTAATCCTTACTGGTCGGATATGTGTTTCTTCATTCATATATCATTATTCATTGTAATGTTTAAACATATCTCACTTTGTTTGATTTGTCACACATAATTTCTTTAAGTGCCAACATAAGTTCTTCAGGTGAAACAACAAATAATAAAATTAAAAATTCTTCCTAAAATTCGTGTAATACTAACACTTCATAATTTATTACATGAGAAAAAAAACAAATGAATGGAGATGTAGCAATGACTACATGGTGATTATAGGAAGAAAGAGTAAAGATGAAGGATGGAAAGACGATCAAGATGGACGGACGGACGGTGACAGAATTACAAAAGTACATGTAACGACTAGGGTTTTAACTTTTAAGAAAATTACAACGATAAGGGATTCTCAAAAGTTATCAAATATATCAATGAAGGTGGAACTCCTTTGTAGTCATATTTGTTGCCTTGTTGGGTTCGTGAATGCTAAGATTGAGGGCCGGTTTTAGACTCATATTTTGTTTCATGTTCATTAAGTTATTAAACTTAATTATCTTCATATATATTCGCTATGTAATCGGAATCTTGCATTTGGCTAATAAAGAGAAACTCTCGTTGTAATCGTGGAAGTAGATCACCTTGACCGAACCATATTGATTGTGGATTTATATCCATTGGTTGCCACTCTGTTTCTAACAATATTAGCTAGGGAATAATAAGGAAACTAGGACTGTTTTTTTTTTCTATAAACCAATGACATTTGTTTATTGTCTAATTAATACATGAATGCCCAAAACAAATTGTGTCCTGCACGTGCTAGGTTGGGTATGAAATTATAGGTAAGTCACGTGCCAAAAGTCCTTAAAAAAATATAAGCACGGTTGATGAGTGAGTGGTGAGTCCAAAAAGGACTAAACAAATAGACAGAAGACAGACCCCCCCTCTCAAAAATATTTATACTACTAGTGCTCTCTGCAGTCACACACAATTTTGTTTCTTGAAAGGTTTATTTAACCTTGAAATATATATATATACCAGCCTGCAGATTCTTCTTCTTCTTTTCTTATTATTATTATCAATCAACTATTTCATTTCCAAATGGAGAGAGATAGTGAAATGAAGGTATCAAAGTTCAAAAGAATTTGTGTTTTTTGTGGGAGTAGTCAAGGAAAGAAGACTAGCTATCAAGATGCTGCAGTTGAGCTTGGAAATGAATTGGTATATATATATATATATATATATTTTTTTTCTTCTTTTTGGGGATTTTAAATCTACTTTTTATGGGTTTTAAAAAAAAAATAAAAATAATAAAAAGACATTTTTTGTTTTGAATCTTGTTTTATCCTAAATCTTTATTCTTTGTATGTTATATTGGTATTAAGGGTTTGTTTGTTTGAAATCAGCCATAAAAATGTGATCTTTTTCAAGATTCTTGTTTCTTGATGGGCTTTTCATTCAAACCGACCATAAAAATATGTTCTTTTCAAGATTATTATGTCTGTTTCTTGGTGGGATTTGATTGCTTGATTCAAACCAACCATAAAAATGTGTTCTTTTTCAAGATTCTTGTTTCTTCAATACACAAAATGTATTCTTTGCATGTTAATAATATCATCTGCAGGTTTCAAGAAACATTGATTTGGTATATGGTGGAGGAAGCATTGGATTAATGGGACTAGTGTCACAAGCTGTTCATGAAGGTGGTCGTCATGTTATTGGGTAAGTTTATTATTAGTTTATTACTGACTCTAAATAGTAAAAAGGTTTTTTTTTTAATAGAGATTAACAGTGAATGATTAAGGAACAGAATCAGTGTGTTTGTTGTTGGGGTTTTCTTTGATTAAACTAACTTTTTGTCATGTTATTGTCTCTCTTCTTCTGCAGGGTTATTCCCAAGACACTCATGCCTCGAGAGGTATGTCTCAATATTAATCAAAAGTCTTTAAACTTTTCATATATTTATATTACATAATACAGAAAATGTATATAAATATTATTACTTGTTTAGTAAAGAAGTTTTCTTGAGCCTAGTATTAGTTATATTTAACTATCAAGAAATCATGGTTTCAAATTATTTATATGTTTTTTTTCCCTTTTCTGGTGTTATTTTTTCCTGAAACTTGCAGCCTGTACCATTCTTTCTTGGCATTCACTGAATATGCATACACATAGATATACATACATATATGTGTGTGTGTATATATGTGTACTGAAAACTGTAAAAGATTATTCAAAGACCTTTATTTTTGTTGGTTTGCAGTTAACTGGTGAAACTGTAGGGGAAGTGAAAGCAGTGGCAGATATGCACCAAAGGAAAGCTGAAATGGCAAAGCATTCTGATGCTTTTATTGCTTTACCAGGTTAATATAAGCCCTGCAACATTTTTAATATTCTTTCACTAAAATCTCATAGACATTTGACCATTAGATAAACATAGGCTCCAGCTGCTTTTATATATCTTATTCTTTCATTCATATATATTAATTAAAGAAAGAATCTTTGTGAAGCCATATTAAAGATGATGAAAGTATGGACTTTGACTTTTCAATTGATAAAAAAAATGAAATATTATGATTTCAAATCTCTTAAGTAGAGTTGATTATCAAGAAAAATGATTCTTGGTCTTGCCAAGAACAAAAGTACATTTATGTATGCAGAAGGTACATGCTTTTGGAAAGAAAAAAATATAAACTTGTTTTCATTAAAAAAGTGTGTTTTTTTGTTATCATATCAAGAAATTGTACATGATAGTGACTGTCATTGATGAGTAACCCTTAGGACCTCAGATTCTGTCATAAATATTGATTGTTACCCTGAAATTGACCAAATTTAGTTAAAGTTCACTCCATGAAGACCTCAGATTCTGTACTTGATATAAATTTTATGATATTCATATATATAATTATCAAGATAAAATTTTAGTAAAATAAGTTACAGAGGAATTACATTTTGTAATATGAAATGCAGGTGGATATGGCACTCTTGAGGAGTTGCTTGAGGTGATAACTTGGGCTCAACTCGGTATTCATGATAAGCCGGTAAATTTTATAAATCCATTTTTTTTATTTTTCAAAGCCAAAGAATTTATATAACAAAAAAAAAATTAAATCTTGAATCTTGCAGGTTGGTTTGTTGAATGTGGATGGATACTACAACTCGTTACTAACGTTCATCGACAAAGCGGTTGAGGAAGGGTTCATCAGCCCGAGTGCTCGCCACATCATTGTGTTGGCGCCAACGGCTAAGGATTTGGTTAGAAAGCTTGAGGTAATTTAAATTTAATTTTTTCAAAATCTTTTGACTTTTGAGGTCAAACATATATGAAAGTCAACTGTTTGACTGACTGACTGACTTATATCAGGAGTATGTGCCATGCCATGAAAGAGTTGCTTCAAAGTTGAGCTGGGAAATGGAGCAACAGCTTGGGTACACTGAGTGTGATATTTCTAGGTGATGAATCAAATCATAACAACAACAACATATGGGATGGGTCCTTTTGTTTTCTTGTTCTTTTTGATATATCAAGGGATGATTTGTGGCAGTGGAAGGAAAAAGGTGCTAACTTTGAAAAGGGTTTTGCTTTAACTAGAGTCTTGATGTGAAGTGGCTTAGTGTTTCTTTCTTTCTATTTCTTTTTTTTTTGTAAATTATTGAAGAAGAAGAAATGACTTTAAAAAAATATGTGGGAAACTCTTAACTTGTTCTTTATCCTTCAATTTCTTTTATAGGATAGATTATTATATGCAACTTCAATTTCTTTGACATCAAGTTTCCATATGGCTATCAACTTTTTGATAAATGCGACATGGGATTAGGATGAAGAGAAAAAAAACTCAAAAAAGGCAAAAATACACTTATTAAAGTTCTTTCATAACCATTATGTTAAGAATAGTGAAATCATATAATATATACTTGTATATATTGCTTTAAACATGATACACATATAAGTGTTTTATAAAGTTTTTATGGTTCTTAACATATTATTGGGGTTGGTCTAAGTATAAAGTGGATTTTGTCTAAGAAGCATAGAATTCAATGAGTAAGCGACAAGTGTGTGTGTGTGTATGTGTGTGTGTGTTTTCTTCCTTTTCTTTTTGGTGAGGGGGCTTGTGTTCATGTATGAATGCTAGTTTTTAGAATAAATGCAACGTGCATTTAGCAATGAAAATACCGTTTAAGGCTTGGGCGCATAACCGCTTAACATAATTCATTATTGACATTCCCATACAGTCTAACGCATCGTCTTTTACACCTTTTAAAAATGTCATTTTAATATATGTGTATTATACCCATATTAAAGTGAATAATAAAACAATCAATTTTATGATATATTCTTTAAAAAAATAACGAAATATAGAACACTTACTTGAGTTTAAAAAATTTGATGAAACTAATATTTAATGAAAAATATCAATACAAAAATGAATTCCCCAATACTCCTTGCTTAGACTCGATACTCGGTGAGTAATTCCTGAGTATTTCCTAACTAAGCTGAGTATTCGCAATCTCCAATCGATAAACTTGACAGCTTCTAGCGACTACTACAACTACATGATTAGTTATATATGTTATCTCTCTCAAACTTACAACATTGTTAGGTGTTAAGGTTGTAGCAAAAGACAAGAATAGATTTAGCCAATGACATCAAACCCACATTCTAGATTTGACCAAAAGAATTACTACTATCACCAATCATATTATGCCTCGTCTTGTCTGTGGAGGGACATGTCCTTTTGGGACACAATCATAATCACTTAGAAATAATAATAAGAATGGTCCTCCTGTTTTATTTTATTTCAACCATAAATCAAAGTCAATACCTAAAATTTTAGTAATTAACAACATATTTTTTCGTTAATCAGAATATATCAAGGAATGTGACACAAAGTGATCACTTTAGTTGTTAACAAGTCTATTTTGATGTACAATAAGTAATAATTATGGAAGCATTTCTCTTCCCACTCTTTAATATTCAAATATCCTTCCATTCCCTTTCACTTTTTCTTTTTGTTGGGTGTTGTTTTATGCAATCTAACAAAGAAAATAAAAACAATATTATTATATTATTATTATTACTATTTGACATCAGAAATAAAAGCTAGACACGTACTAGTAAAGTTTTACATAACACCAAAGTGGTTGGAATTTTATTATCATTTAAAAAGTTGTCTAAAACTTACAAGTGAACTTCTATTTATAGATTATTCTAGCAACTAAGGTGCGGTTTGTTTTTTAAGAGTTAAAATGATTGTAGTTTGCAAACCACATCTGTAGACCTATGTAGAAAAAGAGGCGGATCAAATGTCTGCATCTGTAATAAGAAGGTTTTTGTTTGTTATATTAACTTCTTCATATTGTTAAAATAAATTGAAATTTAAACAAAACTAATATTTGAAACTTAAAAGAGACAGCAGGCGGTGGCAAAGAGCAGCGGGGAAGAGAGGTAGCGAAGAAGAGCACGGTAGATTTATGCCTCGAGTGTTGAATTTCAATCGATGGAGTAGGGGTTGTGGAGGGGTGAGGGGTGGTGGCTAGGGTTTAGAGTCTATGAAGGAAAACGATGGTTTATGAGGTAAAAAGAGGTTGGGTCAGACCTGCACCAAAAAGAGACTACGCTGGTGTTTTTAATGAAACGTCTGCGATAAAACAAACACTCTGCTGAAGCTCTTGTATGCGTGATGTAGGCAGAAAAGCTCCTGCAAATCTTTTTTCAGAAAACAAACACCACCTAAGGCATTACATTTGATTAAAGTAACTGCTAACTAGCATATAAATGAAACAATGAAATATTAATTTCGGTCAAAATAGCCAGCAATCTTTATACTCGTCGTTATTATTATGATTATTGTTTCTGTTGATTTGTAATAATTATATAACTTTCTATATGTAACAACACATTAGCATTTAAATGGTGATTACAAATTACAAGCACCAACCATGGTGCTTTGCCACTAGAAAAAGCTACCAAATTACAAGCACCAACCATGGTGCTTTGCCACTAGAAAAAGCTACCAAGGACATTTGTAGGTAGAATAAAAATATTGGAATGTGAGTTTTTACCAGCAGCCATGTTACAAGTTGATAAACAAATTATGTACCCGTACTATTGTAGGTCCGGTTCAATATTTGCTTGAAAAAAGAATTTTGCAAGCTTTATGATATAGTGTCCAGTTACATGTGTAGTGATCAAATTCGACCTCGTGTTCTTGGTTAATAATTTACATGATGTATGTATGTCACTTGTTTTAGTTGTGGGATCGGTCGATTGAAAACCGCTATGACAAACTTAAAATAATTTGATGGAAGAATTTATATAGGGGTGTGGAATTGGAATCTGAAGTTTATTGCTTGACTAGCAAAACTGACTTTGACAAAAGCTTTAATATTATTACATAAATATATAAAAGAATGTAACCAACCAACCATGCATGCTTTGAACAATTACCAAATGTTAAGATTTTGCAAAAAGGAAAACTTGGTAAATATTAAATAAATAACAAACCAGGTCCTGCATCTCTTACTCTCTAGTCAAAATTTTAAGTTGACTTTGATTAGTCAAATCATTGACCAACTTTTCTAGAGGTCAACTTATCTCCATACAGTGTAATCTTCCAACAATCAACTTGCAGCATAAACACAGAAATCTTCTTCAACACAACTAAATATATGTATAAAAACATTAGTACAACAATGGTTTTTAACTGAGCCCAATAAGTAAATGTTTATAAAACAAATGATTGTTACCTTTAAATTTATTATCTTTTGTGATTATCCCAAACGTCTCAGCGGTTTCACGGATCATGATTCCACTCACACCCTTAAAGACAGCCATTTTACAATCCACAACTGCAACAAACAAAGATAACAAACCACAGATTAATGTAACATAAAGAAAAGTAAATGTATATCCATACATAGAGATAAAATACTATGAATTTAACCTAGAATATGTGCACCATGAAGATCCGCACCAAGAATACATTGAAGCATTTGGCTTTTCCTGCAAGATTCATCATAATTACAAAAAGATTCAAACTTTCTTGAATAAACACTAAAATCTAAATAAAACCAAAAAACAGAATTCTTACCCGACACTTTTTAAAAGTTTGGCCATGTAATCTTTCCACATATCATGCATCGGTTGAAACATTTCAAACCTGTAACAAAACACAAACAAAAATGTTTTAGAAGACCTGAAACAACAAAAGGAGGGAAAATATAACTGTCATTTTGATATTTTACTTATGATGATCTTGAGGCAAATCTAATGATCCGATTTTCTTGTGTTGCTTCATCGACATGTGTTTTTTAGATCTCTTTGAATGGCTTTGTAAAACTTTTGAAAGTTCCATTTTGTGTTCTTGCACTTTATTATCGAGATTGATCCTATTATCAATTTTCATTTTTCTGGAGCCTTGCATGTAATTTTGCGCAATATCGCCATTTTGCAAAAGTTCATGTAACATCTTGTCCATCACATTTACCTGCATATGTTTATAGCATACTGAAATAATCGGTTAACTCAAACTATATAATAAACATGATAAAATAAAGTAAAAGATATAAAACCTCAAGATTTGGCATTGCTAATTTCTCATGTACAGGGTGAGAGAGTGGAAGATATATAGGATGATCTGGTTCTGCATCTGTATAATTGAATAATAATAATAATAATAATAATAATAATAAATGTATGTTTTATTACAATAGATACATAACACTGTTGTTTGTTTGAAGGACAGTTAAGCTTGTAATTTGTAAATGAACCAAAGGAACACGAAAGGGGCATGTACGTGTTCATTTGTTCAACTCTAACCGAACAAACGATCAAACACGAACAATAACGAAAGTAGTTTCTTGTTCGTTTTCATTTGTTCAACTTTAACCGAACAAACGATCAAACACGAACAATAACGAAAGGAGTTTCTTCTTCGTGTTCATTCGTTCAACTATAACCGAACAAACGATCAAACACGAACAATAACGAAAGGAGTTTCTTCTTCGTGTTCATTCGTTCAACTATAACCGAACAAACGATCAAACACGAACAATAACGAAAGGAGTTTCTTGTTCGTGTTCATTCGTTCAACTTTAACCAAACAAACGATCAAACACGAACAATAACGAAAGGAGTTTCTTGTTCGTGTTCATTCGTTCAACTTTAACCGAACAAACGATCAAACACGAACAATAACCAAAGGAGTTTCTTGTTCGTGTTCATTCGTTCAACTTTAACCGAACAAACGATCAAACACGAACAATAACGAAAGGAGTTTCTTGTTCGTGCTCATTCGTTAAGAAAACGAGTGTGTTCATGTTCATTTATGTTCGTTCGTTAATGGAATAAACGCACGGTTCATGAACAAACATAACTTAACATAGATGAATGAATATCATTATGTTAAACCTAAAAAAAGTTTATAAAATTAGACTAAAATGTAACTGGTGATATTTTAATTGCATAAATCTATAAAAATTGTAAGATTGTAACAGGCCTATAAATATGAATCGATATGTAAACAAACATTAATGAACGTAAACGAACAAACATAAGCAAACAAACATAAACGAACATGTGTTCTTGTTCATCCGTTTAACTAAATGAACCAAAAGATTTGTTCATGTTCTTTCGTTTATTAGATAAACGAACTTCCCGCCGAATGGTTTACTGAACGCTAGGTTCATTTACATGTCTAAAAGCAATAAACAAGATCCATACCTCGTGCAGCAGTTTGCCCTGTGAAAGAGTATTTGCCTGCAAATGCCAAAAGCACCATCATTTACAAAACGTTTGATTAACACGATCATCTTTACTATTCAACCAGTTAATCATTAATGTACATCATATAGCCAAAGGTAAAGCTTAAAATACGAATAAACTAGATATAAAACAATGTAAATAAAAAAGGGTTAGCTCAAAACACCTTTCTTAGATGGAGTACTCGCAAAATCTTCAGCTCGGGTTTTTTCAAGAAACCTTTTATTATTTTTGTTTTTCTGTTGTAGCTGAAGCTCGTGTGCTTCTCTCCGTGCAATCGCCTCAAAAGCAAGATTGGTTGTCATCGCAGCATACAAATATATTTAGTGTATCTACATACAGCAACACTACATAATCAAATCATATGCTCCTACAATAACTTAATTCATATAACATCAAGAGGGTTGGTTGGATGTTGGATAAAGATAGTATTTTTGCGGTGAATAACCATATAAACCTCTGATAAGATTTAACAAAGAACAAACAATTAATTATATAGATTATTGAAACTTTAAATCCCTAACCCAAATAGGATTGGTGATTTACCTTCAGAAATTTTCGATTTTGATTTCAATCGCGTATGTGAATTTACCCTAGTCCCTGCAAATTAGGGTTTTTAGAATCGGGAGCGGACCTAGATAGTGTGAGTCGGTAGGTTCGAGGTATTACGGGTCTCATGCATACAACATGATTTTGGTGTGATGACATCAAAACCGGTTAGTTTGAAATTTATTACAGTTGAAAACCGATTAAACGTCAGACCGAACCGGGTTTCAAAACCAAACTGGATTATTATCTTTAATAATCGGGTTTAATCTAAACCGGATTGGACTGGTTCTGTTAACTTTCTTTGACTCGAAACAAATTAATTTAACCCAAAAACCGATTTAGGGGGGGTTTGGGTCAACTTATAACTTATAAACTTTTTGAAAAGTTAATAAGGTGTATAACGTATGGATTTTAATTTATGGTGAAGGCAAAATAGAGGGGTTTTGAAAAGTTAGGAATATGTAACTTATTAACTTAATGAGTTTAATTTACCTATTACACATCTCTCAAACCCCGTTACACTCCTTTTAAAAAAGAGTGTCAATTTTGGTTTTCCCCAACATATAAGCTAATCCAAACATTCTTTTAAAAACCTTTTTTCAAAATTTCATATTTATAAGTCCTTTTAATCAAAAGTCCTTTTTCACTTAAATAAGCAATTCCAAACACACCCTTATAAGTTCATAATATTGACTTGCCCAGGCCCAAATTTAGAATTAGACTTTATTGTTACTTGGCATCCAACAAATTTATCTTCATTGTTACTCGTTGACATCATAAAAGTACGAGTCTAACCCGAGTCGAGCCAGGGTGAGTTCGAGCTCAAGCTCGAAATTAATCAACGCAGCTCAACTAGGCTCAAGCTTGATTTTGATGCTAAACAAGCTTGGGATGAGATTGGCTCGGCTAGAACAATGAACAAACTCAACTCAGTTTGTTTCAAATCAAGTCTTTTAACTAATTTTATTCGAGCGGACTACAAGCTTTTTGAACAACTCTACGTGAAACTTATATTTAGACTACACTGTGTTCTACCCTGGAACATGTAGATTCTTACAATTCAATTTTTTGTGTTGATGATACTTCACATCAATATTGTATTTCTAAATAAAAAAGGCCACATTATCTTAATAGACTATAACTTTGAAAAATGATTTTCTTTTCCATATAGACTATAATTGTCATTTAAATACAATAACTTTTTTCTAAATCTCTAATCAAAACAAAATCTCAAAATCCAGCAAGTCCAAATTACACAACTATATCAATGGTCAAGAACAACATAGTTACACCTTCTGCATACTGCATTTCAACTTCTCGGCTTCAAGCTCTTGTTTTAACGTCTCAACTCGTTCCAACAAGTTTATATTCTCCTGATACAAGAATCACCAATCAGCTCTGTTATATTAATATCACACAAAAAAGTTTTACAAATATATAGAACGATAAAGTATATATACCTTTTGCAGCATATCTAGCCTTTGGATCATATTATTATCCCCAACATTCTCCTTAACCTGTTAACAATACCACCAGGTTAATCATTTCAAATAACCTAACATGTGTTTTTAATGAAAATGTACATACTCTTTTTAGCTCATTCGTACACTTGGTTGCACGTTCTTCCGCTTCATCAAATCTGAGTCTCCATTCTGCAGATTCATCAACTGCTTCCCTGTTTGCAAGATCAAACTGCATTCTGCAATAATTCAACAAACAATCTTGATTGCTATATGAAATCGATCGGATTTGGGATTATGAATGTTACTATTAGCTTCATTGATCAATCATATCCAGTAAGTATATGAAGCAGTCAAACAACAATGTTAATTGCACAAAGAAAGTTACTCGTTTCTATTAAGAGTGTCGTAAAACTCGCTACGCGCTAGGGGGACAAAATGTGATTTTACATGATCTTAATAGTTTAGGTAATTAGAACTTTAAAACATATAGTGCAATCCTTCAACTCATATTGTAAGCTATAAAGCAACTTCCCTCCATGGTTTTTAAATGACCATACCTTTTTCATACGTTAATAATTTTTTTATTAAAAATTACACCATAAAACGAGGATATTGTTCTCTTTAATTTGAGAAAGGTTATGCTAGTATGATAGTTTCTTTTTTAATTCAAAAATTAACATGTTACATGATTACTTGTGTTTACAGTGTTTGTGTTCCCTGCCGCATTGCGTGGCATTAGGGTTGTAAACCAACCGAACATTCAGCAAACAGTTCGTGAACCACTCGGCAGGAAGTTCGTTTTCATTCATTCGTTTAATAAATGAACGCACACGAACAAGAAATTTGTCCGTTTAATTAAAGGAGCAAACAGAGGTTGCGTTCGTTCATTTGTGTCCGTGAGCGTTCGGTAACATGTTCATTTATGTTCGTTAGTTAAAGGTCTGTTTTATATTTCGTTTAAATTTTATAAATTAGTTGTTTATGTTTAGTTCGTTTCGTTTATGGTTTGTTTTTATAAAGTCTTGGTTTACCTAACAACAAATCTAACTTGTGCTTCGCTGACGTTATCAGAATAAAACCGCCGATTGGGGGATGATTATGATTATGTTTTTGTAAACCCTAATTTCCAGATTCAAAATATCAATACAATCGAACAATGACAAGTAATTACTAATTAATTACCTCAGTAATTCAGTTTCATTGGAAGTAATTTGGTAATCAATGGTCCAAAGCCTCAAGTAGACGGAGATCCCAAGGGCCATGACGATTAAGACACCGATTAACAACGGCCTTCTGGTTATCATCATAGATAGATTGAGATCCAATTGCAGCTTCAAACAAGTGCTAACATGAGTGGTTAGATTAGACGACGGCTAACGGCGGAAGGAAGAATGATAACATCACGGCTGATGTTTGGGTAGTAGTAGTAGTAGAGGAAGCAGACATGACATCCCACCAACAAATCCTTACGCTTTGTTCCCTAGTAAATAATTATTTTATTATATGATTTTTCATTAATCTCGTCTATCATCTTCCTTATCGTGTTTCTATTTTTTAACATCTGTTTACACTGGTTCGTGACTAGTAGAATGTTAACGTTATTATTACTTGTATGTCGGAAAAAACGCTTTTGATCGGAAAAGTCACGTTATATTGCTAGAAAACTCAACCGGAACACCGTCACCACCACTTGATCACCACCTACAGATTTCGACGATAATTCTAGTGTTCTGGTGACCTCAATAATTTGAGGTTTTACTATAAAAGGGTTTCTAAATGTCCTATTCAAGGTTACAAAGATTTTATGACGAAAATTTTGAGTTTTATTATAAAAAATGTGAGTTTTCCGGCAAAAAACGTTTTTCCGACAATCTGCAATTAACGGCGTTGTTTTGTTAGTCGCGGGCTGTTGGAAACAAATACGTTTAAATATGGGACCGTCAGCAACTAATTCGTTAGTTAGGAACAACATTGACCAAAAATTGATAGTTCAAATTAAATAAAGCCAATATACTTTTTTTTTCTCTTAGGTAATTTCATTAAAAATTTAGGATAAAGTTAATTTTATAACCAATTTTGTTTTAATTTATGTTAATGCATTTGAATTATGAATTATAATATTAGTTAAACAAGTCAGATAAGTGCAGTTTTTCCAAATTTTTAAATATTATGATGTTTGGGCCCTTGGGGTGAAGCTTCTATCGAATAGAGCATCCTCGCCCCTTGGCCAGGTCTATAGGTCAATTGCAATAGCAAGGTCCAAGGGATGCAAATTTTGATAGGTTCCAATGATAGAGCTTTGGTTATTGTGACTCAAGTCATAAATCCTAAATCAAAATAGGGGTTAAGAATTAATTAAAAAATGAATTTTCATTGTCACATAGTAAATCCTAAGTCCAAATGGATAACTATAGTTTGACCATTTCCAACCTTAAATTCCACTTATACGTTCTTATAGTCACTTTGGTTGATACCATAGTTCAAAAGTCGCTCTCATTCATCATAAAATTCTTGTCTTGTCTAAGTTTTATCAGACTGCTTGTTTGAAAAACCATAAAATAATTTTAATATGAAAGTTACGATTATCAGATTATCCAGGCTTTTAAAACAAACTTCCCCAACATTAATATATTCATATTTTGTATTGACATGCCTGCATTATACTAGTAAATTAAAAAGTTGTTTGAATCAGGGCCAATCAAGAGCCGAGTCAAGGCTGTAGAAGTTATAACCCGGCTTGGTTTAAAACCAAACCGGCTCAGCTCGATTTTGAAACCGAGTTGAAAATCGGAGCTCGAGCTCGACTCGGTTTAATAAATAAATTTATTATGAATACTAGGTTAAATACCCGTGTACAACACGGGTTTAACAAATTTAATTTCATATGTCCAAAATATCAATAACAAAAAGCCATGATAAATAATTTTGCTTATTAGACTATATGGTATGAATGCATCCTTGCTTCCCATTTTAAAAAGTCATTTCATCACTATATCATATCCACTCCACTCCACTCACTTTCACAATACGAAGAAAATAATCATTAATTCACCACTTCTCTCTCGTTTCAAATAAAATATTATTATTTATGTAACTAAAATTAAATTAAAATTTAGCATAACTAAACCAATGCCACATAAAATATTACCGATTAATTAAAATTTGCATTGATTTATGTAAACATTTAATTAATAAAAAAAAGGTGAATTGGCTTCAAATATTACCGGTTATTCTTCTTATTACTACTACTACTATGATTTGTAATTAATGACAACTCATTGTTCCCGTCAGTTGGTTAAAAGACACATCAGGGGCCACATCACTAAAAACGAACGGCTTGTTAAAACGAACGGATTATTTTTTGCCATTTCAATAGCTGAGACATATCATTGCCAATCGAACATAGTTTGAATTATTTGAAACCAATTCTAAAAAAAGTTACAATTAACCTAGAAGTTCCAACACACAAATAGAAAATAAAAATCATAGAGTATTGAAATTAAATGTTTTTTCCGTATGAACATATAGGCTACCCACTAACAGATTACCGCTCAAAATAAATAAATCTCGAAATACCATTCAAAATAAATAAATATCTAAACATAGTATTTCATGTCTTACAATACCTTTCGAATATGGTATTCAGTTCAACATTAAGGGATGACAATTTAAATAAAAACATTGATTATAATATAAGAGAAATTTAAATAAATAACATGTATATCAAGAAGATTAAGAAAATAATAATCAAATTTAAAAAAGCAAGAAAGTTGATTGAAATAGATTACTTGAATCTAGTCTCCATTATCCACGAATAATTTAGGTGCTGCAATAACATCTTCATATTCATCAATTGGAAGTAGATAAGGGACTAACACCTGCATATAATTTTTCATCTACTCATTAAAACCAACATCACATATTGAATCACAAAGATATAAATAGGCCAGTTTGTTTCTCATTATTTCCGAACTCCTTTTGTAAAGAAGAATCAAGAAGCTATCATGGCGAATCAATAAAACGCATTACAAATATTTGTTAATTTCATCTAAGAAATTAGGGAAATTACAATCTGTTTTACGTTCAGATTGATAAAAACTGAACAATATTATGAAACCACGGAAAATATTACTCAGATTTAAGCAATTTATTGATCATGTAAGAAAATCAATCAGAGGCATGGGCACGAACAGATTCATGGTTTATAATACAAATAATATTCAAATTTAAAATTAATAATCTTCCAGAATCTACATCTCTTCAGGGTATATAAACCAAGATATTCAAGTTTAAAATTATAACTATGGCTTATTAATTTAAAATTTTGAACTGATTTCACTCAAATCCCAATCCAACGCCGTAAAACATACACTTAGGGTTCCACAACCCAAATTTCCAACTAATTTATTCTCCAATCATGAGTTATCACACACATCTCATAGTCATAATTCCAGAATCCGGATGTAACATCGATATTAAAAAACTAATTATTATTAGTAATGAAATTTGGGAGTGATGTTTTGGTTAAACAGTATGTTGAAATGGGTTGCAGTTTGACATTATGGTATATGGTATGTTTTCTAAATCCTAATTATACTTTAATAACAATATATGTAATTTTACAATAACAATCAATCTAGAAGTTGAACACAATAACTAATGAATTTGATAATTTCCTGTAAGCTTCAGAATATCAATTGTTTAGATTAGCAATTGCATCATCAAGTTGAGCATCAATATTTAACTTCAAGAAACAAAAGTATATAAAACATCACTTCAAAATAAACCAGTACAATGATGTTTAGAAACAAAAATCACTAAAGCATGTACGATTACTAATGCATTTAATAATTTACCTGAACAATTTGACTTTTGAGGATACCAATTGTTTCATCAAGTTGACCGCGATACTCATTTTCAAAAAATAAAAATAATCAATCAAGAGCATAGAGATGAGAAAAATAACAAAAACTTGACTGTTATGATTCAGGCACTATTCTATATAAAAAAATACATATTTGTATACACAGCTAAACCAATAATGATCGTTACACAGTCCTTTAAGGTTTATACAATAGATTAAATTAACTAATTCAGAAATACAACGAATCAAATAATTTTTAGTTATAATGGTAGAAAAAAGGTCAAACGTGATCCAAAACACCATCCCGATGTCACACGCTTAATCGTAAGTCCGTGCTTAGTAATTAAGTACCTCAATGTAGAACTGAGATTTACAAATTAGCAAGAGTAGTAAACAGATACTTATATTGCATAATTTTTTTAAATGATCAATAATTTTACAATTTAAGAATATGTTCCAAATACAATGCCAGATCACTACCCTTTCTCTAATTTCGTCCTTAACATCACAAGCCAAGCAATAAACCAAAAAAGAAACACTCAAAACATAATTTTCAGGAAGGTATTTAAAAGAATATTAACAATAAATCTGATGAATATAGAGACTGATTGAATTTACTTAACTATACATAACACCAAACATCAATTCAATCTCCATCGAACAACTTCAAAACACAAAATCACTAAGCAAAATATCCAAAATTAATAACAAACTAACAAAAATTGAAAACACATATGTAAACAACCTTAGAACATAGAGGTAAATAACAAAAAAAATTGATTGTTATAATTCAAGTACTATTATATATTGAAAAATACATATTGTGAACATACAGTAATCCAAATTGGCTAAACCAATAATGATTGTTACACAATCGTTTTAAGAGTTTATACAATTAATTAAATTATACAATTCAGAATTAATCGAAGACTCTAATTAGCAACATACCGTCTGAAATAAAAGATTTCGATTGAATAGTCACCGATGGCGAGGAGCATGTACTTCGACGGAGACGGAGATGAAACTGGAAAACTTGGTCGCCGGTGATTTTAGAGTTTAGGAATGAGGTTTGACAGATCTGAAACATTAGGAAAGAGGCACAATTGATTTAGGGTTTTGCAAACATTGATGAATCTAATTGTTTGGGTGATAACATCATATTCGGGTTGGATAAGGGATCCGAACCGGCGCTGTGAAAGGAGAATTGTGGGAGGCGGGAATTAGAGAGCGAGGATAGGCCAGATACAGGACACTTAGCAAAAACAAACTTTTATTTATTTAATAGTAGAGATTCAAACACAGTTTAATTGAAATTGAGATATTTAAACACTCGATTTGTAACTTTAAACTGCAATATGTTAATTGAATCAACTAGTATCATCTCGGTCTTCCGATCACTCTTCTCCTCCGCCACCATCCGCCGGTTTCTCATCAGACGAAGAGCTCTCGCTCAGGATTTTCCGGTGGTTGTGACATCAGCACGTTTATGTTGTACGATACTGGCGTTGTTTTGCCGGTCGTGGATTCCGGTGTCTGATGAGATTAGGTTCATTTTGCTCTTATAAATTATGTTGTTTGACCTAATTATTATTATTATCATTATTATTATTATTCTACTAATTGGAGTGAATTTTGTTATGGAAGGTTTAGGTTATGCGATTATTTATTGATTAGAGATCATAGATGATGCTAATTGCTATGAAGCTTTTTAGATGTTAATTAATTGACTTATGTTACTCATTTTATTGTGAGATATGACTGACTTACAAGTTTTGCTTATGTTTTATAGGATGTATGTATTGCAGTAGTTTTTCTAAGCACCATGTAATTACAAAATCGTACACCGAGGCTTATAGATCAGTTCTTAATTGAGAGGCATTTCATTATAGTTCAAGTGGCTGAGGTGCACGTTTACTTAATCCTCATTGTTGATCTTTGTTTGGAGAAAGTTTTGTTCATTAAGATATGCATTTCTCATTCATTTGCCACTTGACTATTTGATAACTTACTTGTTTGATTTTGGGATATATCATTTTTTTAAAAAGGTTTTCTTGTTCACTTTTTCAAATCTGCGGTTTGAACCTACTTTCTTCTCTTCAAGATTGTTATGAACTCTGCCTTGGAGCCATATCCTCTATAATAACAAATTTCTGGAATTGTAAATTAGTAGAATTTAGAACATGACAATTATAAAATTAAGTTAGGAATTAGCGAAATAGAGTATTTTTCAATCTCTCTTTCTTATCGATGAAATGAATAGTTTACGGTTTTCACCATTTCAGTATTTTCTAATCTCTAATTTACTTAATTTTCTATTTCCAGGGGCATCTTGATCGTCGTTCATGGACTGAACGAGCATAGGTTAGCGATCGCCTATTTCAACACTGAACTATTATGTGAACATATAGTAAAGTATAATCATATGCATAATTGGTCATGTGATGCATATTTACAGTGGGAGATTTTGCAAGGCAACTTAATTCACATAACTTTGGGGTATGTGCAATGGACTGGATAGGTAGGTATGTTGTGATATATTTTTCTTATCCGATCGCAACAATTTAAATAAAAATATAAATTTGTCTATCATGTAGGTCATGGAGGTAGTGATGGATTGCATGGATACGTGCCTTCACTTGATCATGTTGTAGCAGATACTGTAAGTCGACTTCTTCTTGCTATACCTTTATAATATGCATTATACATACACGTGTATGTATATTGTTTATACACATGTTTTGATTCATTTATCTTTCTGGTTGTTAGGGATCTTTATTGTAGAAGGTTAAGTCAGACCACCCGGGAACACCGTGCTTTCTTTATGGGCACTCGACAGGTGGAGCTGTGGTTTTAAAGTTTTGCTTATGAAGGTCAAAGTTTGACTTTAGTTTGACTTATGAAGGTCAAAGTTTGATCTTTATTGTAGAAGGTTAAGTCAGACCACCCGGGAACACCGTGCTTTCTTTATGGGCACTCGACAGGTGGAGCTGTGGTTTTAAAGTTTTGCTTATGAAGGTCAAAGTTTGACTTTAGTTTGACCAATTATGAATGAGACATTTGTTCATGTTAGATTGTTTATTAAATAAATGAAACATACTAACATGTTTAAAGGCCTATGAAATTTGGTCAACGGTCGACCCAGGACGTACACTTATTCACTCTTTTGGTCTGTTACTTCTCAGTATCTTTCAAAGTGTATGTTTTATTTTTATTCTTTTTTGTGTTTTCAGGTTTATAACAAATATAGTTTTGGTTCATTTACAGCCCTAAGAAAAATGATTCTGAAATCTGAATGATGAATTTCAGGTCGAGGCTTTCGATAAGAACCACTGGTGGGGAAAAATGGAGGAAATGAAGAGGGGAGGAGATACAGAACTGATAATAAAGCATTTCTTCAGTAGAAATGATCAACAAAATGTTTCTGATATGGGCATATCAGCTAGGGCTTTTATTGTAAGTGCCACATTTATTTTCTTCAAATGATCAACAAACTGTTACACCATTGATGTATTTATATTCTCTTTGTGGAAAGAAAGCCATGCATATAATAAAGGGAAGGCACTTGTGGTGAGCAAAGTCCCATTACCAAATTACCGAGCAGATCTTGATGATCGTCATGGTTCTGCACAAAAAAAGGTATAACAAGCTGGTTTTTGTTTGCATTTGGTATTTTGACTAATGCAAGATTACATGCTAGTCTTATTTATGAATTTATATCATGTTTTCTAGATACACATGCCTTCAGAAACTGAGAGAAGAGTTGAAAATCTGTTGGATAGTTCATCAGGGACACAAAAAGTTGGCAAATTTTCTGGTACATCCGCTCAGAGTGCTATACAGTTATCTCAAGAATCAGACAAGACGGCTGGCGTGTCGGTTCTGGAGACGGATAGTGCCAAGAAGGCACTTAGTGTTGAGCTAAAAGAAAGGCAGGATAAGCAGAAGGTACCTATATTGTAGAGGTGATAAGATGGTCAGACTGGGTGGGTCAGGTGACGGTTCAAAATGGGTTCAGGTTGATACGGGCCATTTCTAAGGCCTGTAAACGAACCGAATGTTCAATGAGCTTTTCGTGAACTGTTTAGTGGGAAGTTTGTTTATTTTATAAACAAACGGACAAGAACAACTTTTTTTCACATTATCTTTAACTGGTTTTAGCTCAGTTATGCTCTTTCATCTATGTTCAGTCATGTTTATTCATTTACGTTTGTGAACCACTCCTTTGTACTGTTAAGAAACAAACACAAACACACATGAGCTTAACGGACGAACATGGACAAGAAAAACATGTTCGTTTAATTTTTCGTGTTTGATCATTTGTTCAGTTGAAGTTAGATAAACATGCTCTGTTCGTGTTCATACGGTTCGTTTACAAGCGTACATTTCTTAATACGTTTCAAAACGAGTCAGGTCCAGTTGACCTGACTTGTAAACACTTATTATGTTTTTATTTTATTTTTCCTAAATAATCAATGCTCTTGTTAAAATTACAAAAACTATATTTTCACCAATAATAATTTGTGTACACAAATAACAATTAAGGAAACTAGACTTTGGAGATGAACACCCATCTGACCCATATTGTGATTTGACCCATCTGATTAGCCCATTCAGAATTTATCACTAATGCTATATTGTATCGTGTTCTCAACATTCTGGTCATGTTTAATAATTTACAACCTTGTAGGAATCTGATGCTGTTAAAGGCCATGTGTTCGTTCAGAGAGAAACTTCCTGCAAACAAAATGAAATCCGAGTTTTTAAAAGCTGTTGCTGCGAACCAGGTTCTTATAATCTTATCAACTTGTTGGCTTGCATTATTATATAAGAAAATTACAATCTATTGAAGTTGTTTATATTTTTGTAAATTACGATACAGGTATTAGTGGTTTCTGGAGAAACAGGGTGTGGCAAAACTACACAGCTTCCTCAGTTCATATTAGAGGAACAGATATCATCTTTACGTGGGTCCCACTGCAATATTATATGTACCCAACCCCGCCGTATATCTGCAATATTTGTTGCTGCTCGTATATCTAATGATACACAAGGGGTAAATCCGTAAAAAAACTTCCACCTTCATCACTCTCACACTCTCTTTGCCAAAGTCGTCTTCTCTCAAAATTGACTCCAAATCAAATCTCACACAGCACACTAAAACGCCGTCGTTTATTAATGGCGGTTGCCGTTGATAATCTCAACAACAAGCCTACGCCGCCGGTATCTTCAACTCTACAGTTCGCATTCGGTAATGTTCTCGTGTTCATTTTGTTGTTAATCGGAGTCCTTGCGTTCTCGATCCGTTTATTTTCGGTACGTTTTTACTGGATCTATATATCGGTTGATGCGTGTATGATAACTGATGTGTTTTGGTGTGGTTTTGTTGTTGCAGGTTATTAAGTATGAGAGTGTGATTCATGAATTCGATCCGTATTTCAATTACATAGTCACTCAGGTTTGATTCTATTCTAGCTTTTGTTGATTGATTTAGTTATAGTTAATTTATTAGGGATGATATTAACATGCTTGATGTTAGGGATGATATTTTGTTAGGTTATTGTTTCAGTTTAACAATTTAGGCCAGTAGTTTCATGTATTTCGATTGAGGCATACTATCAGTTACATGAGAATTTGAATTACACTGGATTTGAGTTATTGAGTATTCAATGGTGTGATGTTTGCATGCTTGATGTTAGGGATGCTATTTTTTAGGCTATTGTTTCAGTTCAGTAATTTAGGGCAGTAGTTTCATATATTGAGATTGCGGCTAATAGTATTTGTAGGTTATGTTCAAGGATGTGATATTTACATGCATGATGCTAGGGATGATATTTGTTAGTTTATTATTTAAGTTTGATAATCTAGGGCAGTACTTTCATATATTTGGATTGCTGCATGTCATTGTTGTTATTTGGTATGAGAGTGTTATTCATGAATTAGATCCGTATTTTAATTACAGAGTCGCTCAGGTCTGGAGTTTAGGTTTTGTAGACTGATTTGGTTAATTCATGTTTTGCCTGTTATGATTCACTACTTTGCTGCAATTTGAAGGATGTAATTTGTACATTCAGGATGTTAGAATTGATTTTTGTTAGGTTATTATTTCAGTTAAATCAGAATTTGAATCATACTTTAGTGCAGAGACAATAACTGTAGAACAAGAATAGACAGATTTGGTTAGGAATTCCTTGGAGGGGCTAATTGTAGGTTATGTTCATGACCACACTAGTTGAATTTTAAAGACAAAACATGGTCTATGACATATTTTGTCTTATAGTGCAAATGAGAGTAAATGGTGATGTGAAATTCATGTAGTTTAGTGGTTTTCTCTTTCTTTCATGTTTCTCATTTGGTACCTCTTGTAGCCACATAACTTGTGCATTTTTTTAAGGTTTTCCATGATTAAAAGCTTCTTCGTTAGGGTTTGTATAGAACCACAACTGTGACCATGATGTGAGTTTGGGGAAAATAAGTTTCTGAGGTTTCAAATTTCCAATCTGTGTGATCCTGGAAGTTATTTTGAAACATTTTGATGTAACTAGTGATTTGAAACATTGAAATGCGTTGTTCTTGTTCAGTTATTGATTTTATTAATCACCTTCCATGACTTTTGAATTTTCTTTACATACCCCTTGTATTTGTTTATATGATGCATGTTTCTATGTCATGTTCATGACTCTTTTTATCTTGCAGTTTCTTACAAAGAATGGGATATATGACTTCTGGAATTGGTTTGATGATCGTACTTGGTATGCGGATAGTTTTTTGTTTCCTTTTATGTTATTATGACTCGTTAAAGTAATTGACACAATGCCTTTTACCTATCCTAAGGTATCCTCTTGGACGAGTCATTGGTGGAACCGTTTACCCTGGGTTGACTTTGACGGCCAGAACAATATGGAAGTGCGTATTCAAGAACATATTTTGTTTTTAGTTATCAATATTACAGTTAATTTAGAAACAGTTCTTATATTCAGGGTGCTTCAATCCTTGAATATTCCCCTGTCTGTAGAAACTGTGTGTTACAGCCCCAGTATTCTCTGCCTTTGCTTCATGGGCAGCCTATTTTTTGACTAAGGTTTTTTTCTATATGACTGCTAGTTTGATTTTATGTAAAAATAATTGGTTCTGGATTCATTTTTGGTCTTAAATAGTACTGGAATCTCTCAATCATTGTCACTTTCTTTTATTCAGGAAGTTAAGGGAACGGGCGCTGGATTGACTGCTGCAGTTCTTCTTGCCATGGTAATCATATAACGGGTATTTGTAATTGTTTATTTGTTCCTTTTTATGATTTTTATGCGTTGATGTATGCTGTAAGCTCCATGTTATTGACTTGTATAGAAGTTTGAGACAGAATTCCCAGAATTTTCTGTTCCTTTCACCTTTTCTTTCTGGATGATAATCTTGTTTCTTTCCAACCCTACCCTTTTTTATACTTTTCTATTTAAAAAAAATCAGGTAGCAACTGACATAAGATGCAAGTCAATGACATATTGATCAGTATTCGTTTACCTTTATTACTAATTAAACATGTAAAATGTAGCCCAAAGTAGCATTGCATGATATTCTTTCCATGTAAGATGTAGCCCAAAGTAGCGTTGCTTGTTACTCTTTCCCTTGAGTTTGCTGAAGTGCATCTCCTTATCTCATACAATCATATACTTATTTCTTGAAACCCTTTTTCATCTATATCGAGTGTACAATAAACTAAAGGTTTGGTGGAGTGATATGAGTTCATTATTGACAAACTAAACTACTAAGTTATTTTGTTTCACATTTTCATACGCTTATGTAGAAATACAGGTAGACTTAGAAACATGATATAAAGTCGCAAGAGAAGTAAGATTATAAAGTCTTTGAAAATCCAGCAAAGCTATACTTAGAAACATGATGTTCAATTTAAGATTCAAAATAAGATGCAATGCTAGCTTTGTGCGTCTTATTGTATAATTTGGCAAGTTTAAATCACTAAGAGGAAATTTTCCATTATCGTTCGTTACACAGATTTTTGACTCGTTTTTTGTTGTATGTGATTTTGTTAATGACCCTTTATTTGTGTTTTATTCTAAATCCTACAGGTGCCATCCTACATATCTAGATCAGTGGCCGGGAACTATGACAATGAAGCTGTTGCTATCTTTGCTTTAATCTTTACCTTCTACCTCTATGTTAAGGTTGGTTATTAATACAATTATTCAACTTCACATTTTCCTCTGTAATGAAAAGATGAGTGTCAACTCTTTTAACACTTGGGTATTGCTCATGCTGCTTGAGTATAATTGGAACACAGTGATGCGTATGTTAAAGCTAATTCCTAACTTTATTTGCAGACTTTGAACACATGATCCCTCTTCTATGCAACATTAAATTCCATTGCATACTTCTACATGGTAGACTTAGAATTCTTTCTTTAAAAAAAATGATCTGCTTTTCAACTATCCTATTTTTTATTTTGCATATTTTCAGGTCTGCTCTTGGGGAGGGTACACTTTTATCATTAATCTCATACCAATGCATGTGCTTCTTTGCATTGTGGCCGGTCGCTATTCGTCTCGGTTATACATCGCCTATGCTCCGCTTGTAAGTATATGCTTATTTATTCTTATGCTTATGCTTATGTTTATAAATGCTTATGCTTATGTATTATTATGCTTATGCTTATGCTTATATAACCATAAGCATATATATAATTATAAGCATAAACATAATCTTATGCTTATTTATATAAGCATAAGCATAAGCATAAATATAATCTTATGCTTATGCTTATAATTATATATATGTTTATGCTTATATATTCTTATGCTTATGCTTATGTTTATATATGCTTATGCTTATGTTTATATATGTTTATGCTTATATATTCTTATGCTTATGCTTATGTTTATATATGCTTATGCTTATGTTTATATATGCTTATGCTATGCTTATACTTATGTTTATATATGCTTATGCTTATGTTTATATATGTTTATGCTTATATATGCTTATGCTTATGCTTATATATGCTTATGCTTATATATTCTTATGCTTATATATGCTTATGTTTATATATTCTTATGCTTATGCTTATGTTTATATATGATTATGCTTATATATTCTTATGCTTATGCTTATGTTTATGTTTATAGGGTGTGGTTAAAATAAGAAGTGGAGTTTATCTAAGAAGTGTAAGAAGTAATCTGGTGCGTTAGATATGTTGATCTGACGGTGGATATGGATAGTGTGTTTTTTGTTCGGTGTGTTTTATTTTAGTTGTGGTGTGTTTTTTGTTCGGTGTGTTTTAATAGATATAGTGGTGAAAACACACTTTCTACACTTCTTAGGATAAATCTACCTCTTATTTTAACCTTGCTCTATGTTTATATATGCTTATGCTTATGTTTATATATGCTTATGCTTATGTATTTTTATGCTTATGGTTATGTTTGTATATGCTTATGCTTATGTTTATATATGCTTATGCTTATGTATTGTTATGCTTATGCTTATGTTTATATATGCTTATGCTTATGCTTATGCTTATGCTTATGCTTATGCTTATGCTTATGCTTATGCTTATGCTTATGTTTATATATGTTTATGCTTATATATTCTTATGCTTATCTTTATGTTTATATATGCTTATGCGTATATATTCTTATGTTTATGTTTATATATGCTTATGCTTATATACTCTTATGCTTATGCTTATGTTTATATATGCTTATGTTAATATCAGGTCACACGAAATGGGATTGCCTGAACCGTCCTAGAAGTCAGCCACCTCCTCGACCAAAAGCTTGCTTGGCTACCACCGGTGAGAATTCAGATCCGATCGCCACTCCAGTTTATATATTTTTATGCTTATGCTTATGTTTATATATGCTTATGTATTATTATGCTTATGCTTATATAAGCATAAGCATAAGCATAATCTTATACTTATGCTTATGTTTAAATAAATTATGTTTATTTAAACATAAGCAAAAACATATATAAACATCAGCATACGCATAAAAATACATAAGCATAAACATATATAAAATAAGCATAAACATAAAAATACATAAGCATAAGCATATATGAACATAAGCATAAGCATAAAAATACATAAGCATAAGCATAAAAATATATAAGCATAAGCATATATAAACATAAGCATAAGCATAAAAATCCATAAGCATAAGCATATATAAACATAACCATAAGCATAAAAATACATAAGCATAAGCATTTATAAACATAAGCATAAGCATAAAAATACATAAGCATAAGCATATATAAACATAAGCATAAGCATAAAAATACATAAGCATAAGCATATATAAACATAAGCATAACCATAAAAATACATAAGCATAAGCATTTATAAAAATACATGAGCATAAGTATAAAAATACATGAGCATAAGCATATATAAACATAAGCATAAGCATAAAAATATATAAGCATAAGCATATATAAACATATGCATATGCATAAAAATACATAAGCATAAACATAAAAATACATAAGCATAAGCATATATGAACATAAGCATAAGCATAAAATTACATAAGCATAAGCATAAAAAAATACAAGCGTACGCATGAAAATACATAAGCATAAGCATAAAAATACATAAGCATAAGCATATATAAACATAAGCATAAGCATAAAAATACATAAGCATAAGCATTTATAAACATAAGCATAAGCATAAAAATACATAAGCATAAGCATATATAAACATAAGCATAAGCATAAGCATAAGCATAAAAATAAATAAGCATAAGCATAAAAATACATAAGCATATATAAACATAAGCATGAAAATACATAAGCATAAGTATATGTAAACATAAGCATAAGCATAAAAATAAATAAGCATAAACATATATAAACATAACCATAAGCATAAAAATACATAAGCATAAACATATATTAACATAAGCATAAGAATAAAAATACATTAGCATAAGCATATATAAAAATAAGCATAAGCATAAAAATACATAAGCATAAGCATATATAAACATAAGCATAAGCATAAAAATACATAAGCATATATAAACATAAGCATAAGTATAAAAATATATAAGCATAAACATAAGCATAAAAATATACATAAGCATAAGCATTTATAAACATGAGCATAAAAATACATAAGCATAAGCATTTATAACATAAGCATAAGCATATATAAACATAAGCATAAGCAAAAAAATACATAGCATAAGCTTATATTAACATAAGCATAAGCATATATGAACATAAGCATAAGCATAAAAATACATAAACATATATAAACATAAGCGTAAGCATAAAAATACATAGCATAAGCATATATAAACATAAGCATAAGCATAAGCATTTATAAACATAACCATAAGCATAAAAATAAATAAGCATAAGCATATATTAACATAAGCATAAGCATAAGCATAAGCATAAAATACATCAGCATAAGCATATATAAAAATAAGCATAAGCATAAGAATAAAAATACATAAGCATAAGCATATATAAACATAAGCATAAGCATAAAAATACATAAGCATAAGCATTTATAAACATAAGCATACGCATAAAAATACATAAGCATAAGTATATTTAAAAATAAGCATATATAAACATAAGAATAAGCATATATAAAAATAAGCATAAGCATATATAAACATAAGCATAATCATATATAAACATAAGCACAAGCATAACAATACATAAGCATAAATATAAAAATGTATAAGCATAAGCATAAGCTTAAAAATACATAATCATAAGCATTTATAAACATAAGCATAAGCATATATAAACATAAACATAAGCATAAAAATAAATAAGCATATATAAACATAAGAATAAGCATAAGCATAAAAATATATAAGCATAAGCATAAGTATATACAAACATAAGCATAAGCATAAGCATAAAAATACATAAGCATATATAAACATAAGAATAAGAATAAGCATATATAAACATAAGCATAAGCATAAAAATACATAAGCTTAAGCATATATAAACATAAGCATAAGCATAAAAATACATATGCATAAGCATATATAAACATAAGCATAAGCATAAAAATACATAAGCATAAGCATATATAAACATAAGCATAAGCATAAAAATACATAAGTATAAGCATATATAAACATAAGTTGTAAGGCCCCGTTCCCGGTGCCTCACTTTAGCGTCGGATTTATTCATAAACACAGTTCTACAAATCAGCGTTTATTAAAACTTTCGCGGAATATAAAATTTTAACCGTTTATTACAAAACATTTAATCTTTTCTTTAAAACCAACTTAAAACGTTATATTTAAAACATAATTTCTTCTTTCTTCAGATGCCAGCCACTCAATCCATGCCATGTGCAATCCTCATACTAGCTCTATAATCAGTTCACCTGCGTGCATACTAAAAGTCAGCTATGCTGAGTGAGTTCTAGTTAATCAGGCGACACACAATACATACGTATATCATACATACATTCATATCCGAAGATACATATCCATATTTAATTAGTTACCCTACTACCATACATACATACATATTTACGATCACTAACCTCAGACTACCGAGAGTACGTTCATAGTCCGCCGTCTATACCTGTACTCAAGGTCGTGAACACGTAAAAGGTCCACAGTCCTTACCTTTGTTCACCAATTATGGTACGTGCAAGGTCCAAAGTCCTTCCCTGTACCATCCTATATTGACAACACGTACAAGGTCCTCAGTCTTTCCCTTTGTTGCAACCTAAACCATAGCACGTACGAAGTCCGCAATCCTCCCCTATGCTACCACAACACAAATATAGCACGTATAAGGTCCACAGTCCTTTCCTGTGCTGACGCCTATCTACAATACGTATACGGTCCGCAGTCCTTATCTACGTTGACGTCTATACCTATAACACGTATAAGGCCCACTGTCCCTATCTACGTTTACATCTATCATCTATATCACGTATAAGGCCCACAGTCCTTAACTACGCCATCACCCGCCAAGTCTATGTCCAACAGAAGTTAGAGGGATTCGCCATCCTAACTTGCTACGTCGGACGTAGAACTCCCATACCAATCCTGTACCTGCATACACATACTCCACATATACAATTTATAGCATAAGAACACTCTAGGCGTTCTTTACATCATTCTTTTAACAACCATACCCCTTGTCGATACATGCAATATCTGAAGATCGTTCACGCCCCGACAAGTGTTCATTTGTAATGTTCATGCGTCTTCCATATATAATATTTATACCTTTATTTATAACCTGACAGTACGCGCAATATCCGAAGATCGTTCGCGTACCGACAAGCAATCATTCATATCTATCACATATATCACATATGGCATACAATTATCACTTAGGATAAATGTATTAACAAACACATCGAGTATGCACACAACCCCGAAAAACATAACAAGGAATGGGGCTAGAAACTCACTTGGATCCTGTTTCTTTCTTAGTTAATAGTTAATCCTTTCTTTAGTTGAGCTCTGCTAACAGTATATAAGTTACACGTATCAATACTCGTCTGATCTAATCTAGTGGCCTAGTATTAGCTTACTTCTACTTAGCATTATTACGGTTTTTCCTTTATTTTAACATTCATGTATTTTATCTCCTTAGGTCCTTACGATGCATGCCATCAAGTGTATACACGTATATGTATACATTTACAAGTCGCCAGGTATCCGTGTCTCAATATAAGCGAACTTGTATATATAAGCGAACTTGTTATCAGGCGAACTTATATGTGGCGAACTTAACCAACAAGCGAACTTAACGTGCATCAGCTACTGGTTTGATTTTAACAACATTCAAACCTTGATATGATGTTAACCATTCCCGTAAACGTTCCCACATCCATTTCCGGATAAGTCTTAACCCGGGGAACCATAAAGTTTGGACCTTTAGGCTGTTCAATACTAGATCTAAAGTTTATTTTAAGCGAGCCGTTCATAACCATGAGTTCGTTAAGTCCATTTTAATCTTCAAGTTTGCAACTTTACGATTTGTCTAGACCCGATCTATCATCCTACCGATTTTCATGTAAATCCGTTCATGAAAAGTAAACATTTTTAACAAAAACGTACCTTTTGAGGTTTTTGTTTGAAATCACTCGAGATGCTCAAAACCATATCAAACGAACTCGGATTTGAGTGATTCAAGCGGCCACAGAATACTCTCGCCCCGATCTACAAACCCATCAGCTCACCTTTGCCGGAACCCGCCGCTACAGTCGTCAGAATAGTGTAACAGTGGACGGAAATCTTCATTTTGAGCTGCTACGGTTTTGCTGATAAAAACCGTATTAATTCTCTACTAACTCAAGCAAACTTTTCTATTATAAACAAATAATATATTAAATATTATTTTTAGAAATTTCGGGATGTTACATAAGCATAAGCATATATAAACATAAGCATATATAAACGTAAGCATAAACATAAGAATATACAAGCATAAGCATATATAAACATAAGCATAAGCATTATATACATGTTTATGCTTACTTATATGCTTATGTTTATATGTGCTTATGATTATATATTCTTATGCTTATATATGCTTATGTTCATGTTTGATTGTTTGTTTGGATAAAGTTAAACAAGCTTTGTTTGGTTCATTTACAAGTTCTCTCTGATTTTATTTTCAGGTTCAAGACCTGAGTTTAACAGGTGCCAAGTCTTTTATTAGTTGATGAAATCCATGAAAGAGGAATGAACGAGGACTTTCTTTTAATTATTTTGCGGGATCTTCTTCCTAAACGTCCCGATTTGCGATTATTATTAGTGACTACTACAATTAAAGCCGACTTGTTCTCCAAATACTTTGAAAACGCCTCGACTATTCATATCTCGGTACTAATATTGTCATGTGAAATATACTTAACCTTTGTTATTTGGTAAATTGCAATCAAACTATTATATTTATATTACCAGGGTTTGACTTTTCCTGTGCAAGAGATGTTTCTTGAAGATGTGCTCGGGAAGACTCGCTATGCAATATAATCCGAGGCTGATAATTTTCAGGGTTATTCAAGGAGGAAGAGGAGATAACAGGAAACTAAAAAATTGACCCCATAACTGACAAATTTAAGGTATTATATATATATATATTGTAACATCCTGTTTTCTGATTTCGGTTAATAAACGAAATATGAGTTATTATGAGTCGGGCTAGCGTTGGGTAAATGGATATGGGTTATGGACTTGGGTTATAAAAGAAGGAAAAAGACCATGGGCTTAAGCCCCTGATCCCTAAATATATAAACCATAATCACCATTTATTTCCTCATTTACACATATCTCTTACACCACCTAAAACACACACTTAAGCTCTCTCTCTAGTCTCTCTCTCTCTCTAGCCGAAATCACCAAGGAAACCGATTCCGATCCAAGGTAATGATAGTATGTTATTGTATGAGCTTTAAACCGTTAGATTTAAACACGAAACGACGAGCCGACACCGTTAAACCGTTTACGTCACGAGATCCGGGTGGAACCGGGTATAAACCGAACCTAAGACGAGCTTAGGGATCACCCTAGCTTAGATCTGGATCGAACGGGACGAAAAACGGTGAAAAACGAGTTAAAACTCGTTTTTCCGGCGACAACGTCGGAAAGGCGGCGCCGGAAAAGGGGAATACGAGGTAAGAATGTCAGGGAATGTTCTGACATTCTCTGACCTAACCCTAGTTCGCTAATGGAAACCTAATGAATTAAAATGCATTTCGTCAGCTGATTCGCTAAGGAAATATTAACGAACTAGCTGTAGTTCGTATCCAATTCGTTAAGGGAATAAGATAACGAATTACCCTTGATTCGTTACAGTCATTCGTTAACAGTGATAACGAATTAGAAGGACTGGTTCGCTACTTGGACTGGTTCGCTGCATGGACTGATTCGTTAAGGGTCTAATTCGCTACAGGGACCAGTTCGCTAAAATAACCAATTCGTTAAAGAACCAAGTAACGAACTAGAAATCTTATGAAATGACAGAACAGTCTCTGGACTTATAAAAGAATGGTTTAATTACAAAGAAGCCCTTGGACTTTTTAAGTTAGTAAATTTAGTGATGATTCAAAATTCTAATGGAAAATGTGTTAGCTCGACCCCAGCCAGGGGCTCTGCCCCTTGGACCCTACTAGGGGCTGCCGCCCTAGACCCCGCTGCCAGGGGCGCTGCCCCTGTACCCCCGTTATTTGAGGGTTATAATTGGACTAGAAATACGATATGGATAGTAATAGTAATTAATACGCGTAATTGTTATACAGTTAGTCGTGCACGGCTAAAGAGGGGAATAACTGTAAACGGTGAACGCAACCGCACTGAGGTGAGTTTCTAGCCCCACTTCCTTGTTATGTTTTCGTGGCTGTGTGCATACTCTATGTGATAGTTAATACACTTACCTTAAGTGGTAGGTGTATGCCTTATATGATTTATGTATGATGGTTGCTTGACGGTGTGAACGATTTTCGGATATTGCATGTACCGTTAGGTGGTAGATAAAGATATGATTGATATGTATGATGTAAGATATGATGTATGTATGAATATATATGATGTATGTATAATGTATGTATGATATGTTGATGGTATATGAACACTCTTTGGAGATTGCACGTATTGTCAAGGAAAGTATGTAAGAACAGGTATGGTACGCCTGCATGAAACAAAGGGACCAGACCCTAATAATATCTGTGATGATAGGGACCGGACCCTAATAATATCTGTGATGTTTGGGACCAGACCCTTTATAATATCTGTGATGTTAGGGACCAGACTCTTATAATATCTGTGAGGTTATAGGGCGGGAGGCTCTTTAAATAGGAATGGATAGTTATATATGAAGAGTAAGTATGATTAATGTACACCCCTTCGGGCACGTGTGCAAGTATGAGAACAGATTGTATGTTGTATGATTAACTAGAACTCACTCAGCGTAGCTGACTTTTATTATGCACGCATGTAAGTAGATTGAGGCAGCTTGCATAAGAGAAAGCTCATGGCATGAACTTGAAGAAGCTGGCATCTCAAGAAATGTTATTTTAAAGACAATGTTTTATGTTTTATGTTTAAGACGAGAAAGGATGGTTATGTAACATAATGGTTTGAATGTTTTAATATTCCGCGAATGTTTTTATTAACTCTGATATTTATGAACTGTGTTTATGAGTAAATCCAACACCAAAGTAGGGCTACCGGTAACGGGGCCTTATATATATATATATATATATATATATATATATATATATATAGGATCGGGTTCATTTAAGAAGTTTTCTTAGTGCGAGAAGTGCGAGAAGTGATGACAACCAATCATATTTTTTCTTTTTATTTTACATTTAAATTATAAATAAGGGCACATTGGTAATCTATCTTAAATTTATATATGGTAACTATTAATTGTTGGAGTTTCAATTATTTTTTATTACTTTGTTTAGTTATATTCTGTTTATCTCAGATCAACTAAACAAGAACACAAAAACATCCACGTTCACAGTCCCAATTTTCTAGCACTACCATCGTTATTTCGATATACAGTGGAAGATTAGTATAAAATGAAAGATGTCTAATTCGGTATTGATTTCAGCACTAGTCGATTATGCCTAATCTTTTTATGCCCTAATTCAAGATCGTAATCTTATTTTATCCCTAATTCAAGCTCGGATTTGCCTAATTGAGTATGCCCTACTTTTATCAGGCTAATGATACATCGAATCAATCTCAGCAAAATCAAGTTTAATTCAATTCCTTTACATCAATTTCAGTTTTGTAAACATTCGTTTTTGGCTCAATAGGTTGATTATGTTCACATGTATAACAATCTGGTTATTATTGCATTACCATTAATTTGATTTTTATTCAAGATTATAATTTAAAAAGACATTTAATGTGAATTCTTTTTACTTTTCTTTTTGATTTGTATTGAATTTCCCATTGATTTCTATTCAAATTTTTAAGTTTGATAATACCGAAATCAAGATTCATAGATTCGTTAAAGTTATTATTACCCAATTCCATATAGTCGCAACTTCAATTTCATGGTAATTCAAGCGGGATATTAAGTTTCACCTTATATTTTTATGTCTAATATTGTGTAGTTTATTGTAGTTTTTTATTCCATTGTCATGTTTATTCTATATTTACACCATTGATGTTATTTTCATATTAAATATTGTAGGAAGTTAGTTATGTTGTGTAGGATATATATATATACACACACACACGTTGTCTATGTGTTTCTATTATATTCTGTTAACTAATATAGTTAGTTGTATTGTTTATGAAATTAATCTATAGTTGGTTAGAATTTTTTGTTCAGTATGCATGTTCTTTATGACTTTCAACCATGTTAATTAAGTAGCTATGTAACTGGTTATTGTATCTCATGTAGGATATATTTAACATATATTATGCTTGTAATAAGTTCTGTTATACATAACACTTGTATATACAAGAATTGTTTCTTTTATCTTAGCGTGTATTTGGTATGTTATTTTGAGTAAGTAGTTTTATTATTCATGAGAATAAATATTTATTTGTGTCGTATGTTTTCAACAGATGCAAGCATGAATCTAGTAAATTGTGTATGTATTTTTGTTTATTGTGTATGATGTGCATCTAGGACTTTTGACCATGTTAACTAAGATGCAGTTTATGGCTTATTGTATGTTGTGTAGGATTTGCGAAAGTTCAAGGACAAAGTATATTAGAAGATACCGAATGAACAAGCATATAACAAGTCAAATGTTATTCTAGATTTGTTTTCACCCTAAACAAGAAACAATCACAGTTGTTGCACCAAAAGGAATACAATGTAGAGGTTTTCGGTGCATGTCGTCGCATGATTGGCCTGGCGAAAAAGCTACAGAGAGAAGCAAGAAATCAAAAACGTTTTATCAAACATGCAATCAATATACAAATGATCATTACACTCGCAAATGCAAGAAAAAAGGAAAGAGACGAAACTGATTATCCATCAGAATAATTATAGTTTTAACTTTTCATACTTATGACATTAACTTACTATCAACTGTTTTTTGGGTTTTTGTTTGTGTGTGCATATGCCTTTTTGTTTTGAGTATTATTTGTTTCTAAATATATGACATTTATGCCATACCATCATATTATGTAGTATTTTTCAATTATACTTGAATTCATTGATTTCATATTGTATAATCGTATATAAATCAAATAAAAAACAGAGAAAACAGTGTTAAAGTTAATGGTCAAACTTTGTAGGTGTAAGACCAAATTGCAGTAAGAATTATTTTGTAAAGTGAATAATTTGGGTACTATTAAGTTAGGATAAAATGCAGAAGTATGTATTTCAGCTGAAAATTACCCAGGTGAATTGTAGGATATCTTACACATAAAAAAAATATACCCTACATAGTCTAACACAGATTATAGGTGCAATTAGGTAGTAAATATTGTTGCAGTGCAGGAACAATTTGTTGCAGTGTAGGAAAATATGTTACGGGAAATGAACCTACCCTACCAGAATGCATTATTTTGATGCATTAATAAACACAATACGTAGACACAAACTTTGCAGTAATAGTATGAATCCATCGCATTAGAAAAATAACTTTCAAACAAAATATAAAGTGCACACTTTATCAAAGTTCTATAAACAGGCCATAAACAATTGACTATGTAGTTTAACATAAACAAAAAGATGATTTAAATATACCGGGAATAAAAAATAATATCAAAATGTTCTTAGTCTCATTCTTTTTTTATCGCCTTTCACCATGAATAAAATCGTGTTTCTAACCAAAACCTCCCCCTCTCTAGTTTGGCATGCTTTCAAATACCAAATGTCTTCAAATCTGTTTTTAAGGCAAAACAAAACAAATTAATTCACTATACAACTTTAATTCAACAACCTACACATAAAGACGACATAGTAACTCAACTGAACACAAATGTATTTTTGCCTATATTTTTAAAAACACAATTTAACTATATCAACATACCACTTACACAAATTACTGTCCACTTCAACAATAGTACAAAATAACCCACATCTTTAGAAGACCACAAAAACAATTTCTAATATTCCCTACATAGATAATAATGACCTAAACCAAAGAAGAGTCAGATTATTCATATGTTTAGATTACATAACAAAAGAACATATTTTCCTACACAAATTAGAACAATTAGGAATCTATAAAACACCTACACAGAGCATCATAGGCAACTAACAAATTATTATTCTACACAGCCAACTGTAATATGCATACATAATACCGACACAGGAAACTGTAATGTATAACCAATTTTCATCTATAAACGTATGTCGGTACGTATGTACCTACATACGTACGCCGTACACTTCATGAATGCATACTCATCATCAGCAACAACCTAATCATCCTATGCATCATTCAATTCAATCAGCCACTTAAAACACTAGCCTTTTCATATCACGCTTTCGCCTATTCAAAAAGGGCTTCAAATTTTGAAAAATAAATCAACTTTAAAAATTTAACCTAAATTTAATGACCATTTTTTTTACAATTGCATGTTAAATTCAGCTTCAATGACAAGATGATTGATTCCCACGAAGCGATATTAATGGCGAACAGTTATGTATGTACGCGAAGCGTACATGCATGACTGTTCGTATGTAGGTACATAGGTCTGTATGTTCATTTGATGTTCGCATGTAGGTACTTATGCACACATGAATGTTCGTATGTAGGTGCGTATGTGAGTATTTAATGTACATGGTATGAACGTGGATACGTAGGCTTGTAGGTGCGTACGGACATAGGGATGTCCGTACAAAACAAAAAAAAATTAATAAAAAAATTAACTGTTTAACATACATTACAAACACTAAATTTCAACATATAAATCAACTTACTATGACCTGCAGAGCACAATCAATGTTTAAATGCTTGGTGTAAGAACCAACAAACACACAATATAATGCCATGTATAGTCTTACACAGAATGCAAACCGTGTGTATGGGTTGAAATAAATACAACACTCCCAAATATTGTATTAATACTAACTACACAAAAACACACACACACACACACACACACAGATGTTTTGACTTTGTAAAATGAACTAAAACATGACATCCAAAGGAAAGAGTAGAGAATTACTCAACTGCGAAGCATAAACAACACTTATTGCTATCAAAATAGAGGCTTGACCAACTACGCCAACACCTACTACTCAAATAATACCTACACAATCTAACAGTACGTGTACCCTTTGTCTAACCATGATTTAATACTAACCCATACAATAAGATGTATAGACCATGAATATAAACAAAATACATGACCTATAAATAATACTAAAGCGTCAACTAGTTACATTACACCACATGCATGTTCTTCAAAAATTAAGCAACCACAACATACATTACTTACAACACATACATATTTTCAAACTTTTAAAAACAACACATGAACCTACTTACAATCATGTTTTCACTTTGTATTTTATCAAAAATAAAGCTAGCTTCAAGAAACACAAGATAATTATACCGTTTTTATGTGTAGGGTGCTATGATGAATTACAACTAAATTAGATCAATGTGTATGCGATATTTACTTTATATGCTACATTTATTCAAGAAAACAACACAATTTATTCAACATACCTTTAATTTCTTGTGTAGGGTTCGGTGGTCGAAATAACCCCAATTAAGCTTCATAATCCAGTTTGTACACAACAAAGATGAATGATTGCTTCTTATAAACAGCTAAAGGAAATCAATCGATTTTAAACTCCTCAATTTGGGGTAACAATTTCATATGGGAAGAGGATTTCACACCGAGTAGTTATGTCGATCAGTTTTGGAGTGAAAGCAGGATGGTCAGCCGTTTCATATTATAAGCTACACAAAACTGACTTTTTTACCCTTTTTAGCATAAAGTATCTGCTCAAATGTTCAAATTATTTACAAAAATGCCATCGTGTAACATAAACCATTGATTTGTGTAATGAATGGTTGAGATTCACTTCTCGCACTTCTCGCTATTATATTACTTCTCGCATGAACCATCCCCTATATATATATATATATATATATATATATATATTATCTTATTAGTGTTAAGACTGATATCAAGCTAATTTTGGTGTTGTAGGATGCTGACATCAGCTCAGTATACAAAGACTATAGTGCAAGTACCAGACAGTCACTTGAAGCTTGGTCGGTTCACAAACAGACTTGGGCCTTGTATGTGTTATGCAAATACATGCGTTTATACTTTATAGTTAGATACACATATTGATGTATGCATATATATAGACACATATGAGTTCATTTTATTGAAGCTTTTGTTTTTCCAAAACTTTTATACATGTAGAAGCAACTATTGAGTATATCGAAGGTCCAGGGGCAATACTGGTATTTCTTACAGGATGGGATGAAATTTCAAAGCTGTTTGACAGTGTCAAAACCAACAATTTTATTGGCGATCCTACAAAATTTCTTGTTCTTCCTTTTCATGGTTCAATGCCTACTATCAACCAACGTGAAATCTTTGACCGACCTCCTTCTGCATGAGGTTTGACTTTCCTACTATTATGATTATTTTATAAATTTTTTTTATTTAAACTATTGTTCACTCACTTAAAATATCTTTTTTTTATAGGAAAATTGTTTTGGCGACTAACATTGCTGAGAGTAGCATAACCATAGATGATATGGTTTATGTGATCGATTGCGGGAAAGCAAAAGAGACTAGTTATGATGCTTAAACAAACTCGCATGTATGCTAGCTACCATCATGGATATCAATAGCTTCAGCACATCAGGTATCTACCTATAAACGAACCGAGCGGACAGGAACGAAAGTTCACGTCTTGTTCGTTCATTAAAATTTGCTTATGTTGGTTTGTTTATGCTCGTTAGCTTGCGTTTGTTTAAGTTGGTTTGTAGATATATTTATTTTAATTTATTAGGCCTGTTATATTTTAGTCTAGTTTAATGAAATAAAAATATCACTCGAAATTTTGTTTAATTATATTAATTGTTTACTCTCAAACGATTTTTGTTCTCGTTTACTTACAATTGGTGTTTGCTTAGTTGTATTCTTTCATCTAGGTTCGTTTGTTTACTTATAATTGGTGTTTGCTTTCATAAGCGAAAATAAACGGGTCGAGATTGTCACTCTTGTTTCTCATGTTATTATCTGGTGGTATTGACAGAGAAGGTGTCGTGCGGGGCGAGTACAACCTGGAATATATATATTATATCCAAGAATGGTTCATGATGCAATGCTTCAATATGAGTCACTTGAAATTCTTAGAACACCTTTGCAAGAACCGTGCTTACAGATCAAAAGCTTGCAACTTGGAGCCATTGCGTCCTTCTTGTCCAAAGCACTTCAGCCCCCAGATGCACTCTCACTTCAAAATGCTGTTGAACTTCTCAAAACCATTGGAGCTCTAGATGATGCAGAAGAGCTCACTCCACTTGGTATGATGTTCAATATTTGTCATGTTCATTTGTCACCACTAGTGGTGGTAGATTCATCGGGTTGGGTAACAGGTCAAACTGGTAAAATCTGATGTCTAGTTGGGTTGACCCGGAACACTTTTTTGCTTAAACTTTCTATTTATGTACATTATTTCTAATAAAATTACAGATTTACAGGTGTTGTGTGTCGTTAGTCGTCCTTTTTTTTAATAAAATGATAAGAAAGTTTTGTAGAAGGGGGGGGGGGGGAGCTAATCGTGTCGGGCTTGGGTTGATGATTTGGTTTCTTCTAAGGGTGCCGAGTGTGCATGAGTTGATTTGGGTCCGTTTTGGGCTTTTGGTTATTTTGGTTGTGTCAGTTGTGCTATAAATTTTTGGGTAAAAAATTGGACCACAATAATGAATTTGGACTTTTGGTTTTGTCGTTTTGTTTTGTTTTTGGTATATGCAAAACTGAAACTGAACCAGAAATTTAGTTTTTGAAAAAAACTCAAAACCAAACCATCGGTTTAGTGTTGGGTTACACTAGGTTATTTCAGTTTGGTTATGTCGGTTATGTCGGTTATACTCACTTACCGGGTAAAGGTAGTTTGTTTTGGTGTCATGCACATAATAACATCTGGCCTTAACAATCTAAAAATCTACCCGTTCCAGTAGTCTCTTTTATGAGCAATTTTTTATTAACCTTTTTTACTTTTTAAAGATAAAAAACAACCCAATTTTGACCCATTTCTAGTAAATGTGTCGAAATTGCTTCACCAAGGTATTTGGTTTATTAATTAAAAAATTTATATACATGAACATGACGCCATTTGTGCACTCTGCAAGTGGAGCAAATATCGGGAAAATGCTTCTTATGGGTTCGATTTTCCAATGCGTTAATCCCGCATTAACAATCGCCGCCACACTTGCATCTCGCAACCCTTTTGTTCTTCCAATTAACCGGAAAGAGGAGGCTGATGAAGCAAAAAGATTCTTTGCTGGTGATTCATGCAGGTCAGAATCTTCTAGAACCATCTGATCATACAAGTCCTTATCATTCTAGAACATTTGGTTTCATTTTGTGTTTTCTGCGGTTTATGCAATAACCACATTGCCCTTCTTAAAGCATTTGAAGGGTGAAAAGATAACTAATATGTAATCTTTAAATAACTAATATCCCACATTGCCCTTCTTTGTGATTCTTTATTATTTAAATGACAATCTTTATTATTCTTTAAGAATAACTAATATGTTTATATATGCTTATGCTTATATATATATATGCTTATGCTTATGTTTATATATGCTTATTGGATGGTTAAGATGATCATTCTCTCATTTTAGTTTTATTGGCCACACATATTATCATTTTTTCATTTTCAACTTCCATTTTTTCATTTTAAAATTTTCGCTTTCTCTTTCACTAAACGGGGCTAGCAACGACTTATGCGGTTTTGGTTTTCCATTGGCGTGACTAGTTGTGATCCGTGGAATTATTAAGCAGGTGAATCTCTCATTCTACCATCAATATAGTGAAAAAAATATTAATCATCGCGTTCTTATAAAAATTCTAATTTACATGATACACATGTGTACTGTAACTCGCAACTGTTAAAAATAATAAATAAATTAAGAGTTAGTTGAATTTATTATTTTATATTGGGCCTAAAAGGGGATTGTTGGATGGTTAAGATGATCATTCTCTCATTTTAGTTTTGTTGGCCACGCATGTTATCATTTTTTCATTTTCAACTTCCATTTTTTCATTTCAAAATTTTCGTTTTCTCTTTCACTAAACGGGGCTAGCAACGACTTATGTGATTTTGGTTTTTCATTCGCGTGACTAGTTGTGAACCGTGGAATGATTAAGTAGTTGAATCTCTCATTTATACTCAATATAGTCAAAAAAATATCAATCATCGTGTTATTATAAAAATTCTAATTTACATGATACACATGTGTACTATAACTCGCAACTGTTAAAACATAATAAATAAATTAAGAGTTAGTTGAATTTATTATTTTATATTAGGCCTAAAAGGGGCATGTTGGATGATTAAGATGACCATTCTCTCATTTTAGTTTTGTTGGCCACACATGTTACAATTTTTTCATTTTCAACTTCCATTTTTTCATTTTAAAATTTTCGCTTTCTCTTTCATTAAACGAGGCTAGCAACGACTTATGCGATTTTGGTTTTTCATTGGCGTGACTAGTTGTGAACTGTGGAATGATTAAGTAGTTGAATCTCTCATTTATACTCAATATAGTCAAAAAAAATATCAATTATCTCGTTTATATAAAAATTCTAATTTACATGATACACATGTGTACTATAACTCGCAACTGTTAAAAAATAATAAATAATAAATAATAAATAAATTAAGAGTTAGTTGAATTTGTTATTTTATATTGGGCCTAAAAGGGGTATGTTGGATGGTTAAGATGATCATTCTCTCATTTTAGTTTTGTTGGCCACACATGTTACCATTTTTTCATTTTCAACTTCCATTTTTTCATTTTAAAATTTTCGCTTTCTCTTTCACTAAACGGGGCTAGCAACGACTTATGCGATTTTGGTTTTTCATTGGCGTGACTAGTTGTGAACCGTGGAATGATTAAGCAGTTAAATCTTTCATTCTACCCTCAATATAGTGAAAAAAAATACCAATCATCGCGTTTTTATAAATATTCTAATTTGCATGATACACATGTGTACTATAACTCGCAACTGTTAAAAAATAATAATTAATAAATAAATTAAGAGTTAGTTGAATTTATTATTTTATATTGGGCCTAATAGAGGCCTGTTGGATGGTTAAGATTACAGGTGGCAAATGGGTTGGGTTGGGTCGAAACGGGTCATGGGTCGGAACGGGTTAGGGTTGAAACGGGTTAGTGTCGAAACGGGTTAGGGTCGAAACGGGTCACTTAGAAAAAGGGTTGTTTTGGTTCGGGTCGGAACGGGTTAGGGTCAACAGGTTCGGGTTGGAACGCGTCAAGGTTGGAACGGGTCAAAACGGGTTTGGGTCAAAACTCGTTTAAGTGATTTTTCACTTCGTTTCAGCACGTAACAGCTCATTTAAGCGATTTTTCAGTTCGTTTCAGCGGTTAACAGCTCGTTTAAGCGATTTTTCAGTTCGTTTCAGCGCGTAACAGCTCATTTAAGCGATTTTCCAGTTCGTTTCAGCGCGTAACAGCTCGTTTAAGCAATTTTCAGTTCGTTTCAGCGTGTAACAGCTCGTTTAAGCGATTTTTCAGTTCGTTTCAATCCGTAACAGCTCGTTTAAGTGATTTTTCAGTTCGTTTCAGCGCATAACAGCTCGTTTAAGCGATTTTTCAGTGCGTATCAGCGCGTAACAGCTCGCTTAAGCGATTTTTCAGTTCGTTTCAGCGTGTAACAGCTCGTTTAAGCGATTTGTTAGTTCGTTTCAGCGCGTAACAGCTCGTTTAAGCGATTTTCCAGTTCGTTTCATCGCGTAACAGCTCGTTTCAGCACGTAACAGCCCGTTTAAGCGATTTTCAGTTCGTTTCAGCACGTAACAGCCCGTTTAAGCGATTTTTCAGTTCGTTTCAGCGCGTAACAGCTCGTTTAAGCAATTTTTCAGTTCGTTTTAGCATCTAATAGCTCGTTTAAGCGATTTTTTAGTTCATTTCATTACGTAACAGCTCGTTTAAGCGATATTTCAATTCCTTTCATCACTTAACAGCTTGTTTCAGCATGTTTTTGTTTCGTTTTTGTCGACTATTCAGTTGCGGTTAATTTGTCGATTTTTTTTAACGAGGACAACGGACGAAACGTTTTAGTTTTTTTACATTTTTTGTCTTTGTTTTATTTTTTTAGCTATGATTTTTTTATTATTTTTTTTGAATATTTTTTGATGGTTTCTACTTTCTATTAAGATCAAAATCCCACAAAAAAAATTCAAAAAAAACAAATAAAAAATCATAACTCAAAATATAAACGAATAACGAAAAAAGTAAAAAACTAAAATATTTTCGCCGTTATTCTCGTTCATAAAAAAAAACCGACAAATTAACCGAAACCGAAATGTCGACGAAAACGAATCAAAAACCTTAATCGACACGTCTAGTGCGAAAACTCGAAAGAAACCAAAACCCAACCCGTCCAGTGCTAAACCTCTTGTCGGCACGAAAGCTGATCCGAGCCGAAACATAAACCGATATCGTTCCAATCTAAAACCCGTTTCAACCCAAACATGTCATTTTTCCTTAAGAGTCTAAGACACCACATCGACCCATGTAATTAAATTTGTCAACCCATTTTGACCCAAAAATAAGAATGTGAAATTTCAAGTGACCCATTTTGACCCATTTAATTAAAACCTATGACCCAAATCAACCCATTTAAATTTTAAAACAACCCAAATTGACCCATTTGGAATGGTTTGGGTCAAGGTTGCCACCCGTAGTTAAGATGATCATTCTCTCATTTTAGTTTTGTTGGACACACATATTACCAGTTTTTCATTTTCAACTTCCATTTATTCATTTTAAAATTTTCGCTTTCTCTTTCACTAAACGGAGCTAGCAACGACTTAGGCGGATTTTGGTTTTTGAATATTTTTTGATGGTTTCTACTTTTTATTAAGATCAAAATCCCTCAAAAAAAAATTCAAAAAAAACAAATAAAAAATCATAACTCAAAATATAAACGAATAACGAAAAAAGTAAAAAAACTAAAATATTTTCGCCGTTATTCTCGTTCATAAAAAAAACGGCAAATTAACCGAAACCGAAATGTCGACGAAAACGAATCAAAAACCTTAATCGACCTGTCTAGTGCGAAAACTCGAAAGAAACCGAAACCCAACCCGTCCAGTGCTAAACCTCATGTCGGCACGAAAGCCGATCCGAGCCGAAACCTAAACCGATATCGTTCAAATCTAAAACCCGTTTCAACCCAAACATATCATTTTTCCTTAAGAGTCTAAGACACTAACCCACATCGACCCATGTAATTAAATTTGTCAACCCATTTTGACCCAAAAATAAGAATGTGAAATTTCAAGTGACCTATTTTGACCCATTTAATTAAAACCTATGACCCAAATCAACCCATTTAAATTTTAAACAACCCAAATTGACCCATTTGGAATGGTTTGGGTCAAGGTTGCCACCCCTAGTTAAGTGATCTATTTTGACCCATTTAATTAAAACCTATGACCCAAATCAACCCATTTAAATTTTAAACAACCCAAATTGACTCATTTGAAATGGTTTGGGTCAAGGTTGTCACCCCTAGTTAAGATGATCATTCTCTCATTTTAGTTTTGTTGGACACACATATTACCATTTTTTCATTTTCAACTTCCATTTTTTCATTTTAAAATTTTCGCTTTCTCTTTCACTAAACGGGGCTAGCAACGACTTATGCGATTTTGGTTTTTCATTGGCGTGACTAGTTGTGAACCGTGGAATGATTAAGCAGTTAAATCTCTCATTCTACCCTCAATATAGTGAAAAAAAATATCAATCATCGCGTTTTTATAAAAATTCTAATTTGCATGATACACATGTGTACTATAACTCGCAACTGTTAAAAAATAATAATTAATAAATAAATTAAGAGTTAGTTGAATTTATTATTTTATATTGGGCCTAATAGTGGCCTGTTGGATAGTTAAGATGATCATTTTTTCATTTTAGTTTTGTTGGCCACATAGTTTACCATTTTTTCATTTTCAACTTCCATTTTTTTATTTTAAAATTTTTGTTTTCTCTTTCACTAAACGGGGCTAGCAACGACTTATGCGATTTTGGTTTTTTATTGGCTTGACTAGTTGTGAACCATGGAATAACTAAGCAGTTAAATCTATCATTCTACCCTCAATATAATGAAAAAAATATCAATCATCGTGTTTTTATAAAAATTATAATTTACATGATACACATGTGAACTATAACTCGCAACTGTCAAAAAAAAATAATAAATAATAAATAAATTAAGAGTTAGTTGAATTTATTATTTTATATTGACCAAGGGGCCAGTTGGATCATTAATATAGTCATTCTCTCATAATGATTTTATTTTTACAACCGTGGTTACCAATTTTTAATTTAAAAATATAATTTGTTTATTTTAAAAGTGTCTCTTTCTTTTTCACTAAACGTGGATAACAGCGACTTGTGTGTTTTTGGTTTTTACTTGACGTGACTATCTGCGAATCGTGGAATGATTTGGCAGGTGAATCTCTCATTCTACCATCAATATAGTGAAAAAAATATCAATCATCGCGATTTTATAAAAATTCTAATTTTCAAGATACTTCTAAGGGTGTCGGGTGTGCATGAGTTGATTTGGGTCGGTTTTGGGTTCAAACCGAACCACAAAATTGAAAATTCGATTAAACGGCTTTTTATTATCGTTCGATTTTGGGTTTTAATTTTTGATTTTCATGATGGGTTTGGTTCGGTTTTGGACTTCTGGTTATTTTGGTTTGTTAGTTGTGCTAAAAATTTTTGGACAAAAAATTGGCCCAGAATAATGAATTTGGGCCTCAAATGTTAGCCTAATTTTTTTTATATTGTTAATTAATGGTTGGTTATTACACGTTTGTGGCAATAAATTTTCAGGCTACACCATTTATTAACTTTTTTTTATAAATTACTTTAACATTTCAAAAATAAAAACATGATTTGTAAATTCAATACCAGAAGTCGTTAGGGATGGCAATGGGTCGGGTTTGGGTATTCCCAAACCCATACCCAGTTATTAAAGTCCATCCTAAACCTTTCAGGTTTTAATTAGGTAATTACCCGTCGGGTCTCGGGTTTTCCCATCGGGTTTTGGGTTTTATATCGGGTTTTGATAAAATACCTGTCGGGTAAACACGCTTGTGTAGGGGGAAACACAAGAAGGAAGATCCTCAAGAAAAAAGTTAATAAGGAAGCCCCGTAAACATTCTTACGGATCCTCAAGAAGGAAGATCTACATTACGACCGGCCGATATACTTGTTTTTGGGTGTAGGGGGAAACACGCTTGTGTCGACCTCACAGGAGTGTCCCCTCTTGTTGGGATTAGGGACACTGGATTTGTAGCAGGCCAGGCAGCATTGAAGGCGGCATCGGGCAAGGTTGCTAAACACGAGAGAGCTTGTTTGGAGAATCAACACGTGTTTATCCCCTTCGCCTTTGACACTTTTGGTTTCTTAGCTCCGGATGCCGTGGACCTTTTGAATAGGGTTTAGAAAGTTGTGTATAGTAACGTATCAGCCAATAAGAATCAAAACTTTGTTTTTAGTCGGATTGAGTTTGCTATCCAAAAGGGGGTTGCGGCGCAGCTTGTTGCCCGCTTACCTGCCACTTCATTGTAAATCATTTGGATGTTTCTATGAAATATATTTGTTTTATCTTTCTTTTTTTAGTTTTGGTCCCTACATTTTTCATAGTTTACAAATATATGTCACAAAATATTTTTTAGTTTTAGTCACTAACATTTTTCCACTTTCAACTTTGGTCTCGTATACTTGTCATCTTTTACATTTTTTTTGTTTCAACTTTACGTCTAAATTTAATTAGTTAACATGCTACAACGCATGTGTCTGGTTCAACGTTTTTTATGTATTTTCTCCGTTTAACGGCCCCGTCGCAACGAGCATGTGTGGATCAACGTTTTTACATCTACTTTTTGTTCAGTTTCTTAATGGTTAATGTTAATTGCTGGCTACGGGAGAGGGGATGGCTAACAAAGGCGATGGTGGTGGTAACTTTATGCTTTTGAGTGTAGTGGATATGTAAATACACGGTTTACACCCCCTCCGCTCAGGGCGGCGGGTGTTAGTACTAGTTTATAATAATTTAGCAAATAGTGCTAACTTTTTTTTGAACTAAATATTGTTATATATTATGGGGAATGAACCCTTGATCACCAAATTCACATCTAAGCCACCTTACTACCTCATCAAAATGGGAATTACATCAAATAGTGCTAACTAAATATTCTGTGCCAACTTTTTTTTCCCAAAAATTTGAAGCCCAAAAGGTAATCCAAAAAAGCAAAACCAAACGAAAACCAATAAAACCAAAACTGAACCCAAACAAAATCCGAAAGAACTAAAACCACATGTGTAAAAAAACTCAACCAAATTTTTGGGTTTTGGTTCGACTTTAACATAAACCAACCCATAAACATCTTTAGGTTATCAAATTTAACCCATTTAATATATATATATATATATATATATATATATATATATATATTTATATATATATATATATGTTGTCTTTAGGTTGACTTTTTTATTAAATGGGCCACGTGCAGTTCACTATTAGCTCTTTTAGTTAAACAAGTTGATCAACTATTTTGTTTAATTAATTATACAAGTTGACTCACCAACCTATCTAACTCATTTTTTACAACCCAACAACCCGAGTAACACAAATATCTTGATTAGCACGAGCCAGTCGGTTTTAAACATTTATATAATGAGTTAAGGGTTTCTAGTCATGTTACACTGTTATAACTTTGTTAAGGTTAGGACTTAGGATCGATATTTTACTAATGATTAAGGATAATCCAAGGGACAAAATGTAGTGTGGTGGACGGTGGTGTTATAGCCATGAATTATTTTTAATGTTAAGTACTAATTAAATGATTTGTTGGGTTAGCAGAAAAATACTTGTTACCAACTGAGCACTGATTTGGCTAGTGGAATAAAGAATATTTTTAGGATGATCAAAAATAAATGGACGGTGGTAAGTGAGAATGATGAGGTTCACATATGTACAAACTAAATCATCATATCCAACTCAAAATAATAAGGATTTTGAATAATATGCAAATGTTACATTATTAATAATCGAATATGCAATTTTGAATATGCATATAAATTGCCTTCTTCTCTTCTCATTATCCACCGATCAAATACTCCTAACTTCTCCAACACTAAGCTTTAGAAGAGTAATTAAGTAATGGGCAAAGACGTTGAGGTTGGCGGCCATGACTACGGCGCAAGAGACTACCAAGACCCTCCACCGGCTGACCTATTTGACGCTGAGGAGCTAACCAAATGGTCCTTTTATCGAGCCATTGCTGAATTCGTTGCCACCCTTCTCTTCCTTTATATCACTGTCTTGACTGTTATTGGCTACAAGTCACAAACCGACCCTGCCCACAGCTCTGACCAATGTGGTGGTGTTGGCATCCTTGGCATTGTTTGGGCCTTTGGCGGCTTGATCTTCGTGCTCGTCTATTGCACTGCTGGCATCTCAGGTCAATAACTAAATTATTCATAATAATGAAAAGACGTAAAATATTTATTTATACTGGTTAACTATTTATAGGAGTACATTATAAACAATAATCACATCGTCTATGGTAACGATATTAAAGAAAACCCATAGTTTATAACTTTATATATATTCGTTAGATTAAAATTTCTCCCCCGCATTTAGCTAGTTAATTTGATACTAATGTTCTAATGGATATATTGTGACGATAAACGATAAATTCACTTTGCAGGAGGACACATTAACCCTGCGGTGACATTTGGGTTGTTTTTGGCTAGGAAGGTAACACTTCCCAGGGCGTTCTTGTACATAGTGGCACAATGCTTGGGTGCCATTTGTGGGTGCGGTCTGGTTAAAGCTTTCCAAAAGACTTACTACAATACTTATGGAGGTAGTGCCAACGAGCTTGCAGATGGGTATAGTAAACGCACCGGCTTGGGTGCTGAGATCATCGGCACATTTGTCCTTGTATACACAGTATTCTCAGCCACCGATCCCAAAAGAAATGCACGCGATTCCCATGTCCCAGTATGTACTACTAATTACTCTACATGGTACAATATTTATTATTTTTGTATGTGACGTATTTACATGTGTTTTGATTTAAGGTTTTGGCACCTCTTCCCATTGGATTTGCCGTATTCATGGTTCACTTGGCCACCATTCCAATCACTGGTACTGGAATCAACCCGGCTCGTAGTTTTGGTGCAGCCGTCATGTACGGTAAAGACAAAGCTTGGGATGATCAAGTAAGTTTTATTATTTATATCATGAACTACACCATCTGATAAGTAAGTTCAAATATGCTAACCGTGTTAACTTTTGTGTAGTGGTTATTTTGGGTCGGACCGATGATAGGAGCCGCCATCGCCGCCTTCTACCACCAGTACGTACTAAGAGCAAGTGCAACTAAAGGTCTTGGATCCTTCTCGAGCAATGCTTAAGCTATGAGTGCTTTAGGAAGAAATTGTATAAATGTGTCTTGTTTGATGAGTGTGAATTGTGGTCTTGGGGCACTTGGTTTTTTAAAGTGTCCAAAAGACTTAATTTCAAGTCCTTTTTTTTTTTTTTTGAATTTCATTTTCATTACCTTCTGTTTGTTGTATTTACGGATGGGTGTTTTTCCAACCCTCAAGTAACGGTGAATAAATAAATAAAATCAAATTTGATACTTTTGCAGTTTTGTTTAAACATTTAAGTTATGTATACATGCTAACTTTTTAGATCATGAGTTTGATCAACTACATCAAGAAGACAATGACTAAAAGATTAATGCAAAAACCATAAATCATTGCCAAATAGATAAATTGATTTATTGATCCTACATTTAAAGGAAACATGACTTATTTCAGGCCATTGTTCCTTTCTAGACCTTCGATAAAGATTTATAAAAACGCCTCCAAGGCTACGTACAAACATGCTCATTCAACGACCATGTAATCAATGCATTCATCGTTACAATCTCTTATATTTTGTGTGTTCTAAGACCACACGTAGTGGCTTAATTGTGTGAGGAAAACGAGCTCCACAATTTTAGACAATGAAATACGGAAAACAATTCCGTTTACATTGCATGAAAAACGGTAAAAAAATTAAATGTTACCCCTAAGATTTTAGTTTAGATACGTCACTGTGATTATGGGCATTCAAATCGAAGGCCGGTAGTTGTGGAGGGGCGCCAAACGCCACCTCACCCTTTTTAAAGCCTAAGCTACCGTCAAAGCAAAACACCACCATTACCCATGCCGGTGCCTAATGCTCTGCCCTCCTTTTGATAGGTGGGGTTCACTCTTCTCTATCAATCATACGCAAACACGTAAAACACGAACACAATATCTTTTTTTTTTAGTTTTATTCAAATTTTAGTTAAAGCACAACATACTTGTTAAAATTTCATCACAAACGTAATAATGACATGACACTTTTACTAGCATTTTCAAGTTTAGCAAACAACAAATTGCCTAATAAAGAGACAAATTCTTGCGATTGTATTATATAATATATTGTTCCCGGTAGATGTAACCAATATTTGGAGAGATCCTGGCCATTTAAGCTCTCCAACTTTTAATCCTGGCCGTAGAAACTTGGAAAAATTCTTCTAGAAGGGGAAGTTATGGACAGTTTTGATTCCTCCCTTATTTTCTCACCCACGGAAAACTCTCCAACCGCGTTTTCTCAACCTACACATGATCTCTCATCCCCACTGCTTCACAATTGCAATTTACAAATAGCAAAGAATCATGACGATGATGGCTTGAAACCCAAATTTATCAAGCCCTCAAATCAGGTCTCCTTGTCGTCTCCTCTGGCTCCTTACCGCGAATCAACCACTTCGTCAGCGGCGGCGGTTCCTCTCGCCTTCGCGAGTCGTATCTTTCAGTCCATGAATTAAGGGAATGTTCACCAATCCTAGGGTTTCAGGTATCAATTATGCTACAGTATAAGGGTTTTAAATCCACTGTAATTAGTTATACCCGTTGTTATGGGTTTCTGAATGAATAAACTTGATTTGATAAAAACATAAGTAAATAAGTAATGTGAGATATGTGTTTTCCTACTTGCAGCCTGCTGATTATGAGCCCCCATTCTTCAGAGGCCACATAAACGAACAAGCCCGAAACCAGTGGATATAAAACAGAAGCTGGGAATGTCATCAAAAAGCATTTTGTATTATCTCATAGTCATAAGGCCAGTAAGGAATTATTATCGCAATAAAAAAAACCATATTTATGATCCAATTAATTAATTTGTAAATTTTTTTGATAGTTACAGGTTGAATTCCATGACTGAGCCTGTTGTTCAGCTTGATGTTGTTACATATACATCAACTATTAAGGTTCAATCTTTATTACTTATTGCGCGTTTAATATATGTGAAAAGAAATAAAAATGTGGCAGGTTTTAAGCATCTCTGATTACAAATGATTTTATCTACAGGTTTGTGTAAAACACTGGGATTGAACTTGGCATTTTTGTTATTTGCAGAGATGAAAAATATATAAATATGGTAACAATACTTGAGTTATATTTTTGTCAAGTACAAATGAATTTATTCAAGTTTATAGATTTAGTTGTACAAACCGCTAAATATAAATATGTTTATATGTGTAGGTTCAAACCCAGAGATTTTTATCTCGACAACTAATAGAGTAATAGTGTGAAAGGATGATACAAGATAATCATCGGTTGCAAGGATGGCTTAAAAGTAACAGCAAAAGGGATTCAGGTGGACCCCATGGTTTACTAGCTTCTTGAGAAAACCGCATCCTTTGTAAACGAATACTCAATCTATAGTTGATAATAGATGTTGATTTTGAGGCCTCACAAAGGTAATGCATGATTATACAGAATATGATTTCATAATAATTTAAGTTTGGTGAATAGATATTGTTCTACATAATGTATTCATTAGGTTTAAGTACGTATTTCTAATTACATACATATTTACATGTTTATGTAGCATTTTTTTGTTGTAGGTGAATTTAGGAGAGATGACATGTTATTGTTCATAATATAATGAGTCCAAGAAGTTGGTGCAGCTGTAGATAAAAATGAATTTGATGTGTAAAAAAGGAGTCATGAGAAAGAACTTGAAAACAAAAAAGGGAAAAGTTAGACAAAGTTTAAAATTGCTGATAAAACACAGGTTTGAGGTTGTGAAGTTGAGTTAATACAATTTATTTTATGCATTGACTAGAAAAAAACCAGACTACAAGGCATGAGCAGAAGCCAAAATACGTAGTGGAAAATGCTCGAAGTCAATTTTAAGGTGAAGCTGATGCAGATGAGAGACGAATAAGAGAAGCAACTTGGCAAGCATTACCAAAGGTACCTTAAACTTACATTTTTATGTAATTATGAGAATTAATAATAAATATTATTGTGAGAAGGGATCATATGATTATGTGTTAACATAGGAAAACAAGGTTGAGATTGACGAGGCATCTTGGTTCCTGAAAGACTTGGAAATGCTTAGGATCGCAGACCCTGAACAACCACTGCCAAGTTACTGAGATGAAATAAGTCACGAGAGTCGCAAGACGGGTTAGGCAGTTTCAACTTTGGGATTTGGTGGTAAATAATGATGTGGAAGATGGTGAAATCGAGTGTGTGCTTTTGTAACATTATAAATTATGAAAGTTAGGAAGAACTTTTGGCATGAATGATGTTTGTTGTATGCATGATGTGATAAATCTTAAATGAAGAAGAGATGCATGATTATGAACACCAAATTGACTTAAATATATACTACAATCGCTTCCAGTCTTGCTTTGTCCGGCTACATATTTTAAATTATTTCAAATATATAAGGTTTTGTTTAAAATATAGACGTAAAGTATTATGTCACTAATATTCCTGTCCACCGGACGGGTATAAAACTAGTTACGGTGGACGGTGGTCTTATAACAATGAAGTGAAAGATAATGCTAATAATTACTTATTAATTAGATGACTGGTTGGATTAGCAAAACAATTCTCAGTTACCAACTCTAAGCACTGATTGGCTAGTGGAATCCAGGTGGCATAAAGATTAGTTGTTGCATGATCGAAAATGAATGGACGGTTTAACATATGTACAAACTCAATATGCAATTATTTGTTACATAATTAATAATCGCATATAAATTGCTTTCTCCTCTTCTCATTATCCACCACTCAAATACTTCAATCTCTCTTAACACTAAGCTTAAGAAGAGTAATTAAGTAATGGGCAAAGACGTTGAGGTTGGCGGCCATGACTACGGCGCAAAGGACTACCAAGACCCTCCACCGGCTGACCTATTTGATCCCGAGGAGCTAACCAAATGGTCCTTTTATCGAGCCATCATTGCTGAATTTGTCGCCACGCTCCTCTTCCTTTACATCACCGTCTTGACTGTCATTGGTTACAAGTCACAAACCGACCCTGCCCACAGCTCTGACCAATGTGGTGGTGTTGGCATCCTTGGCATCGCTTGGGCCTTTGGTGGCATGATCTTTGTGCTCGTCTATTGCACTGCTGGCATCTCAGGTCAATAACTAAATTATTCATAATAATGAAAAGACGTAAAGTATTTGTTTATATTGGTTAACTATTTATACGAGTACAATGGAAACAATAATCACATCGTCTATGGTAACGATATTACAGACTAGTTTATAACTAGTTAACTTGATACTAATGTTCTAGTGGATATACCGTGACGATAAATTCAATTTGCAGGAGGACACATTAACCCTGCGGTGACATTTGGGTTGTTTTTGGCTAGGAAGGTGACGCTCCCCAGGGCGTTCATGTACATAGTGGCACAATGCTTGGGTGCCATTTGTGGGTGCGGTCTGGTTAAAGCTTTCCAAAAGTCTTACTACAATACCTATGGTGGCGGCGCCAATGAGCTTGCAGATGGCTACAGCAAAGGCACTGGCTTGGGCGCTGAAATCATCGGCACATTTGTCCTCGTTTACACTGTCTTCTCGGCCACTGACCCCAAGAGAAATGCGCGTGATTCCCATGTCCCTGTAAGTACTGCTAATCACACTTCATTATAATTTACACCTACACACACATACACTCATATACATTTGACTCAATACTCGACAATATATAAGGATATTAATATATTACATCTAACGTTATATATATACAATTGTTTTGATTTAAGGTTTTGGCACCTCTCCCTATTGGATTTGCTGTATTTATGGTTCACTTGGCCACTATCCCAATCACCGGCACCGGAATCAACCCAGCCCGTAGTTTTGGTGCAGCAGTGATGTACGGTAAAGAAAAGGCCTGGGACGATCAAGTAAGTTTTGTTTTTCATATCATGTATAACTTTTCTTGATCAAGTCTAAATATAATGACTTTGTGAACTTGGTGTAGTGGTTATTTCGGGTTGGACCGATGATTGGAGCCGCTATCGCAGCCTTGTACCATCAATATGTATTGAGAGCAGGCGTAGCCAAAGGTCTTGGTTCCTTCAGTAGCAACGCTTAAGCTTTGAGTGCTTTAAAAAAAAGTGTACCATCAATATGTATTTATGGTCTTGGGGCACTTGTTTTTTTAATGTGTCCAAAAGACTTTACTTTCCAATCTCTCTTGTTTGTTGTAATTGATGAATGAGGATAATAAATGTCATCTTTGATGCTTTCACTTCTAGATTATATACGTTAGGGTGTACACGGTATGGGTTAGTCGGTTTTGAAGGAACTTATGAACCGAATCATTAAGTTTAATTTTTGGAAAACTACATTGAACCAACTAGGTTGAGTGAGTTGTCATGACTAGCCGAAACGATACAGTTTTGATGGTTTTTTGTAAAAGAAAATCAAACCCTGCATTTTGAGCATTAAAATTTTATCGAAAAAGTGAAAAATATTACTAGAGCATTAAAAATTTCCATATGGTTCGTAATCGAAAAATCTCCCATGAGACCTTATATATGTTGAATCACGAAAACTCTCATCTAGCTAGTTCAACATATATATCACCACTATAACATCATGTGAATGAATCATGCATGAACAAAATTAACATCCTTATAGTTCAATCACTTAAAGATACACTACTAATTACTAAATTCACACGTAAAATCACATGGCTATGCACCTATATTAGTTGCACAGGGACTAGACATTCACACTCTTTAATTAACCAAACAAATGTGGACAATCTCTTCAAACAAACATGAAAATTACTTGATGCTCTCAATACTAGGTGTTGCTCCTGAAGGACGCGAGAACCTTGAGTGCGCCTGCTCGCAATACATACTGGTGGTAGAAGGCGGCAATGGCAGACCCGATCATCGGTCCCACCCAGTATATCCACTGCAAAAGGCTCACATAGTCAGCAACTCAGCATATTTAAACTTACTTGACTAACATATATGGTGCAACACATAATATTAATAATATATAGCTTACTTGATCGTCCCAAGCTTTATCTTTCCCATATATGACGGCTGCACCAAAAGTACGAGCCGGGTTGATTCCGCTACCAGTGATTGGGATTGTGGCCAAGTGAACCACGAATACAGCAAATCCAATAGGAAGAGGTGCCAAAACCTTTAATCAAAACATATATAAATACACATAGAAATAAGATATAATGTAGAGTAAGTTGGAGTACTTACGGGGACATGTGAATCTCGCGCATTTCTCTTGGGATCAGTGGCTGAGAATACGGTGTATACAAGGACAAATGTGCCGATGATTTCAGCACCTAAGCCGGTGCCTTTGCTGTAGCCATCTGAGAGTGTGTTGGTACCACCACCATAAGCGTTATAGTAAGTCTTTTGGAAAGATTTAGCCAAACCACACCCGCATATGGAACCCAAGCATTGAGCCACCATGTACATGAACGCCCTTGGGAGTGTCAACTTCCTAGCCAAAAACAGCCCAAATGTCACTGCAGGGTTGATGTGTCCTCCTGCAAGTTCAATTTATCGTCACAACGTAACCAATAGAGCGTTAGACCGTTAGTATCAAATTAATTAAGTTCAATGAAGGGGGGAGTTTTCTAGATTGAAGATATATAAATCAAGGTTTACTGTAATACTATTATCATAATTAGACAATATTGAGTTTAAACATAAAAAAAAACTTTGGATATCTCATCAAGTGTGTGTTTTACTATATTATCATTATGTATTTTAACTACAACTTTACAAGGTTAAGTTGGTCATTAGAATTACGGCATGAACGATTAGAGTTGTCATGAGTTGAAGCAGTGCGTCCTTTCAAGGTGCCATACGTTTTATGTTGGTTAAATAGCGTTGATGTGAAACAACTGGTCAGTCTTTTTGTACATTTGTAATCTATTGTTCGATAATTGGTCGAAGTGCGCTACTATCTTTATTCTTAATCTTTGTTCATATTAGTTTGAACTGCGGACACACACACACACACTTTAATCCACTCCTAAAATCTGCCTAATGCATACTTTGTGAGACTCGAAGTCAGTCCCGCTACTAGGATGAGCATAAACACCTTATGCCACTAGGCAAGGAGGCCATCGACAAGCGATAAATTATTATTTGATTTGTTTTTCTTTCTTTGTTCTCATTGTAATTCTTTAAAGTTGGTATCTCATAAAACTAAGTTATTAGGGTTTAATGCAATATCGCTTTTATTATTAGACAACATGATTTGTTTTGATTTCTTTGTTATTGTACTTATATATATAGTTGATCAATAATATACATGATATTTTACGAAGATTTTTATTATTCTATAAAATTAAGTTACTAACCTGATATGCCAGCGGTGCAATAGATGAGGACAAAGATCATGCCACCGAATGCCCATGAGATGCCAAGAAGGCCAACACCACCACATTGGTCAGCACCATGGGCGGGGTCAGTTTGGGACTTGTAGCCAATAACAGTCAGGACACCGATGTAAAGAAAGAGAAGGGTGGCAATGAATTCAGCAATGATAGCTCTATAAAACGACCATTTGGTGAGTTCCTCGGGGTCAAAGAAGGCGGCGGGTGGAGGATCACGGTAATCTTTTGCACGGTGCCCATGGTCGGCCGCCTCAACGTCGTTGCTCATTAGCTACTCTTCTTGAAGCTTGCTTGTTTTCGTGAGAGAGATTGGATGATGAGAGTGGAAACTAAGTAGAATTACTTATATGGGTACGAGTGTGAAATTGAGACTATGATGTATGAGTGTGAAATTGAGACTATAAAAGTATCAATGTTTCGATGATTTTGGTCAAAATCATGTAACTCATTAATATTAAATAAATCTATTATTTAATGGAGTGGTTATTTGTATAACGTGTGATGTGGATTATTTTCTTGCAAAACCAGATGATTATCAATATTAAACAAATTATAATTTTTGTCTCATTTAAACAAACAAAAACGCTTTTTCTAATAAAGAATTATATTTAATAGCATGTGGGTAAAGAGAATTCATTTGTTAAAATATTATATGTATAAATCAATTAAAGATAATATTATAACAGGAAAAGTTAAGTTTAGAGACAAATAAGGCGGCTATCTTAATATGAATCAGTAATTTATCTTAATTAATTAATTATGTGTGATAGGATGATTAAGAAAAGGAAATAATAATAAAAGTAAAAGACAGAAAAAACTATTGATTGGTAAAAAGTAATACAAATATATTAATTTTTATAATGATTAATGTAAAATTTATATGAAATCATGTGAATGATTTGACGGTTGATGTAAACTGAAATCTATGACCACCTCTAATGAAAAGGGTATATATATAAATATATATATTTTCTAATGTTAAATTCGGATCACTAACTTATATGCTTATCTTCATTCTACTCTTAAAAAGAAACTCATCTATAGATAAGAAAACCCCTAGTTCAACTTGAACTCCCTATATATAGTCACACCTATATATTATCTCACTTATTGAACCATGGTTTTCCTCTCATATATATGCTTATATGTTAAGTGACTTGAGCATCCAGAGTCATCGGGGCTTCGGCCCCGTGATCATCTTGTCAAGAATGATATATTTTATTAAAATAAAATAAATAATAACCAATTAGTTCATATGTCACGCGATTGAGCAAACTAATGATTACAAAGAACAAAGATGAATGATTAGATAAGATAAAATCCGACTTATATAGTAGACTCATCATTGATTATGCGGAAGAGATTTATGATTAATTGTGTTAACAATATTGATATTGAGATTCAAGTCATTCGTTGTCCGCTTAACTAACCAAAGTTGAAAAAATCATCATCAAAATTATTTGGTATACTTGTACTTTTCCCGGCTCAGAGCTAATTGACGGTACATCTTCAATATTCATTGAGTTGTTAGGCTATGTGTAGTGGATGAGTTACGAAATGGGGCGTTTCATGTCATGCGACGCCTAGTTAGCAAATAGTGAGTTTTTGTTTAAGAGGTGTAGTGGTATTGTAGCCATATATATATATATATATATATATATATATATATATATATATATATATATGTACCACACACAACACAATATAGTAATAATATTATTAAAAAATCTCAAGCGACAAAATACACTCTCCTCCCCCTATCGCCCCATTTATCGCCTGGGGGGTGTTCACCCACAAAATCACCCAGTTTGTGAGCATTTGTCGCCCCACTACAAGTGGCCTTAGTGGTTTTAGAAATCTTCAAATGTGCCTCATGTACATTAGTTTATGTACAGAAGTAATCTTACTTAATCAAAGATTCCATCTTTTGGCTCTATGAAATGTTTTTAGACACAGAGTCATCAGGTTCAACACATAAAACCTATAAGCCTTGAAATGTGATCTTAACTAATGAATATACAATATGTACCTCTTTCACCCAAAGTTATCTTTCGTGATTCAGTAAGTCTTACAACATCTCTACGTCCCCAAACTGTAAGATAACTTAAGTTTGGTGGCTTATTGTACAAAAGTTCATATGCGGTAGTTTTGTCCCTATTATTTGGAACTCTATTTAAAAGATAGCATGTTAACATAGTCTTATCTTAACTTGGCACACGCTAGCGAATTTCTTTGTGGGTTAGGCCCCCATACTTTTCTAATTTTGGAGAGCCATGTTGCCCCACTTCGGCCAACTATGTTATTTTTTAACCGGGCTCACACTAACTTCAGAGTTTGGCTTGGGCGTTCCACGGGAAACCATACCGGCCGGCTGCCACTTGATAGTCGTTGTGTCACCACAAGAACAAGGCCTAGCTCAAATCATTTATTGTCAATATCTATCCAAAGAGACACAAGTGAAAATCAAACTTGAATTTTCACTGGAGAACCCGAGCCTTCCTACCACTTGGGTCTCCACAAAGATTTTTTTATCAACCAATTTGATGTAACTCTACCTTTTGTTAATATATTTAATAATTATCAAGAGGTTCATCTTTAGCATGTAAACAATAGACCATAAAGGTAATTACATATTTTTTTATTTTCTAGTTATGGTGTAGGTAATTACATACTTTTTATTTTCTGGTTATGGTGTACCGTGGTAATCACAAAATTAAATCACTATGAATCAATTATCAATTCTAATCCTTTGGTTTCCTGGTTAACATCTTAAAATGTTTCTAGATATATTAGATAAGTCACATGTGTTGCACTTTTCATTAATAATGTCAAAACCAGGTATCGAACTCATTTTAGACATGCATTTTAATCTTTTACAGTGAACATGTCCTAATTTGCATGCTACAGTTTATATTTATTTTAAATTCCACTAGAATTTGTAGAAGGCATGTAAACATATTCATTTTAAAAGAGACATCGAAATTTAACTTAAACATGCCATTACATAAATAACCAAAACCCCATTACATGAATAACCGAAACCAAAAGCACCATGTCTTGACAAAATAAATTTGTCACTTTCCAACACGTATATGTAGCCGCTGAAGGATTAATCTTGAATATTAATAAGGTTAAGGGTTTATTATGTTATATTTATTTTACTTAATTGAATTGTAGTAGGTTTAAGAAAGGTATGTCTTGGACAACAAGTTTAGTGGATCTATATATAGGGGTCTAGATTATTAGTTTTATTAGAGAGAGTTGAGAGAGGGTTAAGAGAGAGTCAATGAGTCTCATCTCCATGTACGTTTGATAAGTTCGTGAAGTTCGTTTGTTAAGTTCGTTTGATTATATGAAAAGAGTCGAGTGTTGTCACCCTAATATCTCGTGTTCGTTTGTATGATAAGTTTGTTTGATTCGATTGTTTATTCCGTCTGGGCCAACAATTGGTATCAGAGCCTAGGCTCGAATGAGAGGTTGATTAATAATATTTTCGTTCAATCAACTAGCTTCAGTTTGTTTGCTGTTTGCGAGAGGAAAAGAACACGTAGTGTGAATTAATATATAACACAGTTGTGTTTGTGGTTGGGAATATCACAACCGACATCACACGTAATATTATTTGTGTTTGATTTATTTTCTTTTCTTGCTTAGAAAGCCATTGTCACCAACTTATTATATTGATTATTTGGTGTTGAATTATTCTGCTACCTTTTATTGGCATCATAAACGAAGTAGAAAAAAGGATTCAAAGTTAGTGGATACTTTGAATTATTATTCATTGTGAATCTTGAATTGAGAATTAAAGTGAAGCCCGTGGAAGGTTTAGACTTGTTGGTGAATTATTTTCGAGACACATATTCAAGCAGGTTAATTAAATCAAGAAAACAAGTAATCATGTTAATATAATAGCAAAGGGCGATCGAAGAAAAAAGTATCTTGAAGGCAAGCAACAAGTTTATTTCGGGTTGAAGAATCTGTGAGCAAGGAGGAACCGGGTTTACAAGATTGTTTCCGGGTGAGTAGGTAATCAAGATATTTTCTTGATAAACTAAGAAAAGTTTGTGGTGTTTGGTTATTATTGGAGATTGGTTTCGAGATCGGGAATCAATTCCAACTGAAAGAGCGAACATGATTAAAAAGTAAAGATAGGAAAGAAACGATGAAGATTGGAGGACTTCCAGTATTGACGAAATCGAACTACAAAGTATGGATGACCAAGATGGAGGGATTTATGAAAGAGTACGGTTTTTAGGACGTTATTGAACCTACAGTCGGTGTAGTTGTAGATGAACGAAAGATGTATACAGCGTTAGGGTTCATATGTCAAACCCTACCGGAAGACATCTTGGTACAAGTTGGCATACTTATGAATGCTAAGGAAGTATGGCGTGCTTTGAAGATTCGATTTCTAGGAATTGATTATGTACGAAAAGTAGAAGATGAAAAAGCAGCTCAAGAAGCCGCTGAGAACAAAAGATTGGATGAGATCGTTAAGAAGGAAAGGTTGGATGATATTGTTCAAGAAGAACAAGCACGTAATAATGAAGCTCGGGAAGCTGTAGAGAAAGAAGAAGCTTTGCAAGCTGTTTTGAGAGGTGAAGGAAAAGAAAGGTTGAATGAAGAAAAAGAAAGAATTTCTTCTTCAGAAGAAGAAGAGAAGATGGAGAATCTTAATGTATGTTTTTATAACTCAAACAACCTTGATGATGAGAAAATTGATAAGATAAGTGAGCAGAAAGGAAACAAGAAATCTGCTACTGATGATGATAAGAGGGAGGATATTGTATTGAATGAAAGGAATGATGCAGCTAACAAGTTTGCAGATTTAGAAGTGTATGTGAAAGCCAACAATCGACATTTGTTGATGAAAAGTCAAAACCGAATGAAAGGTTGAGAAGAATTACCAGAATGGAAGGTTCAGTAGGGTCTGATAAAGAAGGAATGAATAGCCCATCTGCAAGTTTTGATGAGCAAAGAATGAAAAGAAAAGTGAAAAAGAAGAATGTGGAGAATGAAGTGGTATGTGAGATCAATGTGGATGGTTTTGAACGATGAACGTGAAGAATTTGTTAAACAAGTTTGTTACAAGCAACTGAAAAGAAAGGGTAAAGATGAACAATTGATTAAAATTGAAGAGATAAGAGTACTATTGGGAACTCAAGACCTTGGTAGTACAAAAGAGATAATTCAAGATTAAGGGGGTGAATGAAGGATTAATCTTTAATATTAATAAGGTTAAGGGTTTATTATGTTATATTTATTTTACTTAATTGAATTGTAGTAGGTTTAAAAAAGGTATGTCTTGGAGAGCAAGTTTAGTGGATCTATATATAGAGTCTAGATTATTAGTTTTTATTAGAGAGTTGAGAGGGTTAAGAGAGAGTCAATGTGTCTCATCTACATGTACGTTTGATAAGTTCGTGAAGTTCGTTTGTTAAGTTCGTTTGATTATATGAAAAGAGTCGAGTGTTGTCACCCCAATATCTCGTGTTCGTTTGTATGATAAGTTTGTTTGATTCGATTGTTTGTTCCGTCTGGGCCAACAGCCGCAATTATTCAACACAATACCAAACGATAAATTCTTTCGAACTAAGATGTTAACAAGCAAACCGTATTTTGACTCGTCCATCTTTGCAAGATCGCTAATTACAAGATCGTTAATTCAAGCAAAACATCTCGAATAGAAACATAGGATATTAACTAGCATTATTATGTTATATCAAAATTGTCTGTATCATCATCTACATACATTATTATTTATTCTTTATATGTGTTAGCATCAAAACTAGACATTAATGACTAAACTAACCATCAAAAACTTTTAGTAGAATTTTTCTTATCAAGTTTAACATTCATAAGATCAGCCAAGAACCCCAGTTTGGAAATCGTCACTCCTTCCACACTCGTTTCATCACTTAACATCTTAATGACTATAGACATTCGAGGCCTAAGCTTTGTGGCTTCTTGAACACATAGTAACCCAACCTTCATGAAACGCATTGTTTCGTCTCTTAGCCTCTCATCGTCACCTTTCAACAACACCGGGTCCACTAGCTCCACCAAACGGTCACAATTATACATATCCCATGCCTACATGTCACAAACATATTTGCATAAATCATAAAAACATTGAGCACATTAATTTAAACCAAAATTTGAGCTTACCTTATCAACCAAGAAATGTTCTCCGCGCTCTATATCAAACTCAACAATTGACCGCCCGGTTATTATTTCTAGAAGCAGTACTCCAAAACTATAAACATCGGATTTTCTAGTCAAACGCCCAGTAATAGCATACTCTGGTGATAGATACCCTTTTGAAACAACATACGTTAGTGACATTGTACAAGAAACAAAAAAAAAAAGAACAAGACATGTATATTTAGGACTTACAATGTACCCGCAACACGCGTGCTAATATGAGACGTGTCATCATGAAATAATCTTGCAAGTCCGAAATCCGCAACTTTGGGATTGAAATTGTGATCAAGAAGCACATTGCTTGCTTTGATATCTCTATGAACTATATGAGGGGTTTTCTCTTCATGAAGATATGCTAATGCTTTAGCCACTCCTAATGAAACATTCTTCCTCCTTGTCCAACTAAAACTATTTCTATTTTGGTCACAACCTATACATCAAACAAACAAAAGTAATCAATTATTAACTGTCACACTTCAACATAAAGAACATGTTTTACATTGGTAATTCATACCTAGAAAGCGGTATGCAAGGCTGTTGTTTTCCATATAATCGTATACCAAACATCTTTTGGCTCCTTCAACGCAACACCCGTGAAGATTTACAAGATTTTCATGTTGAACATCGCATAATGCCGCGATTTCAGATATAAATTCGCGTTCGCCTCTCATTGATTCGAGTTCAATGGATAGCACTTTTATCGCCACGATTGTCCCGTCATTGAGTCGGCCCTGTAAGTTGTCAAGACAGATTAAAACTATAAGTTATAAAGTAACTCGTTTGTAACAGGGAGCTTGATTTATGCTATACACAAAATTAAGTCATACATAAATTTCTTAAAGACTTATGGTACAACTCGTGAAGATATCATTCCTATGCCAAAACCCAATGGAGATTTTAGAACCGATTCAGATAACGAATTGATTGCTTTACTAGTTGAACCGGATAATGTCATAAATTACTTAAAATCTATATATAGATAACATATTATACAAATATTTGGTGTGGATTTACAATTTTAATTAAACATTAAAACGTAAATAAATAAATATGAAGTTCCGAGTGATATCAGATCATAAAATGAGATTTTGAAGAAAAAAGATTAAAAAAAGTTGTAAGTTTAGTCTAACCATCCAGTCTGGTTTAATCAATTCACATGCTCGATCAAGAAACCCACCCGCTTTAATAAGCTCACATGTCCAACCAATAAACTCGTTGGTATAAATGGGAAATGGTTAAATAGGCTTAACCATATCGGCTCCTTGCCCAATTCTTGGTCTGATATTCGTCTATCCAGTCCGATTGTGAAAGTAGTGTTAATGTGTAAGACCATCTTTGATGAGACTTTTGAAGCCCACAAATGTAGGAGTGGAAGAGAGTGGCGGATATGGTCCATGTGGAGGAGGGGGGAGAAAGTGATCGTCGTCTTTTAGGTAAAAAGATAAAAGTAACTATTCTTGTGGTTGTTAGTAGTTACTAGGGGCTTTTGACCCTCTTGCTTTGTAGACACCCTAACTAATGAGTAGTGTACGACTCAATGATGTAGTGGACCACTTCCCTTCAAGCACTCTTAAGGAGATCGATCTCTATAAAAGTCGGTCTTGGGCACCTTTCGATGGACACAAAGGACGTGATGAGAAGAGATAATGGAAAGTTTGCGGTCATGGCCATAAAAAAACTCATATAAAAGTCGGTCTTGGGCACCTTTCTGCCATTTTTTTTACTTTTATTTCTTGACTATTGTCATTTCATATTATTGTATGTAATTACTTGCATATATATTAACAAATACAAAAACAAAATTTAAAATTGTTCGTATCAACTTAAATAAAACATGAGTAGAAACAATAGATACAAAATATATGCAAAAAGTAATTTAATACTACTACCAGATTCATAAAATAAAACAAAATTTTGAAAACATAAAAGCTAGATACAATCATACAATAGCAAAAGAAGATAGATTTAACATAGTTCACGTATAAAATAATAAAGCAAACAGAATATTTGAGTTGAATCTTAGAAAAATAAATGTAAAATATCGTTATTAAAAAAATAATAACTTAATGGATGTGTCAGGATTAATTTGTTGGTAACAAAAAATCAAATTGGATTTTAGCTTTAAAAAAACAGGATTTTGACAAGTGAATCATATATGGGAAATGAATTAAAGTGACCTTGTAAACAGCCCCAAAGCCTCCTTCTCCAACTTTGTTCTTGGAACTGAAACCATCACTAGCAGTCATCAACTCATGATATGAAAATAGGCTGAATTTTGTAGCATTTCTCCACCTATAATATTTCACAATTACATCATTCATAACCATAATCATTCATCTTGATTCAAGAAAAAAAATAATATGAAACTAATGCTACTCACCTTTATCATTCCTATGATCACCAACTTGTCATTTGAATTCGAGCGGAAACATTGCGAACAAGTAAATAAAAACTTCATGAGTATATGCCTTAAGTTTACCACCAATTTTGACAGGCTCTTGATGATCAAAAATATGTTTGGATTGTAAGTGTTGCAAGAAAGACAAGATGATATAAAGGTGTCAAAGAATAGTGATTGACCCCCTGAGAAGACTTTGAATAAAGAAAAATAAATTGGTAGAACGTATTTGGCTGCATATCATAGCTGACCAAGCAACCAATTGATTATGATTTAAGTTTATTCATTATTTAATACAAGTTGCTTAAGTTAATACGCATTTAATTGGTGTCTCCCATTGTTTGACTTTTATTTATAAGAGAATATTAAGTAAATCAAAGCCCTTTTTATGTTGTGTGAAAATAAGAAATTAATAAGAAGGTTTAAAGGGAAAAACATCAAGTGTGTTATTTGAGTATCAAATGCATATATTCCGCATAAGGGTAAAAGGTTGGGTAACTTGTCACTTCTTTGCCTAGTTAAGAAAGTCGTGCTTAACTCGTTAGTGTTTTAAGTTCTTTGCATAGAACGAAAAGAAAAGTGGTTGGCCACCTCATTACGAAAGCTATATTTGAATTAGACTTGAAAAACTAAAAAAATATATTCAATATTCAATATTCAAATTTCAATATTGAACCAATTAGCCATCTCCCTGCAATATTATGAACATTTTTTTTATAGATGGTACCTCAATGAAAAAGACGAAAATGCTATTATTGGACTTCGTAGCTTTCTATATGATTAAGATAATTGTAGGAAACTAAGAATAATATTGCTTCATAATGATCATGGTCATCTAACAATGGTGAGATTGAGGGGCGGTCACGATGTTTCGACTACTGCTATAACTATTGGCATGATCATTCTAACAATTTCTTGTAAATGATTAGAATGATCCATGTTTGAATCTAAGCCTAAATTTGGATCCAGATCAAACCACCATTTACAAATAAGATATTACTATTCTTAATAACTGTCATTTATGCATGGTTTTCGACTTTTAGTTATGTAACTTCATTTTTCATCATATGTTACTAAAATACGTTATATACTAATAAAATAAACCTTTGTTTCTATGGGTTTCTAAGGCTGATGTATGTGTTTCCTTAATCATAAACGTATAAACAAATCCCCAATTATTAGTTAGATTATCATCAATCTTAATATCTTATGTTGGGACCCGTCAACAACCATGTAATAAATTCGTTTTAATCTTGTTTTTCCAACGGGCCATGGCAAATGGCGTATGTAATACGGTCACACTCACTCTAAAGTCAAATGAAAGTAAGGCCCCACACAACACATGTATTGCATTTCTTGGTTAAGCCCTTTAATTTGAATAAATTGTAAATATCTTCCGTCAATAATTGCTCATTCTTATACTCTTCATCTACCTACTTCTTAAGTTTTCTCATTTTTCAAACTAGTATAATACCGAATTCACGGTGTTACTCAAATGGCTTAGGAACAATTGATTATATTCAAGCAACCCAAACTGAATGATTTAGTCGGCAAGCTTCTCGCTTAAACCTTTCTTTTTTAAAACATAAATCAGCTGATTCTAAACAATCCTAGCTAGCAACTTTATTTATACTAAACAATGAAAAAATAAACTAAAAAATAATTAAAATAAGAATTTGAAATTTAAAATAATAATAAAAGATACTTTCTTGGTCTTGTATAAGAGAACCATTCATTGATTCCAATCTTCCATTTTCATTTTCATTCTTTGCCATCTCAAATGTCGTACAAATAATATTTCAAAGAGTTTAATATAATATAAATTCTCATTTGTCTCAAATAACACAATGTAGCATTGGAATACTATAGAACAATTAAAAGGTGTTATTTTTTATGTATGAGTCATGTGTTAGCATAAAAACTAAATAAAACAAGTTAAAATATTGATTTGACACGGCAATATGTTTTTTTATATTTTTTATTTAAAAGTATCGGTAAAATAACTAAAAGTAACAAATAATTAAAGAAAATAACATATTATCATGTCAATTTAACATTATGACATGCTAACCAACTATCAAGTTTCATGTCATATTGCTATCACATAAGATATAGAGGATAAACAACCATATTTTAATAAACATGTGAGAAAATGTCAAAAGCATATTTTAAATTAACAAACTAACGTCCATATGGTACTATGATGGAAAGACATGTAAGTACTAAAATACCTACAAGTTGATTCAAGAAATGCAATTATTTCTGGGAGATTCATAATTTAAATTTACCTACTTATATCTTAACAATAGTTATAATATTTTCTCTTTCAAAAAATAATATATGTTACATAGGTAAGCATATGATTATCAACCACATATATTCCCACTGATTTATACAACTTTACATGATGATAACTAAGTTCTTCAAGTGTCTCACTAAAGTCGGTAGATATTTTATGTTGCTTTAAATTACTCATTTTTCATGAGTCGCGTAAATCTTGTATATCTTTTTTGTAATTGGTTTTCTTTCTTTCTTTCTTTGTTTTTTTTGTTAAAAAGGAAACGAAACATACATAAATTTAGTTTTTTTTTCTAGTTTGACTGAAGTTGAATAGTTATAAAAGTATATTATTATTTAGTTAAAAAAAATCTTACCTAAAAGATAATCACAAATAGTATTCAAAATATTTTAAGTTACTTTAAAAAATAATCATAAATAGTAATCAATAATTTACATGTGTTTTATTTACCTCATTTATTTTTTACAAAAACTAACATTTAAAAGTAATCACACAAGATTGAAACACTTAACAAAAGTTAAAGTCATTTTAGAGAAAAAACAAACCTTAAGTGAATTTAGTAAAATATTTAAAAACTTGTGCTATTAATGTATTATTGAGAGAAGTATTCCCTTATATGTGTTATTATAAAAATCAAAACAGAAAATAGTTAATTAAATAAAAAAATAATACAAATATTATTGCTACAAAAGATGTCCTGGTTGGACGTGAGTGATTCGTAACGATGGAGAATCGGAAGAATGTCGGTTCAAAATCTTTTTGGAATGTTTCAGAAAAAAACAGTTGTTAACCTCGTCATAGCGAGAGGATGTTCTTCATATGACCGGACTCTGTCGTGTGAATATGTATTGACTTTTGAGATATTAAGCACATTAGTATTATAGTCAAAGTATAGATAATAAGATGTCTTTTGAACTTTTCTATCAACGAGTATTTATAGTCAAAGTATAGATAATAAGAGGTTTTTTGAACTTTTTAATCAACGTGGCATGTTGTCACATAGACTGTTATTATTTACTAGCTGATATTTTATGCCAAACAACTGGATACCATGTCGAAGCTTGTAACTGACATGCATTATTGATCGATGATAATGGTTATCCTTGTTCGCTACTTGTCAATGTCAGGTCATAATGTATTGTTTGTCAACTTGAGTTAGTGCTGATATCTGAAGCTCATGACTCCCGATATATTTTCATACGATCCAAACCTCTTGGTTTCATATACTGAAGTACTGAACCATGGTTCATTGCGCCAGAGTTGTTTTGGAGAGCCGAAACTCATGATTCCACGTGACGATTTAGGGGCTACCCTTCCAATTCCAAACTGCTTCATAAGTGGCAGTATTATCAATCAAAGTAAAGAATATGGTTGAAGACAATACCAGAGGGACTAGTTTTGTAGTTTAGCCGTTTTAGTTCTACTGAAAGACGAATGGGTCAAGTCTAAGGGGACCAAATTGTAAATAAAAGCCGCCGCAGCCCTGTTTGGTGTTTACTTTGATTCTATTCCATTTTTTTTGTTTTTCTTTTTCATTATGAACAGTAATGATCTATCGCTTTTATTTGGAATATAAATCAAAATGTCAACTCTTTACGAATCTTTTAAATGAGTTACTGAATAAATTTATTATATTTGGATACATTTGTCTTTTAATTCGAGGAAAATTCTTACCTAAGACTAACGTCCTTGAATACCCGTCTGAAGGCATGACAGTGCGGTGAGATAAAACCCGTTCAATTCAAGAATTCAACTAGTAAATGTCACATACTCGCATAGTCTCTCATTATCATATGGTGCCGCCGAAACTAAATGGTGGCGGACATTAGTTGAACCTGAGTTTTATGGAATACAAAATTTCTTCCGTATCACTCCACCACTAGCTAATTAAAAATTAAAAGGTCAACTATCATTTGATTTTTTTAGTTTACAATAATTGATTAACAGTATACTCATGTAAGATGATTATATATTTAGTTTACAATAATTGATCATAAAGATCTATTATATATTTTAAAAAATAAGCTATTGATGTTATAATATAATAAATATGATTTTTGGAGATCATAAAGATCTATTATATATTTTAAAAAATAAGCTATTTGTGTTATAATATAATAAATACTTTTGTATGGTTAATCAAACATGAAATGACATATTGATTAAGACTTTTTATTGTCATCAATAACCATTGTTTTTGCTTTTTTTTCTTTTAACTTAGACCAAAAAAAAGTAAAGTATCTTTATCGACAAGTAATGAAGTATCACTGGGGTTGGCATTCCATTGACAAAGGGCAAAGCCTCGAGGAGCCCGCATGAAGCCATTGACATGTGAAATAGATTAACCTGAAAATCGACCTCTAAGTTACTTTCCTTGTTAGTTTCGGGTTTTTAGTGTAATTCCTAAGCATGCATATTATCACATGCCCGTGAAATCAATAATAATTTATTCTATAATGAACTCACACTCCCTTTAAAAACAAAAGATGATGGCGATGACGATATCAGCATTATCTACTTAAGGCAGCTAAACAATTCAACAAAATCAGTAAAAATTAATTTTAAAGTCTTACCAAGATTGCATCCCGTGGGTTAAATATTATTATTGTTATCCGCATGCTGCATACATACAAAAATCAATTGGTTACAATTCTATATTTATATGTTAGTGAAGACACACAGTCACACACTCCCCACATTATTTGAAGCACTCATTATTTTAATAACAATAAAAAAATGTATGAGCATTTAATACAAATGGTTCATATAAATTACTCATATGTTCATAGTTATTAGAGTTGTTACTAAGAAGATGTCCATATGGCCGAAACATCAAAGCAAAAATGCTAACAAATCATGGACAAAACAACTATGGTTGATGTTATTGGCGTACCATGCGTGATTCGACCGTTTGAAGAGTCGAACAATAGGACTATCGTGGATAAAATTACATATATTTAAATAAGCTGATCACCACTTAAAATGACTAAGTTATTTATAAAAACATCTTTCATAATCCAAACCAAAGCCTAGCATAATTGGTTGTGTAGACGGTGGTTGATATTTGGATCACGTGTTCATATTCTTCTTGTGTTCCTAGAAACCTTCTGTGACATCTGCCCCGATCCGACCCGACCCAGGTACCCGTTTCTCTGATCCGATCTCTTTCTTTTATGATTTAATATTTATTTATACTTATATTTTACTTTTAATAATAATATATTTTCCTTCCCGCCTCTTTCTCTCTCTTCTTTCCGCCGTCCCGTCCCTCTTCTTCTCTCTTTCCGCCTTCTTTTCCCTCTTGTCGTCGTCCCGCCCTTATGTCTTGAACCCCTGTCCTTTGTTCCTTCCCGCCTAAGGTTGTCTGCGCAGCTCCACGCGCCAGACTCCTTACAAGGAAGCCTGCGTGAAGACCACCTGTTACTGCGATACGCGAGACGAACTGTCCCCGCAGCGCGCTAAGGATTTTAGTTCTTCCCGCGGCGCGCTATGGATACCGTTCTTCCCGCGACGCGCTAAGGATTATAGTTCTTCCCGCCACGCGCTTAGAATTGAAGTTCTTCCCGCGGCGCGCTTAGAATTGTAGTTCTTCCCGCGGCGCGCTAAGGTTGGTTCTGTCTGCCTTCGCGCTCGCGCTCTCTTGACCTTCTGTGTCTGCCTTCGCGCTCGCGCGCTCCAGCCTTCTCGCGCTATGTCTTGAGTATTTTCTTCTGTTTAATCCAGCCGTTTACTTTTGTGTTGTCTTATCTTTTGTGCTGTTGACCTAACCTGACCTATCTTATGTCTGAAAAGCCACTTTTGGCGCAGCATGCGCACCAACCCCATTGGTTGACAGAAAAAGTGACTGACATTATCTTTTGAGATCTGCTTTTCCATGCTTGACCAGTACCTTTATCTGACCCTCCCATGCTTTTTTTTACTGTTACCTGTCAGCTTTTCCTTTGCCCCTGCAGCTGCCATATCTTTTGATATCTTTTGCTTTTGGAATCTTTTACTTTTTAGAGATCTTTTCCCCTTTTTTTAGGGATTGTGTTCCCTAGGGTTTCTCTATAAATAATAATGTTATTTCCCTAACACTACACACACAAAGCACTTAAACTCTCCTATTCTCTCTTGCTCCTTGCTCTCTCTGCCGTCTTCCTTCCTGTTCTGCCCTGCTTTTCCGGTAATATATATTATATATAATAATTTACTTATTAATTATGCTAACTTGTAATCAAGACTTAAAACAAATCATTAAAACAATAATCTTATTTATAGGCTAACTTGTGCTTGTTTAAAGTTGGTTCTTGCTTTATCTTACACCGCACCGTTTATCAAGTGAGTAATCTCGTACCTAATCCCTTTTATTTTTAATGTTTTGGGATGTTCATGTGTTCGTACAAACTTAGAGTCTTAAACTTGTTTATGAACTTTAGTCGCGCAGTATCCCATGTGTTGAGGACGTTTACTTGGCTGTTTATTTGTATGTGTGTATCATTAACCGCTTTGTTCGGCCTATTCCGAAGTTTTCATGGATCCATTAGATGAACACGGGAGACCTATCGTTTACGGTTTTCTTTGTTTACACTTGCACAGATGTTTTCTTGTTTTTGTGCTCATTTGGGAGCACGGATTGAACTATGAACTATGATCTATTTAGGCTTGATCACAATCTGATTACACCCTTGTTAAACACCAGACATACACGTGTTGCGCGCAGATTTATTGTTATCTATGTATTGTATTAAACTTGATTTCTCACCAACACGCAAGTGTTTGACGTTTTATTTTAACACATGTTCAGGTTTGCTGTAGCTGTTTTTGGAGCTTGTGGACACGTAAGACGTTTTTACTTTTGGACCTAGATTAAAATGTATCAAGACAAGTTATTGTTGTTCGAATATTTTGCCTTATAATATATTGATTTATGTTGATTTATGTTATCTTGTGTTTACGTTGCGCGTGCATGAATGAATGTATTTATTAAATATTGACACCCAATAGTGTCACGAGTAATGAAACAATATGTGGCGCCCCGATGTATAATCCGCCTTTGGTCTGGGTGTTACAGATTGGTATCAGAGCTCGTTGACTTTAGGATAGGTGGTTAGACGTAACGGCCTAGAATACCTAAGAGTCCCTTCTCGCGCATGAGAGGAATCTCATGTTTGCGCGCTTATTGTTAATTACTCGTTATTTATAAATATGCTTGCGCAGACGCAGTATATGATTTTATGTTTTATTCCGCGGTATTTCGATTTTTGTTGAATTTCGATTTTTATTGATTTTACTTACATATTCGTTTGTTGGACTTGAAAATCCGAAAAGTCATGGTGATACATGAATAGTTGATTTTCAATTTCCATTTACGATTATGTTCTGAGGTTGGAGACTTGAAAAGTCATGGTGATACATGAATTGTCAACCTCCAATACTCATTTTCTTGTATATTTTATATTGAAGATTGAAAAGTCATGGTGATACATGAATCGTCAATCTCCAATACTCGTTTGCTCGTGTATTTTAAATTGGGAATTCGAAAAGTCATGGTGATACATGAATTGTCGATTCTTGATTCGAATTTGTTACCTTTATTAAGTCTGCATTTAGGGTCATTTATTTTACTTTAACTTTTGACAGTAACTGACTCCGCGAAACCAAGCTTTTCGAGGTTATACTTTGCGCTGAAACCAAGATATTAACTAAAATTAAAACTTTTATAGAATGCCTCCGCTATCTCGCCGCCATCAGAGGAGAGAAGCCTCGCGCAGACGCAGGCAGCAACGTTCCCAGGAAATGGCCGCCGCAATAGCCCAAGCTTTGAGCCAAAACAATACCAACACCTCTGGTTACAACATTAAGTCCTTTAACGCGGGTAACCCTCCAAAGTTCACAGGGCTTGAAGGAGCCACCGTGATGCTCCAATGGCTCGAGAAGATTGAAAACACTTTCCTCCATACCCAATGCCCTCCTGACAGACGAACCCTATATGCCTCCAGTGTCCTGGAATCCAGAGCGCTTACATGGTGGAATGGAGTAGCTCATGCGCGTGGCGCAGAAGCTGCTTCTAGCATGCTCTGGGAGGAATTTAAGGAAATTCTGACGCGAGAATTCTGCCCTCCCAACGAAGTTAAGCGTCTGGAGGAGGAATTTTGGAATCTTAAGCAATACAGCGGTGAAGCGCGCGAGTACGCGACGCGTTTCCATGAACTAAGCCTGCTTGTCCCTCACCTTGTTACCCCTTCCCGCCGAGCCATCGAGAAATTCCTTGGGGGTCTCCCCATGGAAATTCAAGATTCTGTATGGGCCATGAACCCAGTAACCCTCTCTGACGCCATCGAGTTGGCCGCTGTGCTCAGCAACAACCATGTCAGAGCAGGAACCCTGTTCCTGCGGGGATCTGAGAAGACCAAACTCACCAAGACTGTCCCTGAACCAACAGAAACCAAACCAGAACCCTCAAACCGTAACAACCTCAAGCGCAGGCGCAAAGCCTATGCGCTTACCAACCCGCCCATTGTCCAGCAACCCATCTACCAACCTCCAGTTTACGCGCCTAACCCACTGTCAACCTACCCAACACCTCCTGTAGCCCATAACTATGCCTTAACCAATCCCGCACTCCCTGCCCCGCCACCTAAGAAACCTTACACAGGAACCCAACCCTTTTGCCCAACCTGTAGACTTCACCACCCAACCCAAACCCCGTGTCGACAATGTAACCGATGTGGCCGCGTTGGTCACTCTGCCGAATACTGTAGAGTCCCTCTCGCCAACCCAATTGCGCCAACACCACCAGTCTACCCGCAGAACCCACAACCAACCTACCAAAACCCACGACCCAGGTCGTGCTTTAACTGCGGTGATCCCAGTCATTTCCGGAACGCGTGCCCAAGGCTACAAGTTCAGATTACGCAAGCGAATCCGGTGAACCAGATTTCGAACCAAGTGACACGCGGACGAGCTTTTAACATAACCGCGCACCAAGCGCAAGCGAATAATGACGTAGTTAATGGTACATTTTTGCTTAACGGATTTTATGCTTCTGTACTTTTTGATACTGGCGCCGATCGAAGTTTTATCTCTCGCGCGTTTGAGCAGAAGCTTGCGCGACCGCGCAACGATTTAAAAGAAAATTTTTTAGTTGAATTGGCTAATGGCGAAACTGTTTTAATTAACTCAGTGATTAAGGATTGCACGCTTAACCTTAACGAAAACGATTTTCTAATCGACCTCATCCCCATGCCTCTTGGAAGCTTTGATGTTATCATTGGTATGGACTGGCTTACGCATAATCGCGCCGAAGTTATTTGCGCCAAGAAGATGATTCGCATACCTCGAGAAAACGGTGATCTTCACATCTACGGCAAGAAACCCTCCCGCGGTCTTAAACTTATGTCTTGCGCCGAAGCCCGAAGGCTCATGCGGAAAAGGTGTATTGCATTCTTAGCCCATGTGGTTAAACCTGCTGAAGAAAAGAAGAAGCTTCGCGATATCCCTGTTGTGCGTGATTTCCCTGAAGTTTTTCCTGATGATCTTCCTGGTATCCCTCCCGCTCGTGAAGTCGAGTTCCGTATTGATCTTGTCCCTGGTGCTTCCCCCGTAGCTAAATCTCCTTACCGTCTTGCGCCCGCTAAGATGCAAGAATTGGCAAGCCAACTTCAAGAGTTGACTGCTAAAGGATTCATCCGCCCTAGCTCTTCGCCCTGGGGTGCTCCGGTGTTGTTCGTTAAAAAGAAAGATGGATCGTTTCGCATGTGTATTGATTACCGCGAGTTGAACAAACTCACCATTAAAAACCGGTATCCCTTACCGCGCATTGACGACCTCTTTGATCAACTCCATGGTGCCTCTTGTTTCTCCAAGATCGATCTCCGCTCTGGCTATCACCAGTTGCGCATCCGCGATGAAGATGTTCCGAATACTGCTTTTCGAACTCGTTATGGCCATTTTGAATTCTTGGTCATGTCCTTCGGTTTAACCAACGCACCCGCCGTTTTCATGGATCTAATGAATCGGGTGTGTAGGCCTTTCTTGGATAAATTCGTGATTGTGTTTATCGATGACGTTCTGATTTATTCTAAGACCAAGGCCGAGCATGAGCAACATCTTCGGTCGGTGTTGCAAAAGCTTAGAGCCGAGCAGCTATTTGCCAAGCTTTCCAAGTGTGAATTCTGGTCTGATGAAGTACAGTTTCTTGGTCATGTTGTAAACAAGGTGGGTATTCATGTCGACCCATCCAAAATTGAAGCAATCAAGAACTGGATTACGCCGACCACTCCTTCCGAGATCCGTTCCTTTCTGGGCTTAGCTGGTTATTACCGGCGCTTCATTTCGAACTTCTCGAAGATCGCTTTGCCTTTAACAGCTCTAACGCACAAAGGTAAGCCGTATATTTGGGGCTCGAAGCAAGAAGATGCCTTTCTAACGCTCAAGCGTTTGTTGTGTGAAGCTCCTGTCCTTGCGCTACCTGAGGGTAATGATGATTTTGTCGTGTATTGCGATGCATCCAACCAAGGTCTCGGTTGTGTTCTTATGCAACGAGGCAAGGTTATCGCTTACGCATCAAGGCAACTCAAGGTTCACGAGAAGAATTATACAACTCACGACCTCGAACTTGGTGCAGTTGTTATTGCCTTGAAAATCTGGAGACACTACCTTTATGGTACTAAGTGTATCCTCTACACTGACCATAAAAGCCTTCAGCATATCTTTGATCAGAAGGAACTTAACATGAGGCAACGCCGATGGAACGAACTCATCAGCGATTACGATTGTGAGATCCGGTATCATCCTGGTAAGGCTAATGTGGTAGCCGATGCGCTCAGCCGAAAACCCTGCCAACTTAACTGTATCTTGCCGCGCACCCAGCTTCACTTCGCGCCGATTCAAAGCAACCTTGAATCGCGTATTCGTGACGCACAGCGCGCATCCATCAGTAATGGTAACCTTCGCGCCGAGTTAGCGTGTGGCGCGGAAGCTCATTTTGTCCCTAATCTGAGTGGAATTCTCTGCTATCTTAATCGCATCTGGATTCCCTTTGATGAGAATCTTCGCGCTGATATCCTGAGTGAAGCGCATAAATCTCGATATTCTATTCATCCTGGCGCTGATAAGATGTACAAGGATTTGCGCATTACTTATTGGTGGCCCGGTATGAAAAAGGATAATGCTGTGTTCGTAGCTAAATGCCTGACTTGTTCTAAGGTAAAAGCTGAACACCAGCGCCCATCTGGTTTGCTCGAACAACCAGAAATTCCTACGTGGAAATGGGAATGTGTAGCGATGGACTTTATTACCAAGTTACCTTTGACAGCAAGCAAACATGATAGCATTTGGGTAATAGTGGATCGTTTGACTAAGTCTGCTCACTTTCTGCCCATTCGTGAAAACTACCGTGTTGAGCAACTCGCGCAGCTTTATGTCAAGGAAATTGTCTGCCGCCATGGTACTCCTTTGAGCATCATATCCGATCGCGATGGCCGTTTTATATCTCGCTTTTGGAAATCTCTCCAATCTGCGCTAGGAACTCGCTTGGACATGAGTACGGCATATCATCCTCAGACTGACGGTCAGTCTGAGCGAACTATTCAAACTCTTGAGGATATGCTCCGATCTTGTGTTCTTGATTTTGGAGGTAATTGGGATTCACACCTGCCTTTGATTGAGTTCTCTTATAATAACAGCTATCATTCCAGTATCGGTATGGCCCCATTTGAAGCACTTTACGGTCGTAAGTGCCGCTCCCCGATCTGTTGGAGCGAAGTGGGTGAAACTCAAATCACAGGACCCGAACTTGTTCAAGAGACAACCGATAAAATCGCCAAGATCCGTGATCATCTGCTGACTGCCAGAAGCCGACAGAAGAGTTACGCAGATCGTAGGCGGAAGCCTCTCGAATTTCAAGTTGGTGATCTTGTTCTCCTCAAAGTGTCGCCCTGGAAGGGTGTTGTCCGCTTTGGGAAGAAAGGTAAGCTTGCTCCTCGATATGTTGGACCATTTAAGATTCTCGCGCGTGTAGGAAAAGTTGCCTACAGACTTGACCTGCCGCCCGCGCTCAGTAATGTGCATCCAACGTTCCATGTATCCAATCTCAAGAAGTGTTTAGCCGACGAGAACCTTCACATTCCACTTGATGAAGTTCAAGTTGATGAAACTATGCATTTCGTTGAGAAGCCTGTTGAGATTATGGATCGCGAGGTTAAGCAAACCAAGCGCAGTCGCATCCCTATCGTGAAAATTCGCTGGGAGTCCAAGCGCGGAGCCGAGTTTACATGGGAAAGGGAAGATCAAGTACCCGCACCTGTTCTCTGCGCAACCTACTTCGAGATAAATTTCGGGACGAAATTTCTTAAAGTAGGGGAGACTGTGACATCTGCCCCGATCCGACCCGACCCAGGTACCCGTTTCTCTGATCCGATCTCTTTCTTTTATGATTTAATATTTATTTATACTTATATTTTACTTTTAATAATAATAATATATTTTCCTTCCTGCCTCTTTCTCTCTCTTCTTTCCGCCGTCCCGTCCCTCTTCTTCTCTCTTTCCGCCTTCTTTTCCCTCTTGTCGTCGTCCCGCCCTTATGTCTTGAACCCCTGTCCTTTGTTCCTTCCCGCCTAAGGTTGTCTGCGCAGCTCCACGCGCCAGACTCCTTACAAGGAAGCCTGCGTGAAGACCACCTGTTACTGCGATACGCGAGACGAACTGTCCCCGCAGCGCGTTAAGGATTTTAGTTCTTCCCGCGGCGCGCTATGGATACCGTTCTTCCCGCGACGCGCTAAGGATTATAGTTCTTCCCGCCACGCGCTTAGAATTGAAGTTCTTCCCGCGGCGCGCTTAGAATTGTAGTTCTTCCCGCGGCGCGCTAAGGTTGGTTCTGTCTGCCTTCGCGCTCGCGCTCTCTTGACCTTCTGTGTCTGCCTTCGCGCTCGCGCGCTCCAGCCTTCTCGCGCTATGTCTTGAGTATTTTCTTCTGTTTAATCCAGCCGTTTACTTTTGTGTTGTCTTATCTTTTGTGCTGTTGACCTAACCTGACCTATCTTATGTTTGAAAAGCCACTTTTGGCGCAGCATGCGCACCAACCCCATTGGTTGACAGAAAAAGTGACTGACATTATCTTTTGAGATCTGCTTTTCCATGCTTGACCAGTACCTTTATCTGACCCTCCCATGCTTTTTTTTACTGTTACCTGTCAGCTTTTCCTTTGCCCCTGCAGCTGCCATATCTTTTGATATCTTTTGCTTTTGGAATCTTTTACTTTTTGGAGATCTTTTCCCCTTTTTTTAGGGATTGTGTTCCCTAGGGTTTCTCTATAAATAATAATGTTATTTCCCTAACACTACACACACAAAGCACTTAAACTCTCCTATTCTCTCTTGCTCCTTGCTCTCTCTGCCGTCTTCCTTCCTGTTCTGCCCTGCTTTTCCGGTAATATATATTATATATAATAATTTACTTATTAATTATGCTAACTTGTAATCAAGACTTAAAACAAATCATTAAAACAATAATCTTATTTATAGGCTAACTTGTGCTTGTTTAAAGTTGGTTCTTGCTTTATCTTACACCGCACCGTTTATCAAGTGAGTAATCTCGTACCTAATCCCTTTTATTTTTAATGTTTTGGGATGTTCATGTGTTCGTACAAACTTAGAGTCTTAAACTTGTTTATGAACTTTAGTCGCGCAGTATCCCATGTGTTGAGGACGTTTACTTGGCTGTTTATTTGTATGTGTGTATCATTAACCGCTTTGTTCGGCCTATTCCGAAGTTTTCATGGATCCATTAGATGAACACGGGAGACCTATCGTTTACGGTTTTCTTTGTTTACACTTGCACAGATGTTTTCTTGTTTTTGTGCTCATTTGGGAGCACGGATTGAACTATGAACTATGATCTATTTAGGCTTGATCACAATCTGATTACACCCTTGTTAAACACCAGACATACACGTGTTGCGCGCAGATTTATTGTTATCTATGTATTGTATTAAACTTGATTTCTCACCAACACGCAAGTGTTTGACGTTTTATTTTAACACATGTTCAGGTTTGCTGTAGCTGTTTTTGGAGCTTGTGGACACGTAGGACGTTTTTACTTTTGGACCTAGATTAAAATGTATCAAGACAAGTTATTGTTGTTCGAATATTTTGCCTTATAATATATTGATTTATGTTGATTTATGTTATCTTGTGTTTACGTTGCGCGTGCATGAATGAATGTATTTATTAAATATTGACACCCAATAGTGTCACGAGTAATGAAACAATATGTGGCGCCCCGATGTATAATCCGCCTTTGGTCTGGGTGTTACACCTTCAGTCATGATATGCTGATATCTTGTTTGGATCCTGACATAGAAAATACACTCATACCATGAATAACAAAGACTGTATAACTATAGATATAATATTATAAGAAAAGTACCTTGAACCGTTGAACATCAAGGCTATAGCGCGTTATCTGAAAAGTGAGAAGAAATATAGCGTGTTACATTCGTCTTAGTATTTGCAACATATAAACGAGGCAATGAGTTTACCAACACTTAAAAATGTGATTACTACTGATGACGGGGTAGCCCAAGGAAATAATAAAATGGCTAGAACATATTATCGCTAAAAGGGTTAAAAGGTTAAACGCTTCAAATCCCGCCCAAACTTATGTAAATAAGCACCCACGTGCTACAGTACAATGTCACATCACTATTCACATCCTTGTCCCCTCTGAGCAAAGGACACATTCAGATAAAATATTATTATTTTATCTATAGACCATCGGTCCAAAGCTTCCCGCCCAACAATGGTCAACTCTCTATGCAAACAAGAGGCTAACTAGTTAGTTACATCTTAACTAAAATGCTTACATCTCCTCACTTATATAAAGGATGCTTAGCCATAAACACAAACACACCAGATTTGGGCAGATAACACCATCTCCCTAATCTTCTCTTCTTCCTTGAGAAATATGCTCATACCTTATTTCTTTCTTACTTCAATATCTTTATAGCTTCACCAAGAACATCATTCCAAAACCGATTCCAAACATCACGGTTCTTGATCATTGGTGAGCTATAACAACAAACAACTAACTAGTGAACCTCCTTCTACGTTTTGCAAACGTAGAGGGACACCACGACCTGCGTTAGGCTAATCTGAACCCTTGAAGCCTTTTAGCCTAACCAGTCTATTCACTATCAATGATCTTATCTTTGTTGTAGCAACAAGTTGGCGCCTACCGTGGGGCTACGCCGCTTACTTTATCATAAATACCAGTAGTGTAGCTCCATCACCATGACAGAAGGTGAATCTCCCGAAGAAGTTAATCAAGTGTCAAGAACACCAACACCAAGCGCCGGTCAAGAAACTCCGGCGACAACCTCGATTTTCTCCACTCCGGGAGGAACCTCGACGGAACCTTTGTTCCTCGAGTTTTCATTTTTTCGAACTCCGACTTCTTCACGATCTGGGGTTCCTTCTACTCATGCAGGAGTCACGAACACCCCGGAACGTGTCGACTTGACGATGGAAGGTGTGTCACGGCATTTCTTGCAACTAAGACATCTTCTTAACCGCCACGTGAGCCAAGAAAGAGAAAACGGGATAAGATTAAGGCTGGAGTACGACGACGATGAACCCTCACTGTCACTCGAACGTCCACCTTCCCCTTTAACCAGCTCACAACCTGCTGCTTCTCATTTAGAGGCTGGTCCAAGTGTAACATGTCAACCCTTTAACCCATCTCCCTACACCTATGGGAGACCAAGCCCAACGGCTTTCCCTTTGTTCACTTCACAACCCCTTGGACACGAAACCACTCTCGACCAAATATGGAAGTCACCAGCTTCAAGTGTTCCCCCTACAGCCACTACATGGGAGCAGACCATGTCGGTCTTACCCTTGGCTCGAAGTGCTGCAATGAGCACTCCCATGGGAACAAACCAAATAGCAGCAACCCCTGAAAGCCTTCAAGGCTTCAACCTCATGCCTAAGATGATAGCCCAAATGATGGCACACCTCCCTTGGACCCAGCTCATCAACCACGCATTGGGTACTCACCAGGGAACGACGAGTCATAATACAAAGGTAGATGAAGACCTTGCGAAGCCTTACAAACCCGACAACCTTTCTTGTTTCTCTTAACAAATTGCCGACTATGACTCTCAAACAAAGATCAAGATGCCACCCCATATAAAAACATATGATGGGACTGAGGATCCCGAAGACCAGCTCCAGGTCTTCACTGGGGCGGCCAGAATTGAAAAATGGTCCCACGCTGAATGTTGCTTGATGTTCATGCAAACATTAGTCGGATCAGCCAGGATATGGTTCAATGACCTTCCTCCTCAAAGCGTTCGAAGCTTCGATGATCTGAGCAAAGGGTTCTTGGCCCACTTTTCACAAAAAAGGAGGTATGTCAAAGATGCCACGGTCATTTTCCAGATAAAGCAGAAAGATGATGAAAGCCTTCGAGACTTTATCGAAAGGTACAAAAAAGAAGGGTTACAATATGTGGGGGCTGACGAAAAAATGAGGGTTGCAGGCTTCATGAACGCCATCACCTCCAAATACCTCACAAGGGACTTTAACAAGTGCCTACCTAAAACCCTTGAAGAAGCTCTTGAGCGAGCTGAAGCTCATATCCGAGGCGAAGAGGCGGTCGATTTCAAAGAACAAAGAAAAAGAGCTCCTAGTTGGCGAGGCAACAGCCCCAACCGAAAGAAAGGGAACTACAACCCTTACGATAAATACCCAAAGAGTTTAGATAAACGAAGGCCTGAAGGTCGGAACCCTCCAAGCAGAGAAAAGATTGGGAACTTCACAGCCTAAACCAAAACCCCTCAGGAGATCCTTGCCACAGAATAGGTGAAACACAACTTCCGACCTCCTCAACCCTTGCCCAAGAGCAAGAAAAATGAAAACACAACCCAGTTCTGTGATTTTCATGAAGAAAAAGGTCACCACACCAACGATTGCTTTCAACTCAAGAGAAGAATTGAGGAAGCCGATAAGTCTGGAGAGTTGGCTCATTTGGTGAAAGGGGTCAAATACAAGATGGCTGAAAGATAAAGCAAAGAGGTGAATATGGTGAATATAGACTATGGTGTTTCCTGCAAATGACAACGCTTGGAGGCTTGGGAGCTTCAATGTGTCTACTTCCCACCACCTCAAGGTAACTTACTCTCAAACCCTTTGGTGGTAGAAGCAAACGTGGGAACACTCAAAACAAGCAAAACCTACATCGACACAGGGGCGGCCACAGAGATCATGTATGAAAGGTTATTCAATCAACTAAGCAAAGAAGAACGTTCAAAGCTTCAACCCTCCGGGTCTTCTATAAAAGGTATCGCTGATGTACCCTTGAAGCCTCTAGGCCAACTAACCCTTGATGTCTGTTTTAGTGAAGGCGGGATGAAGAAAACCAAACCACTCACTTTTGTGGTTATCAACATACCTTCCAACGATGATGTGATCATAGGAAGGCCGGGACAGTGTGCGTTCAACATGGTTGTCTCAGTTGGTCAAGGTGCTGTGAAGTTCCCAACTGACAGGGGAATCGCAACCCTTCAACCTTTCCAAGAGATTTACACGGTTGAAGAGGAGAGTTCAAAAAGTGAAAACGAAGAACAAGACTTGAGCATAAACCCAAAGTACCCTGAATAAAAGGTACGAGTAAACACAAGCCTTTCTAAAGAAACTCTCTCACACCTTGAGAAACTGTGGGTATGTTACATCGATGTATTTGCTTGGTGCCCGGAAGACATGACCGGCATCCCTCGAAGCATTGCAGAGCATGAGCTAAAAATACCACCTGACGTCAAACCTGTTGTCCAAAAGAAACGGAGCCTGGCTCCTGAAAAAAGCTTGGCAGCATGCCAAGAAGTTGAAAAGCTTGTACAAGCTGGGATCCTACATGAGGTCAAGTATCAATCTTGGGTGGCTAATCCAGTCATGGTTCGAAAGCCCGACAAGTCTTGGAGGATGTGCATCGACTTCAAAGACTTAAACAAAGCATGTCCAAAGTATTGCTATCCCTTACCCGAGATGGACCTCAAGGTCGACTCTTTAACCTGTCATCCTTTTAAGTGTTTCCTTGACGCTTACAAGGGTTACCATCAGATTCTCAGAAAGAGGAAGATGAAGAAAAAACCGCTTTCCACACGAACAAGGGTGTCTTCTGTTACTAAAAGATGCCATTTGGCCTACGAAACGCCGGTGCAACCTACCAACGTTTGATCGACAAAGCATTTGCTAGCCAAATCAGCAGAAACTTGGAAGCTTATGTCGATGATCTAGTAATCAAGAGCAAAACCGAGCATCAAATGCTTGAAGACATACAAGAAGCCTTCCAAAGCTTGAGAAAGATCAACATGAAGCTCAACCCAGGAAAGTACTCATTCGGGTTCGAAGAAGGCAAGTTTTTGGGACACATTGTGGGAAAACAAAGCATAAAAGCTAATCCCAACAAAGTCAGGGTTGTTCTCGAAACCAAATCTCCACAAAGCAAAAAAGAAGTGGAAAGTCTGAATGGAAGGCTCGCAGCCTTGAAGCGTTTTACCTCCAAGCTTGCTGAGAAGTCCCTACCCTTTTTTAAAACGCTAAAGGGTTGCACCAACAAGAAAGATTTCAGGTGGACGGAGGAAGCAGAGGAAGCCTTCAACCAAATGAAGCAACATTTGGCTTCACTTCCAGCTATTGCAGCCCCTGAAACAGGAGAACTGATCTCTGTCTATCTCTCAGTCGCTGAAGAAGCATTAAGCGTGGTTCTAACCATCGAACGAGACAAAGTTCAGGTACCCGTTTATTTCTTTAGTAAAACGCTAAAACTGGCAGAGATCAAATATCATCCTTTGGAAAAACTTGCTCTGGCCTTAATTTAAACGGCCAAAAGGTTTCGAAGGTACTTTCAAGCACACCCTATACAAGTAGTTACCGACCAACCTATCAAAAGTGTGCTTGAAAAACCTGAAAATTCAGGCCGATTGGCCAAATGGGCTGTGGAACTAAGTGAACATAACATCACCTATGTCCTAAGAAAAGCTATAAAAGCCCAAGTCTTGGCGGACTTCATTGTGGAAATCCCGAAGCAAGTCATTCCTGAAATACACACAACTGCCACTGAACCTTCTAACCCTGAAGCCTGGAAGCTTTTTACCGATGGGGCTTCCAGCATCGAAGGGTCAGGAGCTGGGCTCGTTTTAATCAACCCTGAAGGGTTAGAATTTACATATGCCCTTCGACTTGAATTTCAGACCACCAACAACGAAGCTGAATACGAAGCATTGATCGCTGGTCTGAAGATTGCCAAAGAGATGAAGATCCAAAAGTTACAAGTCTTCACAGACTCGTTGCTTGTTTCAAGTCAAGTCAATGATAGCTATATCGCAAAAGAGCCCAACATGAAGAAGTACCGTGAAAAGGCAAAAGGGTTAATGACCACATTTCAAGAATGCACTATCAAGCAAGTCCCATGATCACAAAACAAGAGAGCTGATGCCCTAAGCAAGCTAGCATCCCTCACTTTTGCACACCTCACCAAGAAAGTACTGGTGGAAGTGCTGAAAACTCCTTCAATTCAAGAATTGGAGGTTCAAGATGTAATCACTGAAGAAGGTCTCAATTGGATGACTCCCATAGAAAGGTTCCTCAAGAATGGTGAGTTACCTTTGGACCAGACTGAGGCTGAAAGGGGTTCGAATCAAATCAAGACAGTATGTGTTGCAAGGAGAAACGCTTTATAAAAAGGCTTACCTTGCACCACTACTGAGATGTGTAGGCCCCAAACAAAGTCAATATCTGATCAAAGAGGTTCACGAGGGGATATGTGGAGCTCATTTTGGGCCAAGAACGGTGGTCGCAAAATTGATGAACCTCGGATACTTCTGGCCTACCATGCACCGAGATGCAACGGAACAACTCAAGAAATGTGAAGCTTGTCAAATTCACACACTGGTTCCAAAAAGCTCTAAACACGATCTAGTCCCCATCTCCTCGGCTTGGCCCTTTCACAAGTGGGGGATGGATATTGTTGGTCCATTCCCACCGGCCAAAGGTGGGTAAAATTTTTGTTAGTAGCTGTTGACTACGTTACCAGGTGGCCTGAAGTCAAACCACTTGCAAAAATAACGGGCAAACAAGTCATCGACTTCGTATGGGAAACCATCATTTGCCGTTATGGGCTGCCAGGAGTGTTGGTCACTGATAATGGGAAACAATTTGCTGAGAAGCCTTTTAGCACATGGTGCAAAGAATTCAGAATCACTCAAGTGTTCAACTCAGTCGCATACCACAATCCAACGGCCAAGTTGAAAGAACAAACAGAACAATCGTTGAGGGAATCAAATCAAGGCTGGGAAGGCATGACAACAATTGGCTTAAAGAACTCCCAAACGTTCTCTGGGCAATAAGAACAACCGAAAAAACAAGTCACAAACGAACGCCTTACAGCCTAGTGTTCGGATCGGAAGCTGTAATCCCGGTCGAAGTCGGAGTTGTGACTCAAAGAACACTCAACATAGACCCCGAATCAAACAACAATGAGACCATGTTGAATTTGCAACTCCTCGAAGAAATTCGTGATCAAGCTGCGATACAGGAGGCTAAGTATAAACAAAAAATGGAAGCTTATTACAATGCAAGAGTAAAGCATGAACGCTTCAAACCTGGAGACCTTGTACTCCGAAACAATGAGGCCAGCAAGAAAGAGAATCAAGGAAAGCTCGGCCCAAAGTGGGAAGGACCATACACAATCCTTGAAGCTCACAAGGGTGGATCCTACAAGCTGACCGACTCAGAAGGCAAAAAGCTTCCAAGACACTGGAACGGCAAAACCCTTAAAAGGTTCTATGCCTAGTCAAAACCTAAGAATGTATTTCAAGAGATGTATAATTCTCCTTTTTGTGAACAACAACCTCTTGAATGAATGATAAACTTTTTGTCATAACTTGTCTTTACTATCCTATAATCAGGTTGAGAACCTAGCAAGAAACTCCATAGCAAGGGCCATGTAAGGGGATGAGCTCCCAGGCCACATCGCTCAATAGGTTCAAGGGTTAAATGGACCTATATAAGGGGTGAGTACCAATATCAATCCAACTCCATGAGACTTAGAAAATTTTTAAACTAAAACTAATCTCATAGACAGGTCCGAACAGCCTACACCAATTCGTTCCTTAAACTCCAAAAGTTTACGAAAACAAAAAACATACACTAAGTAGTGATATAAAGGATAGCAAACATGTGCTTTTTACCTAATGAAACCTTGAAGCTAAAAGTGACTGCAGTACTAAAACTTCTTAAGGAAAGTTAGCTAAAATCACATTAAACTAATAAGACAAGCAATCAACACACACATAGAACATCATAAGTTCATAAACAAGGTCATTCTAAGGCCATAGCATCCATACATAATAAGCCAATTAAGGCTAAAACAAGGAAATCACAAGGATTCCCAAGAAAATGTTCAAGGGCCATAAAGGCCAAACACAACCGCAAGGCAGAAACTTTAAGAGTTCCATGCCAAACCTACACTGTTCAAGATTACATAACATTGTGCTATGAAAGCTACGAATAAAGTGTTTAAACATCAGCAACAGGCTTTGAGGTACTAGCCTTACCACCCTTAGCCTTTTTTGACTTCTTGACCTGTGAAACAACATCAGCAACAGCCGAGCCTTCAAGGCTTGCCACATGAGACCCGTCGCTTCCCCTAGATAAGGTCTCCTCACTATCACCAGAGCGGGAACCTTTTTTCGACCAGGACTCAAGCACCTCCTTAGCAACCTTCTCATCAAGGCCGGTTGGTTTCAAGCCCTGCAAAACTGAAAGAGGCTTACCATAGCATGATGAAACTTCACCCACATAAGGGTAAGTAAGCCTTTCCATCGCATGAACTGAACCGGTGAAAAGCTTGTAGGCTTCAGGGTTGAACAAGGAAGACTGCTCCATAGGCTGACCGGTTTTGTGATGATGAAAGCCGGCAATAAAACCCAAATGCTTTCCATGGCCTAGCAGCTTCGTGTAAACATCACCCAACACCGAGTTAAACTCTTTAGAATGAAGCAAGTAGGATACAACCTGCTTAAACTCATGCTCGATCAACCACTTGTTATCTTCAGAAGTCTGGGTAACCGAAGCCTTCAAGCCTTCCTTCTCCATCTCGAAGGCTCCCCTCTGCACCTCAAAGGCTTCACGATCAGCATCCAACCTAACCCTATCAGCTTCCATAGCTTTCTTCAACCCGGCCATCTCAATCTCATGGCCACGAGACAACTCTTCAATCTTTTTCACAAGCACTTTCTCCTTATCAAAATAAACTTCAACTTCCTTCTTCATGGTCGTCATAGAGGCCTTCATCTTCTCCTTCGTGATCATAAACTCCTCATATTCCTCCATCCCTTTCCTAAAACGGGTGACACCTTCTGCCAAAAGGGCAGAAACGTTGGAATAGTTCAAAATCAACCGGAACAACAAGGAGTCACCTTCCATCTTGGAGATAGTATCACGAACCCCCGGAGGAGCAAAATGGGCTAAGCATCGGCACAAACTTCAGGATCCTTGAAACTATCCCCAATCCTGACACTCCATTCCGGCACATAAATCGCATTTCCGTCCAACCCTTGAACGACTAGCATCTCAAGCTTCTTGCCAGCCGATTTCTTCTTCTTAGAAATCACCAACCCCTGTTCCTTCTCAACCTCCATAATCGGACCCTGGTCTTCAGAAGCTTGAATATCATCGCTTACCTCAACTGGTTCATGAGAAGATGAGGTAGCAACAGACTTCAGCAAAGTCGTGTGGAACGACGAGTGGAAGACTTTGGAACAGCACTTTTGGTGAACACCTTTAACGTTTTCAATCCCAACATACTCAGCACCCTCAAAACGACCCTCCTTACCCCGAACAACCGAATCCTCCCCAATAACGGCTGCAGCATCAGTAAAAGCAACTTTGGAAGTATCATCACTCTTTAGGAAATCCAAAGCAGACATGACTGCAAAAACAAAACAAATCCATTAGCAAATATATCAACAAGATAAACCAAGTACGGGATAAACAAGCGCATACCCTTATTATCCCTCATAAGCACGGGATCCCGATTAGGCTTATCCCAAAGTTTGCTAATTCCTAATAACACAAGAAGATGTTCGGGAAAAGGGCGAAGACGTGAAGGACATTCCCTAATACGTTTTAGAAGCAAATCGTTCAACTCTGATTCGGCCGGTTCAGGCTCGTTTAAAACGGCTTCGGGTTGTCTCCAAACAGGTTTAAACGGAAGGATAGAATCGGAAACAAAGAAAAAACGGTCCTTCCAAGAACCGAGGGTTGTAACCGCTGAAGAAACCAAACACTTTTCAACCTTAGTGTGTTCAAACGTATACCAATCACCGTTCTTTGCCAAACGAAACAAACGGCGAAAACTCAACAACGAAGGGTCATAACCTAAGGCTCTACACAAAACATCAAAGTGCAAAACCCTAGCGAGCCCTAACGGATGGATTTGGCCGAATGATATACGATAATACTCCAAAACATTAAGAACAAAAACCGAAAAAGGGTGTCGAAGGTTAGAAAATTCTAAATGACGGCAATATAAAGCAATAAAACCCGCCGGACAACGATCAATGGAAGAGTCGACCGGCGGAGCAATCGGTTTGTACTTCAACCCTATTCCCCATTCAATACAGAACGATTCAACCTCTTCTTGGGTTAATCGGGAAAAACTGATCGAAAGGTCCTTTTTGGCAACCATAATTTTGAAAGAAAAAGGAAGGATCGAGACTAACCTGGAGATGGATTGAATGAAACTTGAAAGTGTTTATGGTGGAAATTGTTAAAAGAAATCTAGAAGAAAGTGAATAGTTATCTCAACAATAACTATTAATGAAAAAGCAGTTATTGGGAACTGCAATATGGCAGTTACCATCAAATCAACTGTCACATCAATAATTCAAAAAATAACAAAATCCGAACAAAGCCTCAAAGCTTACAAGCCTCGAAGCCTTTAAACAATAAACAAAATATGTGAAAAAGTCAGAAGCCCTTGAACTTACCTCTCAAACACCTCTGAATTGGGGGGCTGATGACTGGGGTAACCCAAGGAAATAATAAAATGGCTGGAACATATTATCGCTAAAAGGGTTAAAAGGTTAAACGCTTCAAATCCCGCCCAAACTTATGTAAATAAGCACTCACGTGCTACAAGACAATGTCACATCACTATTCACATCCTTGTCCCCTCTGAGCAAAGGACACATTCAGATAAAGTATTATTATTTTATCTATGGACCATCGGTCCAAAGCTTCCCGCCAAACAATGGTCAACTCTCTATGCAAACAAGAGGCTAACTAGTTAGTTACATCTGAACTAAAAGGCTTACATCTCCTCACTTATATAAAGGATGCTTAGCCATAAACACAAACACACCAGATTTGGGCATATAACACAATCTCCCTAATCTTCTCTTCTTCCTTGAGAAATATGCTCATACCTTATTTCTTTCTTACTTCAATATCTTTATAGCTTCACCAAGAACATCATTCCAAAACCGATTCCAAACATCACGGTTCTTGATCATTGGTGAGCTATAACAACAAACAACTAACTAGTGAACCTCCTTCTACGTTTTGCAAACGTAGAGGGACACCACTACCTGCGTTAGGCTAATCTGAACCCTTGAAGCCTTTTAGCCTAACCAGTCTATTCACTATCAATGGTCTTATCTTTGTTGTAGCAACAACTACAAAATGCAATTATCCATATGCCATTGCACATTTGCACATGATCAAATGCAATATTATTAGTAGAGGTAAGCAAACATCGAGTTGGTTCGGTTTTATCTATAAACAAAACTGATAACCGAAATCGGTGTTTGGTTATTTCGGTTAGTATGTCTGTTTTCAGTTCAGTTCGGTTAATAACCAAATCCAAACTTGAGCAAAAATTTTAAGCTTATCATAACAATCCAACCAACTTTTTACTTATAAATACATGAAATGGAGGTTATAAAAGCTAGGAATGTATGCAAATATGAATGATTCTGTTCAGTTTTGGTTAGTTTGGGTAATGAAGGCACACACACAAAAACGATAACCGATTTTCAATTAATTCAGTTTTCGGTTAGAAATGCAACCATCTACAGGCCGTTGAGCTTGAGCACAGCCTTATTTTAGCAATCAATTTCATCAAACAATATACTTCATCACAACACTGGAGTTGATTTCAAGTTTCAACAATTTGATATCAGAATTGACCAAGCGTATTACCGAGTACTGACAAACCCGTGTTTGTTATTTGTGGTAGCCCAACCCAAATGATAACGGTAACTGGCCGGGCCCAGTGTAAAATACACAAGTTAACCTTTTTATCATTCAAATTAAGTACGGAGTAACACAAATTGTAATTACATATTTGATTATTACCAAAGGGCATGGTCGAAGGTGTGTGCATGGGTCGGTTTGGGCTGGTCTAAGGTTAAAACTGAATAAAAAAACCAAAACTTTGGTTTTTGAATTTTGAAAGTCGTTTGGTGTCGGTTTTGCCATCCGTGTTTGTCCGGCTCTGTTTTTTTAGTCTCATACACACCCCTGTCAAAGGGCTTCTAGCTTCGTGATATTCAGGTGTGTACGTAGATAGTGATGTTTTCTCACGAAGTGATAAAGAGCTTTAGTTTCATGATGGACAAAAGTGTAAATCTATGATACAATTAGTAGGTGTGTGGGCTGTCATTTAGAAAAACACATATATAATGTCATTTATTGATTTTAAAGAATATATTATAGATTAGAAAAGAGTCAAACACGTAATCAAGTCTAGTCGTCTAAACCATGTGTTGATCAGTTCTTCATGTATGTAACAGAAAACATAAATATTGTGATAAACCTACAACTAAAACATACATGTCACAGCAGAGAGAGAAGCTACGGCTGATGAGAAAGATCTAGACGACATGATAGTCAGTTTGGTCGAGTTCCCCTTTAGGATGTATATTAGTGATGAGGATTAGGGTTCTTGAGAAACCGAATAATATACATGGAGAGAGGGTGACGAATTTTGTGTCAGGTTTAGGGTTATGTCATATATGATGTTAATTAGCCTCTTCATATATTTATATACACCCAAAGGGAAACCCTTGATTAGCAAGAAAGGGTAATTTGGACCATCAACAATTACCTAGCTAATATAATTATAAGGGATGATTTAATATATTGATCTAATTATTATATAAATAATAATGATGGCCATATATAAATATATGTATCATATTTTTGTTCTTACACCATGTTTACTCATCATCACATCGATTCATTTGCGTTGTACAAATAGACCAAACTTGCAATATAAGTCTCATTAGTGACACAAGTTAAGTAATTAATTGCACCAAACATATCATAATGCACTCTTTTTAAGCGCAATCAATTCATGAACTCTTTGATCATGTTTTTATAATTAGACGTAAAGGTATTCAGATTCCACCCCGCTCACCAGCTTATGAAGAGGCTTCACATCGGACAAAATTTGGGATCGAGGCGAATAAGGTCGAGAGGGCATGGGCACGTACTACTTCCAGATGGTGAAAAAAGTGTGTTGGCGGGAAGTTAGGGTACGGGAACACTACCCTCACCATGCGGGACTTGCAACTTTATTTTTCCTAAAGTGGATTCCCCGTCCACTCCGAATACCCTAACAAATGATTAATTTTCTAGAACATGCATGACTTGTAACATAAGATAATAGCTTTCTTTCAATTTCAATATACCTGTCTTTAATTTCTTCATTCTTATCATGGATATCTTTTTATCTTATCATTATCAGCATATCCCCTAATATCAATTCATCATTATAAAACGTTCTTCATCTTTATTTATTCTCTTTATGTCATATTCTTAGGAAGGCAAATCATGTGAGAGTAGCCAAGGAGGATCAATTTGACTAGGTGGTGGTAAGTGGTAACATAAAGCATTCTATCTTCGGCGTTTGTTGTCTCCGCCCACAATAAACAATATTCTACGTATGTGGCTGATGTCGTATGTATTTAATCGGATGTTACAACTATGTATCGATCTACACTGTAAGCTTTAAAAATCATGTTCACACGTACACGTCCAATTGTACAAACATAACATGCTCAATGTATGATTGTTGCATTGTAGTCGAGCTGTCGAGGTTGGCTAGGTACTTGGTGATACGACTCAAAACACATTCAAGCGGGGAAACAATACTTTAACCCAACAAAATCAAGTATTTTATCTATCATATCTAAATACATAATCAAAAATAGGTTATTTGCCCTCTCAAACAGCAAATACAAAATGTCTTAGAAATTTAAAAAGATTAACTTCACAATTTTTGTTTTCCTTTTCATTTTCATTACACATGTTATTTTGAAGGAAAAAAAAAACAAAATATCCAACTATATGGGTATTTAGTTATGTGCTACAAGAAAGTTATTTATTGGGAAAAATATTTGGTCCAACCAATTTTATTAATATTTGGGAATTGATATGATTTAGGATGGTGGAAACCACTTTACCATGTTTGATAATGTAAACAAGAAGTATGGGTCCAACTTTTTTAGCAACTTCAATGGTACATGTTTTCCCGTACCATCCTTCTATTTTTCTTAGATATTTTTATTGCAGGGTGCGAATATATCTAGCTTCATTTTAATTTTGATTCTTTTTTTCATCAATGTATTTCTAATGCGCTTACAGCCTCTTCGCAGTAAAGTAGTAGACCCCTTCTCACAATTTTAGAATGCGGCTTATGAAATTAACCCTGCTATAGTTAATGCTACATTAGGTCATGGGTATACATATTCAAGCCTTTTAACTCTACGTAGATATTACATCACTTACTTTAGCTATTTTCACTCCACATCACTCTAATAAAATAGTTCAACCCCGCTTAACACCCCTCCACCCCTCAATTTAATTTTAAAACAATTATTAAATTACTGTGTGCAAGTGTAGAGTATTTTAAAACTCGTTAACATTTTAATTAATCTTACATTTATTGTCATTGACTCATGAAAGAAATGGTGTCCCGCTCGTTAACCTTGTCTAATCAACCTTAATTAGGCTTTGGGCATTAAGGTATACCGCAACCTTATTTTAAATATATATCAATGGCTGGCAACACATAACAACTTTTGATTTTTTTTAAAGTTTTCCTTTCTTGCTCCGTTATATAAAATCTTTGTTTTAGTTATAGTACCGTAACGAACGTAATCGAAACCAACCAATTCACGTTAACTCGATGCCACAACGTCCGGGTTATACCAACCAAATTAACGTCATTTTATATATGATATTTTTTTATCATAAGTTGCACGAGTTTTTTTTTAGTTCCAACGCTATAACGAACGTAGCCAAAACCGAACAAATTCCCGTCGACTCGCCGCCACAACGTCCAAGTCTTACCGACCAAGTCAACGTCATTTTAATCATTTTTTTTTGTATATCATAACTTATACGAGTATGTTGATCGTTTACTAATTCAATTTTTGAGTTTAGTACCAACACCGTAATATCATTTAACACTTCTCAGACTCTACCATAGTTTACTATTTGTGTGATATATGATGTTTATATTATATTTTTTTAACGTAACTTTAGTGAAACCTACACACACTACATACATGTTTTACGATAATGGCGATCCGTTTCTTTACGTGACCAATATCACCACCCACCCAAACACACTCACCGATTTAATCTTCCTTCATCTTCATCACTTTATTTTCTTCCATTATATCATAACTTTTTGTTTTCTTAATTAATTTTTAATTCCATGGGTAACGTCGGTAGTAACACCTCCACCAGCCACCGCCGGAGACACGCCGCCGATCAAAACCGCCACCCTACACCGCCACCGCCGGAGATCAACACCACCAACCGTTACGTATTCGCCGCAGCCTCACCTTATTACGAGTACCCCCCACCGGCACCTGGTGGGGCACCGTACGCCGTGCAGGCGTGGGTCGGCGGGAGGTACCCTTGTGGGCCCATAATGCGTACTCCGATGCCGTATGTTGATCATCAAAAGGCGGTGACTATAAGGAATGATGTTAATGTTAAGAAACAGAGTTTGAAGGTTGAAGCTGATGGTGAAAACCCCGGGAAATTTGTTGTTGAGTTTACTTATGATGCTACTGTTGCTGGCAGGTAAATTATATAATATGTATGATTGATGATTCTATAATATAGGAATTTGTTGTAGTATGTTGGTAACTATGAAACATGTCTAAGACCAAGCTATGGTCGAACATTTTGATTCAAAACGCCCGGGAACACAGCTCCAGAGTTTTTGGGTTTTTTTTCCCTCCAAAAACTCTCCTAGCGTTGTGAAGAAAACGCCGTTTGAATTAAATGGTGGGGCCAAAATGAGAAACCATCCAATAGAATTTTTGGCTACGAACGGTTTAGTAACATGTTTGGCTAAAGAAACACTGTCCACACATCATTTACAAGCAAGAGCAAAGATGGTCATATGGGGCCGCATGTTGTGGTTTTCCGCAGATCATACGGCCTGTATAATGTGCTTGGCTAAATGGCTATAGAGGTGCACAAAAAACCGGTTCCTTGAACCTAAACATAACTGGTTTGGACTTGGTATGATAGAAACTGGTTCCGACCCGACTGAAGATGCAGTTTCGGAACCAGTATATAAATTGAAACCGGTTAACCTGAACCGGGCCGGCCAAAATCCGGTCAAACCTAGTCAAAAACCTAAACTGGTTTTGACTTTCCGTTGACCAGCCTGAATCGGGCTTGACTTTGGAACCATTTTGTGCACCTCTACTTGGCTGATACAAAATGACTTATGTAATCACGGACAAACTCAAACAACCCATGTGACCATTTTCGCCATATCATACCGCCCATATGATGTTATGTGACAGTCTTTGGTCTGCGGACTTGATTTGACATCATACAGGCCGTATGATGTGACACGCACTGGTTTACAGTTTTTGAGGTGGCATCTCTTTAGCATCACCACACTTCAGATTTAATGTTTTCATGTTATGCTAATTGCAGCATTACCCTATATTTCTTTGCAAAAGAAGGCGAAGACTGCAACATGACACCAACAAAAGACGACACGCTTCCACCGATTACAGTAACTTTCCAACAAGGTTTGGGTCAGAAATTTAGACAAGAATCCGGGACCAGTATAAACCTCTCAAACTTTGACGAATCCGAACTTACAAAAGTCAGTGAAACCGGGATATATCCTCTAGCAATCAAAGCAGAAGCAACATCATGCACATCAGAAGACGGGACCGCAAACTCTAAATCCACTAATTCCCAAATTACACAAGCGGTGTTTGAGAAAGATAAAGGCGAATATCACGTTAGAGTAGTGAAACAAATTTTGCGGGTAAATGGTATGAGGTATAAATTACAGGAGATTTATGGAATTGGTAATGCAGTAGATGGGGATGATTTTGATGCTAATGATCCCGGTAAAGAATGTGTTATATGTTTATCAGAACCGCGTGACACTACAGTTCTCCCGTGTCGTCACATGGTACTAATTTTAATAGTATCATTTTATCTATGTTTATATGTTTGTGATGTAAGATCTGTTAATGATAAAAAATTGGTTTGGTTTGCTTATAGTGTTTGTGTAGTGGTTGTGCTAAGGTGCTGAGATTCCAGGCGAACCGATGTCCAATATGCAGGCAGCCGGTGGAGAGGCTTTTGGAAATCAAGGTGAGCAGTGAAGATGGAGGTGAAGAGTGAAGATTGAAGATAAAATAGATATCATCATCATCATCATCGTACTCGGTATATCCCACCAATAGCAAAGCTATGGTAGGGTCTGAGGAGGGTAAGATGTAGGCAGCCTTACCTCTACCCCATAGGGATAGAGAGGCTGCTTCCGGTGAGACCCCCGGCTCGATAGTAGTTTTGCATCAAGCCTTGGACATAAGGCACATAGCACTCAATCATCGGGACACCGGCTAATCGGTGCATGTACCCTTATCTTTCAGCTATCAACGCCACTACATGATGCCTGATTAACCGTCCGTCACTTTTAACGTTATTTTCACGAGATTAGTAAAATAACGTCAAAATTAGTGCAATTTCACTTTTGCCCACCCGAGGGTTCACACATATATACATCATATGTGCGCACCGCAAGCAGGGCTAATATAAAATAAGAATGTTAATACTAATTATTAAAATAACCTCTCCTGCATAATGAGCAAAATCAACATGCCATTTCTATGATCCATCACTACCAAAAACATAAATAAAGTCTACAAGTTAAATGAAGCTTCATAACTTACTATTGCAGATTGATCCGCCACCAAGTTGAGGAGCAAAAGGTGCAAAAATCGGATCGGTGAGGTACCAACTCTGGGACTTGTTTGGTTAAAATGGTTGTTTTGTTTATGAAATATGTTTGTATGTTTTGAGTGGTTCAAGTATGATGCAGAGTTGAATGATGTTTAAAGTTTTTGGTCAAGGATTGTAGATAATTATTGATTAATACGATTCTAAATTAATATTATTGGGTAAGTATATTGTTTGTAACACTTCATAAAATGCCTTATGGATATTATGAAATGCCTCTTTAAAACCAGGACTGAAAGACTTAAAAGAAACAAAAATAGATGGACCAAAATAGTAATTTACTCGATGAAAAAAAATGTATGTTTTTACATGTTTAGTCATCCATCAATATGATTAACTCATTACAAACACTATAGAATTTGTTTAAGGCACGTATAAACCGCTTACAACTTTATCACAACACATCTACAACTTGTGAGTTGTGAGTATGTTTTTAGCATTAAGTTGTCAACTCATTTGATTCATTCATATAAACAAGTTTTTTATTGTTTTGGATGACTTTTTATTCTTTTTTACTTTTATCAATCATGGGATTTCTCTCACATATTCTAAATCGTATAAATCTTTAATACCACAAGCCACAAAAGCCTTTGGTAGATAAACAAGTTAAATATATAATATTCAAGATACTTATTTTTAAAGGTGTTATGTTAAATACCTTGTATTGAATACTAATAAATATATGTGTATACTTAATTAATTCTGAGTATACATAAATATTCGTATCCAATAACCTGTGGGTGTCCCGTTTGGGGTTTTTAATATGGTTTGGCCATTCATAAAAATATAATAATTAGTGTTCTAAGCGAAGGTCTCACCTTAATCTCAACTTAGTTATAATTGCCAAATGTAATGAGAGGTAATTATTACGTCATCTAACGATGTAATGATGTCTTTATGTGTTTATAAGATTTTGAAAGAATTTAAATAAAGAAAACGAGTTCCCAACACGAATGAATAATAGTTGGACCATTGACATCCACTCACCATTAATTCCCATCATGTTATCAAGAACTCATTGCTTTATATTGTGGAAATGGAACTAAAACATTCATTTGTTGAGTGCGACAAAAATCAAAATAATCAAGATTTGATATATGTATACATACACTAAGAAATGTTCACGCACGTTGCGATGGATATTATTGTAACGATTAAACATATATATATGTGGCATGTAATCTTAGACATTCATATTAATATATGTACAAAAGCAATGGTTCTTCCCGATCGATGATCGAGTTTTTTTTTTTTTTTTTTTTGTCGATTCTTGTTAAGCTTTTGATTTGATTTGGCTATGAATAATTCGGGTATACTTTTTTGTTTTTGTTTTCTTCTTTGATTCGAAGTTTCTAGATTGCTTATTTGAATTGTTCGTTTTGGTTTATGGATTATGATGATTGATATGAATGGTAGATTCTAATTTTGGATTTCTAGATCAATCAACTACATAGATTAAACTAGAAATAAGCTCGGTATGTATCGATACTAACTGTTACAAATCTCAAACTTTTCAAAAAGTTGGTACCGGTAACGAAACTACTTGATTCGGCATCATAAACAAAATTTCGATAAATACTAGTACCGGTATCAATCCTGATTTTCTTAAAAACTTGGTATCAGTTTAAAACTGATACCAATTTAAAACTGGTACCAGATACCATTTTCTCATCCTAAGAATAAAGTACAACAATGGTAGTTTTATGATTTTTCATTACTTGCACATGTAAGCATTCTAACTAGTCATTGCCTTAGGTATTTTTAGATTTGTTAAAACAATTATTTTGTTACCATTTTGGAAAAACAAATTAACTGTAAAAGTTGACTCATAAAATCAAAGTCAATATTAGTATAACTACCGATAAATATAGGAAAGTTATAAACCAAACTTAACATTATCTTTAAACTTCTTATGGATAAGTCCATGTGACAGGACCTCTCTTAATTTGAAACATGTCATGTGATGTAAAAGGTATGAGACCATATATTGTAAATTATACACATACACACACGTATGTGTACACTTGTACACAAATGTATATGTTATGAATAAAACACGTATAAAGAATTAAAGGTCATTGTAGGATAACACAAGTGTCAAGTCATCCCTTCATCAAGTTAAAAGATACTATAAAATAATAAAACTAAAACCCTTGTGAATTTAATCCAACGAGGCGTAACTTGTTTTAAACTAGAAACATAAGACAATCCACAATACAAGTGGCTCTTAGTATGTGCCCTTCTAATCTACCAATGCCACATAAGCTAACTAACATCAAAACTTTTCCTTTGCAAGAGACTATTATCTTGTGGGCCTCACATCTCCTCTCACAAAACACCATTCTCTTCTCCTTTTTTAAACCCTTAGCTAAGGACTTTTTTCACTATCTCTTATTCATGTCATTAGCCACATTATTAAGGGCAACTAATAGCTCTCTTTTATCCCTTGCATAGGAGATGGTATAATTTTTTAACACTTTCAATCAAGATTTTAAAAAGGAATTTTTTTCGATATAAATGCAAACATCATTTATATAATTGCCACAAAAAAAAAACTAGCCTTTCTTTTTGAACTTATACAGGATTTGATTATTTGAAAACAAAAATTAAAGGAACATGGATGGACGTAATGACAGAACTTAAACATTTAAGTTAAAGGACCGAAAAGTTTTGTTAAATTTGAATTTTTATATTAAAAGAGACCCTACCAAATAGAACTAATATTATTAATCCTAAGAATTCATTACCGTACAATAAAATTGTTTACCATCATCAAAAGAATTTAAATTGTTTTGAGGTATAATTTACTCATTAAATTAAATGAAAATAACAATAGTAAATATATATTATCTTGCACTTTAAAGTATCACATTGGGCTTATAGCCTAACACACATTTAACCCTAAATAAAAAGATTATGGAACAAGAACACAGCAACAGTGTGTCTTCTTCCCTTTAACAGCTCATCACCGGCAAATCCAAAACACAACCATCGAACATTTCTTTTCTACTTCTTTCACGTTTTCTTTTTCTAATGGGTTCGTTCATTGAAATAGAATGGGTTCGCTCGTTAATTCGATACTATAGCTACATATAAAACCGAAAAAAGACCGGGTTCGGACGAACCCGGTGACCATGTGTACCTCCGCCACTGATTATTGCAATATTTTTTTAAAGGAAAATGTCAAAAGTGCATGACTACAAGTCTACAAAGCACTTTCTAGACAAGATTTCATTATTTTAGAATTTCAATTGTTATTTTCCGCCGATCTTTCCTTTTCTAATCTCTTTTTATAAGTTTTGGCTCACCGATGACGCAATTTTTTAGCAATTTTAAGTTTATTATATTATCAATGTAGATATATTATATTATCAATGTAGATATGTCGTCTAATTAATCACAACAAAGAGCTTCGAATCACGAATTAGAAAATCACAAACAAAATTTATTTTATGATAAGAATGTTGGTAAACTTGAAACAATGCGATTTGGGTTTGTGTCAATGAATTTTCAAAGATATGCTGTAACTAAGATGATGTTTGTCGTTACAAAGGATCAAGAACTTATGGTTGATGTTTGCCCTTCAAGTATACACTTTTATTAAAAGTCACAATGGTTCATGACTAGTAACCATCAACCATAAGTTCTCAACCCTTTGACCCATCACCTGTTGACAACAAACCTAAATATGAGACTGTGGAGTTACTTTGTCAGGTTGAACAGGTCATGCATAGTTATGTTTTGACCGCAAGAGTTATGAATAGACACTTCAAATTAAAGACTTAATTTTTCTATTCAAAAAGGGTTAGCGGTGCATATTATCTGCCTGTTTAAAATCCATTTGAGAACACGTCCGTTTGAAACAATAACGCACCATATTAAAACAAGTTTCAAACCAAGCCGAATTATTTTTTTCAAAAACCAGTTACAAATCCAAATTGGTTTGGGTAGATCCGGTTTTGAGTTTCTTTGACTAAATCCTAACCGGTTCTAAAACCAATCCAGATTCGTTTTGTACACCTCTAGATATCTCATGTAATTACACTCTTATAAGATTACTTATGTCTAAAAGAATAAGTTTTTATATCTTTCTTTTACTTTAAAGGATATAATAGTCATTCCATGAAAAGAAAAGGATAATACAAATATAACCTCCATAACATAGGTATACCACAAGTTTGGGGTGTTCACGGTTAAGTTTTTATGTTATGACAAACCTTAAACCAAAGCGTTAGTAATTATTAGGTTCTTGATTTGATTTCACGGTTTGAGCTTGTGATCATGTGTAATTTATTATCTTTTATTGCTTGTAAACATATATGTTGAATAAATGTATGAATGATAGTTACTTATGGTCATGTGTAATTTGGTAAACAAAAAGGGGTGGGTAGGTGAAGAAACACTAACCAGACCCGACAGATTACTGGTAACCTGGGGGTTGGATAGCTGTTTCCCACGAGGGGTTAGACCCTTGGAAGATGGTTCTTCTGATAACCTGCAAAACAGACACCGTGAGCTCGTCACTGAGAAGGGGGGGTTCCTCCTTGTGACCACCCTCCGGCGTGAGAATCAGACTAGATTGCTCTTTAAATATAAAAGTATATTAAGAGATTGCTAGAGCGGATATCAGGTATATTCTGATGATATAAGATAATGTAATGTAATAATGTGTTGAGATGATCATACCATTTGGGGTATTTATAGCCGAAGGTAGGTTTCCAAGGAGGTATGGCCGGCTGCTACAGTGTTCCTGTTCATCAACAGTAGCCTACGCACGTGCCCTGCTGGTAGTTGGTGGGTAGGCAGCGGCTGATAGTGACCAGGCCTGCTGTGTACTATTCCCTTTCCACCAACTGCCGGCTACGCACGTGGTATGACAGTAGTTGGTGAGTAGGCAGCGGCTAATAGTGATACAGTACAGGAGCATGCTGCTCGCCATACTGTATCAGTGAGCTGTCGTATCTCTGATCAGATCTTTCGCCCATACCTCGTCAGGTACAGTAAAAGATCCTTCAGTATACGGACTGGCTTATTTGGGCGGGAGTATTCCCCCTCCCGCCTCTGTGCGGGATTGCTCCCGGCTTGGCTCATTCCTTCAGGTGACACTGAATGATCGAGAGCTAAGTGCCTTGTGCGTGTAGCCATGCTGCGCGGGTGGCCTTCCCTAATGGCTTGTATCCGAGGCTGCGGGGACAGGCGGAGTCCTTCACCATTGGGAGGCATTTCCTGCGGGACCAGCTTGCGTACTGCGCGTAAGGACGTCACGTCTCTGAGCATGGTTGGTTCTGCGGATCCAGTTGGTCTCTGCGCAGACTTCCCTGTTTAAGGTGAGTCTTGCGGGTCCAACTGGGCTCTGCTGGGACCTACCTCTTCAAGTCCCCCCAGTCCAATGTTCTTCTCATGAGTGTTTAATAAAGTGAGGTGAACTTTTGGACTTGAGCAAAGGGTTTTGAAAAGGGTTTTGTAAGGTTTTCCATGGGGATTCTTTCCGCGGAAGTCCTTGTCACTTGCAGAAATGCCCGAGTTTCCTGCTTGGTCTTTGGGTATGATGCGGGTAGGTCTGTAACCTCCTCGCAAGTCAGGAGCATTGAGTCCCAGTTGTATGGATTTTCCATGAGGTTTTGGTAGTTTTGAACATAGTGATCAATTATGTTAAGACCACCATTCCATCCAGGAGCTTCAAACAACGTAGTTCTCGACGTTCCCCGCTATGCGGGGATGTTATTTCCGTTTCCGCAAGCATTGCCCAGAAGATCCTTCTTGGTTTCAATTCCCAGCGGAGCGCTAGGTATGTGAAGGGTTTTGCCTTAACACTGTACCTGCGCTCGTCTTACGGTTACTTTACTTCCAATGTATTCCTGGCGTCAATTCCCTGCGGGTGCTAGGTATGTGAAGGGTTTTGCCTGAACACTGTACCCGCAGCCGTCTTATAGTTACTTGGTTGCCGAGGTACTTGGCTTCAATTCTCTGCGGGTGCTCGGTATGTGAAGGGTTTTGCCTTTACACTGTACCCGCATCCGTCTTACGGTTACTTGTTTGCCAAGGTTTATTTGGCTTCAATTCCCTGCGGGTGCTAGGTATGTGAAGGGTTTTGCCTTTACACTGTACCCGCATCCGTCTTACGGTTACTTGTTTGCCAAGGTTTATTTGGCTTCAATTCCCTGCGGGTGCTAGGTATGTGAAGGGTTTTGCCTTTACACTGTACCCGCAGCCGTCTTACGGTTACTTGTTTGCCAAGGTTTATTTGGCTTCAATTCCCTGCGGGTGCTAGGTATGTGAAGGGTTTTGCCTTTACACTGTACCCGCAGCCGTCTTACGGTTACTTGTTTGCCAAGGTTTATTTGGCTTCAATTCCCTGCGGGTGCTAGGTATGTGAAGGGTTTTGCCTTTACACTGTACCCGCATCCGTCTTACGGTTACTTGTTTGCCAAGGTTTATTTGGCTTCAATTCCCTGCGGGTGCTAGGTATGTGAAGGGTTTCGCCTTTACACTGTACCCGCAGCCGTCTTACGGTTACTTGTTTGCCAAGGTTTATTTGGCTTCAATTCCCTTCGGGTGCTAGGTATGTGAAGGGTTTTGCCTTTACAATGTACCCGCAGCCGTCTTACGGTTACTTGTTTACCAAGGGGTAAAGGGGTATTTTCCCGCTTACTTTTTAATATTTTCGAATTTTGAATTTTGAAATTCGAAGAGTTGGTGAAAAGATCAGAACAGTCCAAACCTCTGAAACGTCGTGCGACGGTTTCTTCTGACTGTGTCAGGACGTGCAGGAAGTTATGGTGACGTGACAGAACATGGTCATTCCAGTCGCTTTTTCAGGCGCGTGGGCGCGATTTTTCGGGCGCGTGGCCGCGAAATTACTGGCACACGTCCTTTCAACAGCTGTTGCCAGCTTGCTTTTTGCCACGTGTCATAGTTTCATTGCACATTCGATTTCTCTCTCCTCCGCATTAAATTCACCGCATTAATTGCGATTACTATATAAAGGGGGAGAGGGTTATTTGCAATTCACACTTTTCACTCTTCTCTTCATCTTTAAGGCGATTTCCGGCGAATACTCCTTTATTCAATCGAGCATTCTCTCGAAATCGTTCTCTTCTTCCTCTGCAAGATGTCTTCTCGTGATGCTGAAGCTATAGCTGACGACAGGGGTACTGCTGGCGAGTGCCAGTGTGCTCTGCCCGGCGATCAGTACCGGTACGTTGTCAGGAAGTTCATGCTCGATCATCTCGAGCCTGAGTTTCCTGAATCCCACCAGACCGTGTACGATGCCCCCAGAGGCAAGATCGGGGTTTATGCTGCATTTTTTGTCTACGGGAATCTTAGATTCCCATTGACAAAATTTGTTTACCGTGTCCTTGAGAGGCACGGTGTTCATTTGACCGAGCTGCACCCCATGGCGATCGCCAAGATTCGCCATTTTGAGTGGGTGTGCCGGATTTTGGGCATCGAGCCCCATGTGGACCGCCTGATGACCTTCTATACCTGGAGGTGCATCCAGGGGTGGTACACCTTGACGACCCGTATTAAGGGTCTGAAGATTTGCGACACCGAGCGCAGTCTTCGCGCGTGGAAGCAGGAATTCTTCTACATTTCTGCCCGCGCCATCCCCCTTGCCATGAAGTTTAAAAATGGCCAAGCGATACCGAGCCTTCACGCCCCCAACTACCAGGAGGCGGAATGGTTTTCGAAGATATCCCGGATCCAATCTCCGGTTTACCGGTTTGCGGAGTCCGGGATGGTCATGTTAGGGATGAACCGGGTGTGGAAGGATGCGTCTCAGGTTCCCATCCTTCTCGAATACGGTTTGAACTCTATTCCCTATGGTATGTCTTGTCTTTCTTTTTGATACGCATTTGTCTTCTAACTGTTTATTCTTTCAGAGGGAAATGATTTGGAGTCGCTTCTGTACCCGCGGGAAACCGACGGTCCTGCGCGGATGGGTACTCGTGCTCTGGACGAGGGCGAGTTGCCCATCCTGGAGCAAACGGCGGATCGGTTTGTGGAGGTCTATCCGCTGGGCCACGAGATCCTGAGCCACCGGCGGCCAGGTAAGGCGATATTCTTTCCTCAATCCCTCAATGCTGTACCCGCTGCTGGAATTCCTGACCCGTCTTCTTCTGAGGAATCCTCAGATGCTCCTCCGTTGGTGCGGAAGAAGAAGGCTGCTGCCGGCGTGAAGGGGAAGGAGAAGGCCTCCACAGCTGATCCAGTGGTTCTATCTGACTCGGAGTCAGATAGTGAAGAAGTGGCGGGGAAGCCCGGTGGTGAGAAGACCACTGCTCCGGAGGCTACGACCGTTACCTCCGGAGAACCAACGAAGACGACGGTGACCGGTACCAAGAGGCCGGCTCCATCGGGTTCCTCCCCGCCCGTCCGTACGTTCAGGGTCAAGAAAACCCGTAAGTACAATCATAATGTCTGTAGATTTATCACTTCATAAATTTATCCAACACTCTCCTCTTTGTGCAGGCGTGGATGTTGACGCATTCCGGGGTGAAGCGCAGAGGAGTACCCTTCCGCCAATGACGGTAGGCTTGGTCAGCCTACCTGAGGCGTCGACCCAGGTGACCGCGCCTGCTTTCGCTGGTTCAGTTGCTCCTGAGCAGACTGTTCCAGCTGAGATGACGTCCCCGCCGGCCGTGAGTGCGATTTTTACAGCATCCTTCACAGAGCCGGCGGTTACTGCTGCTGCTGACTACGAGGCGGCGACCACGGCGGCGACCACAACGGCGACCACGGCGGCTGCCACCATGCCCGCGCCACCGGCACCGATGGCCGGATCATCAGGTACGCGCAGGGCTTCCCGCCGATCTTTGCCACCTTCCCGTCTGCCTGACCTGTTGGATGGATTTCCTTTAGGTTCAGGTGATGGGTTTGGCGGCTATCGGCCTGTCATTGACCCTACAGGTGCGTGGGGTTCCTTTCTTTTTCCCTTGTTTTTTATCATCTTTTCCTTACTGCCTTTGTTTCTTTTGCAGTGTCGGATTCCAATGAAGTGTATGTTCCGCGATGGAACATACGCCGAGGAACAACCCTTCGTACCCCTGTGGAGTGCGTGGACTGGGCTCGCCACGCTGCTCCTCATGGTGCGTTGGGGGAAGCCATGGCTAGCTACCAGGAGGGTAGGCTAACCAATGAGCTTCGGGTTCTCCAAGCCCGGATGCAGCCGCGCGTCGAGCTGCTTTGTCGTGAAAACGACAAGTTGAAAGCAGCTCGCGCCAAGGACGTATCTGAGGCGCGTGCTCTTCGGGAGGAGAACCAACAGCTGGCGGCAGCTGCCGCCGACAAGGAGAAGGCCTTCAAGGCCCTCGAGGTTGAAGTTCAGGCGCGACTCGAGGCCCGCTCCAAGGCTGCCCAAGCTGTGAATGAACAGCTTCGGCTGGCCAGGGAGACTGCGCGAAACGCAACCGAGAGGGCTGCCAAGGCTGAAGCCGTTGCTGAGCCTTTGCGTGTGGAGAATGAGGAGCTCAAGGCCAAATTAGAGGCTCTCCAACGCGCTCATGATGCCTTGGCAATGGAAGATGCCAAGAAACTCCAGGAAATCCTGGACCAGAGGGGGGTGCTTGACCACACCGAGCGGAAACTTAAGGGCGTCGAAGAGGCTGCCGCAAAGGAAGTTTTACTTGCCAACCTTAACAAGAGCGAAGCCGAACGCGCCCATAACAAAGCTCAAGCTGCCCTCCAATGGCTTCTTCGAGAAGCGTTGCCTCAGGTATGTTTAGTTTTATCTTCACGCTTTTCTTTTGTAAGAAAAGGTTCTAATACTTGTGTTTTCTTTGTAGGTTGTGCGTCGGGTCTTTTCAGAGACCTCTTACGATGATGCTATGACCGCAGCCCTCAACGCTTCTCATGAGGATGGGGAAAAGGCCGGCTTCCTGCTTGGTCTAGGGTTTGTTGAGAAAGGCGTCCCGCCTTCCAACTTCCCTTTGTTCGATGTGGATACCGAAGCCATTTATGACCAAGCATTGAACCAATACGCCGCCTTCCCGCATCCAGTGGTGGAAAAGGTGGACGAAGTAGCTGCTGATGATGGGTTAGCTGTCCTCAAAGCGTTCCTCGAACCACCCCGTTCTTCTGACGGAGCGGGTCCAAGTGGAAGCGGCCCTGAAGCTTGATCCTGAAGATCCCTTCCCATTGCTAAGATAGACTTGTATAGTTTTATTCTTTTAGGCGGGTAGTTACCCGGCCATTCTTGTAATATATTCTTGAAATATTAATCTTTTTGCGTATAAGATTGTTATTTCCTTCTTTGGGTTCCTTGCTTTATAAACTTATGACTTGCATACTTAGTTTAAATTAGCAATTTTCCAAGTGTTTAGAATAAGAACCTTTGAACGTGGTTGATAATGGGTTAAAGTTTCGCTTCCTCCTTCGTGATTGTGCGGGTAGAACCGTCACTTGCACTTGGTAGGATGGCTAAACTTTAACCTTCATCTGACCTGCGTGTAGGTTTTCCTTTTCGAAATTTCTAAGGCATTAAGATAAGTTAACCTTTGAACGTGGTTGATAATGGATTAAAGTTTTCGCTTCCTCTTTCGTGATTGTGCGGGTAAAACCGTCACTTGCACTTAGTAGGATGGCAAAAGTTTACCCTTATCTGACCTGCGTGTAGGTTTTCCTCACCTTTTGAGGATAAGTTAACCTTTGAACGTGGTTGATAACAGGAAGTCTTGCTTCCTCTTTCGTGATTGTGCGGGTAGAACCGTCACTTGCACTTAGTAGGATGGCAAAACTTTACCCTTATCTGACCTGCGTGTAGGTTTTCCTTATCCTTTTTAAGAATTTTGTTTTGAACCGTTCGACGCGCGGTTGTCGATAGGTTAGTGTTCGGTTTCCTTTCATGATTCATGCGGATAGACTGGCACTTTCATTTAATGGGATAATTGAACTCTTCCCCTTCAACTGACCTGCGTGAAGGTTTGTCAAGTTATTGGGTTCGTGCGGGTAGGACCGCCTTCCCACGCAACGACTTCACGTAATGTGAACGCCGTCACCAGTGTTGCATAGTTTAACCGTTCGACGCGCGGTTGTTGATAGGTTATTATTCAGTTTCCTTTAATGATTCATGCGGATAGACCGGCACTTTCATTTTTGGGTGCTGAACTTTTTCCCAAACTGACCTGCGTGAAGGTTTGTCACGTTATTGGGTTCGTGCGGGTAGGACCGCCTTCCCATGCAATGACTTCACGTAATTATGCGGTGAAAACCGGCATATTAGTGTTCAGAAAAGTATGAATGTAAAATCATCAGCTTCGATGTTCTTAAAGAGAATCATTTCCATTAGAAGTGGCTCTTGGCCTTTTCTTTACAAATTGGAATTGATTTACATGCAGACTGTGTAAATGAGCTCCCTTCCATGTTGTTGGGATGGGAGTGCCATCGAGCCGATACGCACCTGGTTCGGGATCTCGTTCTTTACGCAGCATGTAGTCTCGATTTTGAAGCTGGAATTGATTCGTGTTTTCCCCAGCTGAGGTTCTATACGCACCCGCCTGCTCAGCCTTTATTGTGCCACGAGGTGCGCGAGCGTCCCATCTCTGACAAATGCTTCGACCATGTCCTTTACGTCTATGCATTCTTCAGTGTTGTGGCCTTTTGTCTTGTGGAAGTCACAGTATTTGCTCCGATCAGCATCGTGACGATGTCGGATTATTGGAGGCTTTGGCCATGGGAGCTCTTCAGTGGCGAATATCTCAGTGACGCTTTTGGTGAGTGGCGTCCATCTGAAGTTCCGGTGCGACTGTACATTATCCCTTCCGCCCACTCGATGTTGCAAGCCGGATGAGGTGTCAAAGTTTACCCTTGACTGCCAAATGCCTAGCTTTCGCTTTTTATTTAGTCTGGCGGTGAGGACGTTGTCTTCTCTCGTCTTCTGAGTGTAGAGGTTTGTGCTCTGTGGGAGATCTCTACCCAGTTGCTTCTCTGTTTCCGCATAGCGTTTTGCTGCTGTCATGATGCCATCCCATGTGGATGGCATTCCATCTTTACCCGTTAGGGTGCGGATGAGCTCTGGGTCATGTGCGCCCTGGATGAAGGCAGCGCGAATAAGATCTTCGCTGATATTGCCCAAACTTAGCTTCTTTGAGTTGAAGCGAGTGATGAAGTTTGGCAGAGATTCATCTTCCTCTCGTATGCATTTGAGGATTGTCCATTGCTCCTCGGTATACTTCCGTTGCTGGCTGAAGTGTTGGCTAAACTTCTGTTGGAAGTCTGCCCAGTCGTAGATGTGGTTGACCGGTAGACGATCAAACCAAGCTCTAGCAGCCCCAACAAGCGTCATTTGGAACATGTAGCACCACGTGGGTTCCGTCCAATTGCTGACGGTTGCCCCCGCTATGAACATGTTCAAATGATCGTCTGGATCAGATAAACCGTCATATGTGCCTATGTTAGGCATTTGTTTGGCACTCTTTGGGGCGATTGCTTCCGCAATGTCCCTTGCAAACTTGGACATTCCTGCATTCGCAACGTTTGGTCTGAACGTTTTGGAGAAGTCTCGTGGACTTCCACCTGTGCTTTTTGGTTTGAAGGCTTGTCCAAAATGCCTTTTCGGTTGGGATTCCGTTTCCTTACGCTTCCCTTTTGCCCTATGGCGAGGGTTCGCGTCGGAGTCGGATTCCTCCGAGTCATCCTCCCAGTATTCGAATTCGTCGGCCTGTTGCACGGAACGCAAGCGTTCGTCCAACTCAGCCTGGAATTCCTTTTGTCGTGCCTCCGCCCATGCCTTAACTTCATCGAGAGTCTGGCGGGGGAGTCTTCGTTTCTCAAACTGGGTATCGGTGGATCCCAGTAGGCGATCATTTACTGCACTTGCCCCAGCTTTGGTAAGTGGGGTAGTGTTCGTAAAATTTACTTCACTTGCCCCGGCTTCGGTAGCCGGGGTAGTGTTCGTAAAAACTGTGTTGCCGGTATTCCCCCCAGTAGCTGGGGTTGTGGTTACCGGAATTTCTCTAACCATCTTTGTAAAAGTTTGAAAAAACTGGAGAAAATTGTAGTTCTAGCTTTATGCACGGATGGCGCCAATGAAGAAACACTAACCAGACCCGACAGATTACTGGTAACCTGGGGGTTGGATAGCTGTTTCCCACGAGGGGTTAGACCCTTGGAAGATGGTTCTTCTGATAACCTGCAAAACAAACACCGTGAGCTCGTCACTGAGAAGGGGGGGGGGGGGGTTCCTCCTTGTGACCACCCTCCGGCGTGAGAATCAGACTAGATTGCTCTTTAAATATAAAAGTATATTAAGAGATTGCTAGAGCGGATATCAGGTATATTCTGATGATATAAGATAATGTAATGTAATAATGTGTTGAGATGATCATACCATTTGGGGTATTTATAGCCGAAGGTAGGTTTCCAAGGAGGTATGGCCGGCTGCTACAGTGTTCCTGTTCATCAACAGTAGCCTACGCACGTGCCCTGCTGGTAGTTGGTGGGTAGGCAGCGGCTGATAGTGACCAGGCCTGCTGTGTACTATTCCCTTTCCACCAACTGCCGGCTACGCACGTGGTATGACAGTAGTTGGTGAGTAGGCAGCGGCTAATAGTGATACAGTACAGGAGCATGCTGCTCGCCATACTGTATCAGTGAGCTGTCGTATCTCTGATCAGATCTTTCGCCCATACCTCGTCAGGTACAGTAAAAGATCCTTCAGTATACGGACTGGCTTATTTGGGCGGGAGTATTCCCCCTCCCGCCTCTGTGCGGGATTGCTCCCGGCTTGGCTCATTCCTTCAGGTGACACTGAATGATCGAGAGCTAAGTGCCTTGTGCGTGTAGCCATGCTGCGCGGGTGGCCTTCCCTAATGGCTTGTATCCGAGGCTGCAGGGACAGGCGGAGTCCTTCACCATTGGGAGGCATTTCCTGCGGGACCAGCTTGCGTACTGCGCGTAAGGACGTCACGTCTCTGAGCATGGTTGGTTCTGCGGATCCAGTTGGTCTCTGCGCAGACTTCCCTGTTTAAGGTGAGTCTTGCGGGTCCAACTGGGCTCTGCTGGGACCTACCTCTTCAGTAGGCTTTTGAGCATTTTGATGGTGGTGTCTGCGTGGTACGAGGTGGATGTAAATATAATGTTGTTGGTATCTTTCAATTATCCATTCTCACTGCCACTTGTCTCTCAGTTTCTTCCCATTACTATATTACTATTTCTCATCATATCATATTATATATATATATATACAACATTCACATAACATTGAAGCTACAATCATTATTATTAGGGAATCCATGGCTACAGATAAAGAATCTCCCAGTAACATTTCAACTGATCTTCCACCTCATATTATTCATCAGGTATATATCTTCAACTGCACTCTCTCTCTCTCTAAAAATACATTACCAAATGGTGTCCAGTAATCTTGGAGTTCTTGTAAATTTTCTTGATTTTTCAAAATTATCATAAAAACTGATGCTTTTTCATTTTGATGAGTATTGTTTTTCAGCAAGATTTAATTTTTATAATAGGGGTTTTCGGATCTTTGAAGAATAACTCTTAATATGTTCATGAGATTGAATTATATGATCTGAGTTGGGTTGTTTTTTATTCTTTGGTTTTTTTTTTTTTCTATTTTCTGCAAAATTACCTGCTGTACCTGTATAATGTGGTGGGGCCCTTTATAGCACTCACAATGGTACCTGAAATCTTGGAATTTGTGTTGATGCAACCTCATATGTTTCTTGGAAATTGGTGTAATGGTGTTCTATATTTTATAATCTTTTGGATATTTAACAAAAGTCTTGAAATTTCTTCAACTTATGCCATTTGAGGCTTTAGTAAAAACAAGGATGGAGATAACAATATCTAGACAATACTTCATATGACAGGAAAAAATACGATACACGAAAAATGATCATATGGGTCATATGAGAGGCAAATCGTACAACCCATACAATGTTTTTAATTTACAAAGAAATTACTTATGTGGCAACTAACACAGTCTTACGGGTCGTATAAGTATAACCATTTTCGGCATGTCATACAGTTGTATGATGTGACAGACTCTAGCAGACTCGATTTAACATCATACGGCCCGTATGGTATGACACGCATGTTGATCTATACTTTTGGGAGTGGTTTGTCTAGCAACACTCAAAAACAAAAGGATGTAGAGTAGACTTTTGAAAGTCAAACATGATACTTTTCAGTTTTCAGTATCCATATTCATCTAGTTATTGGCATATGCTAGATTGGACAAGCTAGTGAAATAAGTGAAGTTACAACAACAAGTGAGATCACTGAAGTCAACACAACCAGTCAACACCTAGCATTGGAGATATCAGAGATAACATTTGATACATCTACCAAAAATGATGCAAGAATAAACACACCATTAACACCACAGCAAACTCCTAAAAGAGTAAACTTTTCTCCATTATGCAGCCCTACATATACATATGCAAAATTTGCCGAATCTCCATCAAGTCCATCATCATCAAGAGGAATATCATCAATCAAAAGCCTATTAAGTTTCAAACTCAAGAGCACAACTTCAGAGATTGAAAAGGCTGCAATTTTGGCACTCGGTGACTCACCATCAGATGTTACAACGAAGGCTAAAATGTCAAGATCATTATCTTTAACAAAACTATTTGCACCTAAATCAAAAAAAACATCATCCTTACCCGTAACTCCAATCGCTCACTCGACACCAGAGTCTATGTATGCTAGAAACACCACTGAAGTAAATACATATTTATTCAAAATTTTATGAGGTTAACTTACACTTATTAACTTATAATATCATCTTTTTATAGAAAGACTGGATCCAACATCCTATGCATCGTTCACGTTCGGTTCCTGATTTGGTTAAAGATGGTGTATTTCGCATCATTCCAACGACACCAAAAGCTGCACAAGGAACTCATCCCACGGTTAATGTGAATCCTACAACGAATGCTGGTAATTTCTGATATCCTAAATGAATAATCATGTATAATGCACACACGCACTAACGCAAAGCGAAAACAAGAAAACGACAGATAAAAATAATGAAAAGTTGATCATATTCTAAATGTCTAAAACAGTAAAACGATTTCAAAAGTTACCCTTTGTAGGATTGTTCTAAATTTGGCATAATTTTTAAATTATTAATCAACTACTGGATACTGATATAAGAGTATAAGACCTAAAAACGTATAATAAAGACTTAAGTTATGTAGTTCAATGAGAAAACGTGTGAATCTAAATAAGGAAAGCTTTTACGATTTCAAAAAATGGGGAAAACGGAGCGCCCTAAATGATGGAATTTTGGTCTGACAGCAAGGTTCGTAATGGGCCCTATAATTCCACTCACAGCCCAAGTTATGTCCTCTTTAAGTTTGGGCCTTTTTGCATATCAAGTTGGCCCATGTAAGAGTACGCTAACTGCTAACACTTAATCAGCTACTCATCACGTGCACATTTTCTTGTTTTAAAAATTTTAAAAATCAATGTAAACATTCAGATGGAAATGATGAAGAAGAAGAGGGTGATGATATTGAAGAACAAGAAGCTGTTTGTAGAATATGTTTGGTTGAATTAAGGGAAGGTGCTGATGATTCTCTTAAAATGGAGTGTAGTTGCAAAGGAGAGTTAGCCCTGGCCCACCAAGATTGTGCCATAAAGTGGTTTAGTATTAAAGGAAACAAAACTTGTGAAGTTTGCAAGCAAGAAGTCAAGAACTTGCCTGTTACTCTTTTAAGAATTTCAAGAACTCAAAGCCGAATTCTTCGCGCAAATGGAGCTTTGCATTTGTTAGAAGTTCCTAGATACAGGTAGTTAGCACATCTATATTTGATTGTGAAGATATAATAACTATATTTTGGTTATATATTTTTATCAGGGTATGGCAAGATTTACCGGTTCTTGTGATCGTTAGCATGCTCGCATACTTTTGTTTCTTGGAGCAGCTTTTGGTTTGTCAAGAATCTAAAAGTTTAAATCTTTTTTTAATATTAGCAACACCCCTTATGTTGTTTTCTTTTGTTTTGTTTAAAGGTGAGCAAAATGGGTTCTGGTGCAATTGCTATATCTCTACCTTTTTCTTGCATTTTGGGGTTACTTGCATCAATGACATCAACAACAATGGGTATTTAACTGTTTTCGGTTTTCATCGCTCACTTTATGCGAAAATTAATGAGCTTGTTAACTTATTATCTTGTTACACAAATTTTGTGTAGTGAAAAGACGGTATGCGTGGATTTACGCATCAGTTCAATACGTTCTAGTAGTTGGTTTTGCACATGTTTTCTACTCAAAGGTAAGCGATTTCTTGTGAATTTATTGTCTAATAGTCCATGTTTGACTTTTGAAGTCATACTCGTGAAAGCTGAGAACCAATGTGTAATTTACAGCTTAAGGTGACGGGGCTACTATCGGTTTTGCTTGCTACGTTTGCAGGTTTTGGTGGTGCAATGTGCTTTACTTCTATTATTTATGAATTTTTGAAATGGAGAAGAAGATGGCACAATTGGTCAAACCAACATCAAGAGTCAACAGAACCGGCACATGCACCACAAGACGAGCCTCAACAAGGTGGTTCAGCCGAGACGGCTCAGCCACATCAGCCTACATGAATCTGACCCACAAGGAAGCCAAACTCGGGAACCTGGTCAACAACCTGACCCATAAGTAGAAATAGGCTGAACCCGCAATGTATATGCAAATATGCAATAATATGTAGAATTTTGTGCAAAAAGAAGGGCATTTTGGTAATAGCCATGAACATCTATAACACATAAAATGTTTTCCGTATAACATCACAGCAAAAATGTTTAACCAATTGCATATCTTATCAAAAGAAACAAGTGAATCATTAATCTTAACAATTTAAACTCGAGTAACCGAAAAATAAAATACCTAAAACCTTCTGCTATTAAGTTGGAGTAAAGTTAGTCGGGCCGGTTGACCTGGTCAACACAAGTACAAACCTCATAACTTACATGTGGAAACCACCAAATCCACCACCACCAGGAAAATTGCCTTCAAAATGAAACGTATAGCCACCTCCACCACCAAAACCGCCAGCACCAAATGGGTTAAACCCACCGCCGCCACCCATATTCATACCCTCCTCAATATCTTCACCATTATCATACTTTGAACGCTTATCATCATCTCCAAGAATCTGAAATTGAAATTGAAATTTAAATTTAAATTAACATCTGGTCTATCCAACCCATTTTGACCCGTAACAGAAAAACCGTTTTGAATCGAAAGGATAAAGAAAGTACCTCATATGCAGCAGCTATTTCTCTGAATTTGTTCTCTGCTGCTTCTCTGTTATCAACATTCTTATCCGGATGCCACTGTAAAGCAAGCTTTTTATAGGCCCGTTTTATCTCTGATATCGATGCGGTTTTTGAAACACCCAAAATCTTGTACCAATCTTTTCTTTGACTTAATTTCAAAGCTTTTTCAGCCTTCATAAGCGACTCCCGAATGCTCATATCCTTTTAAATATGTAATTTCAATAATCAGATACATATGCAAACACGGGATATTAATACTGTAATAGAGTTCAAACTACCTGAGGAGATTTTTCTGCAGCTGCTTTGATATCTGCAACAGCTCCCTCAAAATCTTCTAACAATAATTTAGCTTCACCCCTCTGAGAAAATAAATTCAAATAAGCTATAACCAAACATTTATAAGTTTTTATATAATCTTGAAATTGACTGTGACATTAAAGACCTGAACCAAAGCTTCAGTATGTTCTTCGTCAATGGTGAGAACTTCTGTGCAAGAATCCAGGGCGTCTTTTCCTCTACCAAGTTTGACCAAAAGCTTACATAATCCATAATGAAGATGCACGTTATGTGCCACGTGGTCAGGGTCTAAAGCAAGGGCTGCCTTGTAATCCTCAACCGCAACACGCAGTTTCCCCTTCTTTTCATTCTCTTCCGCCTGCATAAAAATGCCAACTTTTGACTTCTTGACAAATAGTCAAAGAAACAGGGTGTATACAAAACTTAAATACTAATCAAGTTTACATTTTTTGTCTTTTTCAGTAAATTCTTTAATCCAAAATATGCTTTCTTTAACTCACTGTGCTCTGGATCCGAACGGAGCCCTTTCTGGTAATGCCTGAGATATAAATTATTAACTTATTAATTATTAAGTATTTCCAGAATCAATTTATATTATGCTTTGTGAAAGAAATAATAAAAGGGTAGTAAATAAAACCTGATAGCAACATCATGATCTGCTAAATAATAATATGCACGACCACGAAGCAACAACGCGTCTAAATCATCCTCGTTTTCTTTAAGTATAAATCCCGCTTCCGAAATGACTGCTGAATAATCTTTGGTGGCTAATAATAACTTCACTTTTAGTATCTTAGCCTGAAATTTAAACAAAATATTGAATATAATAAAAATATTCAACATGTGGATATAAAGAAATACTGAAAACAGAATTAAGTTAAAATAGTTGGTTTAAAATGTACCTGTGAGCATGCAGGAGAAAAAATAAGAACCACTTTCTCTATGAAATCCAAAGCTTTTGTATGATCGCCTGAATCAAAGAGGTTATTAGCCGAATCTAAAGCACTCCGGGCTTGATGCAATTGTGAAAGCTCCTTTTCAACAACCGAGTTTCCAGGTTTCATTTCAAGATTCTTTTTGTAACTCTTCTCGGATTCCTCATATCTACATTAGCCAAAAACCGCCTGAATAATATAAGTTTCTAATCAGGAACTAGGTGTAATTAACTAACTATGTTTAGATTCAGCTGTCCTTAAATAATGGTTTAGTGATCAATGTAACAAAAATAGTATATAGTTTACTGAAAGGTTAATAAAGAACCTGCATAATTCACGAAGAACCGAAGCTCGGCGCCAATATGCTTCTGAAAGTGACGGGTCGGCTTCTATGGCAGTATTAAGATCATTTATTGCCTCACTGTAACGCTTCACCTTTATACTGTGTGAAACTCTTTCAAACAATGCAGCAGTATCACCTGATTTTCCATCTGCATGACCATAAACATAAGGAAAGAACAATCTTCAATACATACTTCCAGTCAAACAACAAAAGACCAGACAAAACACATATGAAAGCCGATAAAATCAACTCAAGCAGCGCAACACACTACTTTTCAACTGAGAAACCTAAGGGAATGAAGTGCATTATAAAGGTGTTCATCGGTTCGAATATCGGTTTTGAACTTTTTTTAGGCCCTCACGAAAACCGAACCAAATTCACAATTCGGTTCGGTTTTTCGTGTTACGAATACGGTTTGGTTTACGGGCTTTTTACGCACCACTAGCGCATTAGTGCGTACATTATTCCGAGGGATAAATACAAGTTAACAAAAACAAGTTTATCACCTAATTGAATAACCATACCTCAAATGCCCATTGTCTAAACCCGAAATGCCATAATCATAAGCCCAAAATAAAATCCATAAAATATTAACTATCCGAACCTCATTCCAGCAAAAAAATAATTACTTTTAACATATATTCAAACTAAAATATTTCTTTCAAATCTCAAGATACAATTTAGCAAACAAAAAGCTAAACATTTATTGGATGTAAACCTAAATTTAGACAAAAAAGAAACCAATATCATAACTTCACAAACCTAACAAAACAAACCATTAAAAAATGAAAGCTACAAATGTCACAACAATAATACTCTTAACTCCACAAAATTAAGATCCCTAAAATGAAATTAAATAAAATAAAATACCCAGAATCTATAAATCAAAACACTCATAAGTCTAATTGTGATCTGATCAAATTGAAATAATAATAATAATAATAATAATACCTAGGGCAGAAACAAGAGGTTGAAGAAGAAGGAGTTGACAAAGGAAGACAAAGTGGAGAATGAAGAGAGTGTAACCGAAGCCTCTCCATGCCAACAAATCCATGGAAGATATCATCTTCTTCTTCTTCTTCTTCTTCTTCAATATGTTATTATGTTCATCATCTGATAACTATAACTCTGTGTCTTAGTTTGTTTATTAAGATTTTGGAAGTCTTGTTACACGTATCATTAACCAATTGTGGACTGACACGTGGAAGTTATGGGGCAAACTATTGGCTCACAGAAGTTAAACATAAGAAAAATCCTTCCGAGACTTCATCTAAAATTCCCGAACACTATTGAAGTAGGAATGAGAGTAAAGTAACAATTTTAAGTTGAGTTTTATCTGAACTTGAAGCAATTAACCTGAACTACGTCGGTTTAGCTTTTGATAAGTTATATATATAAAAAAAATAATATGTGTTCATGGTTTTCTTAGTTTTATTTATTTACTTATTTATTTTTATTGAAGTTATGTTTTATTTAATCTAAAATTTCAAAAAATAAAGAACAGAGAGATATTTATTGAGTTTGTTTTATATATTTAGTATTTTTTTTTTGAATTTTTGTTTTTTTTCTGTTAATTAAAAAACCATGTTATTTCAGTTATTGGATTCGGTTAATACCCTAATCGGTTTTATATGTTAGGTTTTTAGGCATATTTCCATAACCGTGTTTACCTTGTTGATTGTTGACTATTAACCAGTTTAGTTAATAAGCAATATCTTTTAAAACCGGTTAACCGCGCACCTCTAACCCAAACACAAGTACACAACCCACAAATGGCCTTTGTTTAATTTTCACAAAGATCCGATTATAACAAAGAACAAACACTATTTTTAACCCGTGATCACTCATGGCCCTTTTGCAACGAGCTAGGCCCATGGTGCTTGATGGGTTTGTTCTTTTATGCAAAGAACCATGCGGATATGGGCTTATTATCATTTAACCAACCAGTCAACCAGGCCCATGATATAAACATTTCCTCATTGACTCATTCCTCGTTTATTTTTATAAATATATAAGTGTAATAAATAAATATGAATTTAAAACTTTAATTAACAACATTTTAGCAGGGTAAAAATATACATTTTAAACGTATTTAGATCTCCATCTCATCTAACAAATGTATTCCAAAGGCATGAAGCCTAGTGATATCAAGACGTATGGAAAGATGTCTTTTTCTATAAGGATGAAGGTGCAAGTCTTGTATAGGTAAAAATATAGATTTACAAGTAAAATTAGATAGTGCATGTTAACCATTAAAAAAATATAAGAAGACAACTTTATCATGAAAAGAATACAATAATGGTTCTAAATATCCATATGCAACCAATGTAAATGATACAAATGTGTCCCCAAGAATATGTAATGAAATATTAGTCCTTAACTAAAGATTAAAAATAGTTTTTATATTATGTTAATATATTAAGTGTTCTTAACTTTATATAAGCCGGTTCATAAAAAAAAGGTTCTTCTAAAAAACGTACAAAGCTACAAGTAAAGGATACGTGTACATGTAGAGCTTTATGGACGACAGGGTCACAAGACGAGTCACTTTTGTGTTCATTTTTGTCACACATTTGCATCATGTAAACGAGGTCAACGTCACGTGTGTTGCAACCTTGTATAATTAGAACTCATTAAATGCTTGGGCACACATCCTCGCTATATGTAAATAGGTTAAACGCGCTGTGTAAACAAGTTTGGACACGTTTGTCACACACTGCATTTATATGTCTTTTCTAAACAAAATTAATTTAATAAAGATATTTATACATTTAATTCCAGTTATTACGAAATTATTATCAAGTTACTTTAACCATTGAATTAACAAGATAAAGTTTTGTATTCAATTCGTTAAACTACTTAAATACATATTATGTACTAATATCCAAGGTAATTGTTATACATATAGGCATTGATAAGCTCATTCTAAATTTAAAATGACTAAAAGGACATGGGTCTACACACTCCCTTGGATCCAAGTCTTGAAAAGGTGAACCTTTTAGAAAGGGTAAATAGGTAAAATGAGAGAGAAGTCTTGAAAGGTGGGTACCAACAAGTACCAAAGCTAATTGATTCATCCAATTTCAATAAAGTGATTTTAATTGAAAGTTAAACCTAAAAATATATAGTCTTTTTATAATATATTTTTTTTACCTTTAGATATTGACCTACACATATAGCTCAGGACTTCCTAAAAGTAATACTAGTAAGAACTGCATTAGAAAGTCAATGAATAACTCTCTCACAAGTCCACAAATGGTGCCTAAACTTATGGTAACTTCTTTTCTTTATGAAAAAGTAAGATATTATTCTGATTTGGAAGATTAAGTAAGAATGCAACCTAAAGATGGAGGGATCTGACCAAGATAAAAGAAGCATATCAATATGATTGTTTGAGGAAACAAATGAGAACAGCTTTGAAACAATTGTGGAAGTCTGAAAATTATCTTTTAACAGTTTAACTGCGAAGCAAGTTAGAATTGAATGCAAAAAGAAACTTTTGGAGTTGGAAGCAATAAGCCAATAATATCAAAAGACTTAAAGCCTGGGCTAAATGGGTAATTACTAATTGGTGGTTTTAAAAACAAGTTTGAAGAGCCAAATATTAGGATACCAAGCTTACGAGGAGATAGTTTAAGCTTATGCATGTGTAGATCTCACATGGGTTTATTCTATTGTAGGCTTGTGGAGTATAGTGTTTTTATGGGTGGGTCAGGCCTCCTTAAATGTTGTGTCATGCAAAGACGGTTGTTACCAACATCATAACCCTGAAAACGATGCTTGATCATACGACGTTCTTCTGGTTCATCAAAAACTCTCTCAATATATATCATTCTCGAATTCTCGCTCAATTCAATATGAGATTTATCTAATCAAATCATTTGGGAAACACAAATAGTTTTGATCTGAAAATGCAAACAACGACTCGCAAATATCCTAGATAACCCGTTTTCATTAATTTTCCCAATAGTTGCTAGCCAAGTGGCTAGTGGAGCAATAAGAAAACTAGTTCGATACATTATAATTACGTTATGACGTTTGATTTTAACCTTTATATACTTATATGTGATTCAATTGAAAGTTTGTAGGCAACACCTACACTAGTACAGATGTTATTTTTAGCGTCTAGATCTTTGAATATGTTGTCTAGTCTATCCGAATTTGTTAAAAGTATGGTAAAAAGTTGAGTTTCCTAATGGCATATTGTTGTAACGGTAACAACTTGTATCTATAGTATATTCATGTTCTTCAAATTCGTCATCCATGGCATCGTAAAAATATACATGGCGTAGTGAACATAATACATATTGCCGGTGTAGTTTGGTGAATGAATCCAAGGTTAACACCTTAGAACAACATATGTAAAACATAAAATATACATGTGTATATAACAAATGTTATACAATTTGTTTATATTGTTATATTTAAAACCTTGTATATTTTTCAAGCTAGGACGTAACACTTTGAAAAATGTTTTTGTGGGTCATACCGAAAATTCAAAACGCGTGCTGCCTTTTGTATTTTCATTTAAAATTCATTGTCAAAGCATGGGACTATAAAATATTTGAGAACAAGCTAGTTAATAACGATACATGTGTGAATAATATAGACACAAAGTCAAAAAAATGTTCCTAGATATATGCATTGGTTCTAGTAGTAAAAGGCATGTGCCAAAATCTTTCAGTGTACCTTAAAAAAGGATATAGATAGAAAAGATAAAAACAAATCCGAGTTTTGTAATATTTTCTAGTATCATCGTTCTTGTTGAAAATGCATAGCGAGAGTTCCACGTTTCAAAGCTTGACTTGAATGAAGCTAACAATGTGCATATTGATCATACCTTAACTTGCATTAGTACGCGGCTAAAAGTCCAAAACAGTTAATGTCAATGTCGTATCAATACACTTTATTGTGGTCATATACGTGACTTCGTGTCACTTTTATGCATCTTATTTCGTTAACTCTTTTTCTTACATCACCACTAGTTGTTTCACCGTATTATATTCTCCATACGATATGATGTTGCATTTGTAGTGAGGTTTTGGAGGACATTGCTTGGGACTCTTATTATTAAAGGTGATCATGGATTAATGTTCTTAGTCGTTAATTAACCCCATTAACGATTAGTGAGACTGTCTAAACTAGTTATATTATAAAGTTGACAACAAATTTGTCATGGATCTTCTAATTGCCTGTATGTTTCTATATGTTGGTTAAGTTCTGATAGAGTCGTTATTTAATATGTTGGTTCTAACATGACCCATACAACCTTTACCCATATAACTTAATGCTTATAACTTATTGAAATACAGAAGAAACACCAATTATTCATAGGTTTCTTTTTATAATTTGCCAAAGAGAAGAAAAGAAAAAAAACAAGTAACACCCCTCATAACTCAAAAGTTAACACAAAAAGAAAAGAACCCACAAACGTTGACTAAACAGCCCAAGATTAATAACCTTGACTTTTATGTCAGCAAGAAAGTTACATTTCTATTTACTTTAGTAACTTTAGAGAAAAATCATAAATATTTATTAAACGCCATAAGATTTGCATGGCTACAAGCATTCTTTTGACTATCGGACAGACAATTTTTTTAAAGGCGAATTTTGTTATTACGGAGATTTAAATCCAAAACCTCTGAAATCTTTTAATATTTTAAAGGTTTTTTTTTTCTTTATCAATAGGACATCTACCCCAATTAATTCGATAGCTGGATCAGTTTTAATTGTTATGATTCGCTATAAAAGCCCTCATGTTAAACGTTATATTTATTTGTTTTTAAAAAATACAGTTGTTATTATTCACTATAAATTAAAGTCCTCACATAAACGAGAGAACATCTGCTAACTCTAAAAGCATCTACAAGGGGCTACATTCCGCAAGGTCCAAATATATGTGTCAACCTACAACTTTAAAGGGAACCCAACTCGACCAATATGGAGCATAAATTTTTGTTACATGTTTGTTTAAGCAAACTTGCTACAAACTTATAATATGCCCTCCCCCGCCCCCCCCCCCCCCCCCCTTCTTTCTCATACACCCATATTATGTTATATTATACACATGCATACATATTTAATATTTTTTTAATAGGGTTTGTGTAAGTTTATTGTTGTGAAAGAAAGTTATGTTTTTGATAAAAAAATGAAATAATGATGTGACAGTTTATATGAGTTTGTTGTTGTGGATGCTTTAATAGATTGATATTAACTAATGTAATACTTTTAGATATATATTTTTTTGACAGAATTACAAATTTTGTCCTTTAAAAAAAGCCAAATTACGGTTCTTGTCCTTTGTTAAGTTTCCTTGCAGGCGGTGTACTTTAAACATTTTTTTCCTACACGTTATGTCCTTTACGCTAACTGGGTTAGAAAAACTTAGTTAAGTATGACATGTGCCAGACATGTGATGGGCATAATTGTAATTTTAGTGTATCTTTAAATTTAAAAAAAAAAGAAAATATATATAATCCCCTCCTTTCTCTCTTCTTTCTCTCTAAGCCACCACCATCACCATAAACTCCGGCCACCATAAATTCCGGCCACCGCAAACGATCCCTATCACCCGAACCCGACCCATCCTTTTCCAAAACCCGTATCCCTATCACCCGAACCCGACCCGTCCTTTTCCAAAACCCTCCACTGAGATCTGCCCGAATCTCGCACCGCCGACTGGGACGCCGTCGCCGAACACCTCGGCCGGTTGTTTCCCGGCGCCGTGCCGCCAAAAACCTCCGCGCAGTGCCGCCATAAGATGGAGAAGCTCCGGCAACGGTACCGTGCTGAGAAGCAACGTGCTCTTGCGTTCTCCGTTGGCCGGTTTTTGTCCACGTGGTTCTTCATTCAAGCTATGGATTCTATGGAGAAAAACGGTACCGGATCTGGATCTAATAATAATAATAATAATAATGATGGTACTGCAAGACCTTACAAGAATAAAGAAATTGTTTTTTGAGTTTTGGATATTGAAGAGTTAAAAGTATTTAACTAATAAAAAAAGTTGTAATTTTTACCAACAAGAAGCTCCTTGGCACTTGGCTTGGTTTCGCCAAACATCCATGCGAACGAGATTGCCATGACTGCAATGAGAACCGCAAAAAGTGCTTCTAGCTTTCTCACACCATAGTTTTCAAGAAATAAAAAGATGAAGCTGCATTGAAGATTACAGGGAATCAAGATCAAGAAAAGCATCTTTATTGATTATAATGTTAAAAGATTCAATTTTGAAAAATGCCCAGAAGCCTTAAACTCAAAAGTCTCAAAAGGCCCTTTATTCACCTTGATTTATTTTAACAAGGTTTTCGGCGGCACGGCGCCGGGAAACAACCGGCCGAGGTGTTCGGCGACGGCGTCCCAGTCGGCGGTGCGAGATTCGGGCAGATCTCAGTGGAGGGTTTTGGAAAAGGATGGGTCGGGTTCGGGTGATAGGGATACGGGTTTTGGAAAAGGATGGGTCGGGTTCGGGTGATAGGGATACGGGTTTTGGAAAAGGATGGATCGGGTTCGGGTGATAGGGATCGTTTGCGGTGGCCGGAGTTTATGGTGGCCGGAGTTTATGGTGATGGTGGTGGCTTAGAGAGAAAGAAGAGAGAAAGGAGGGGATTATATATATTTTCTTTTTTTTTTTAATTTAAAGATACACTAAAATTACAATTATGCCCATCACATGTCTGGCACATGTCATACTTAACTGAGTTTTTTTAACCCAGTTAGCGTAAAGGACATAACGTGTAGGAAAAAAATGTTTAAAGTACACCGCCTGCAAGGAAACTTAACAAAGGACACGAACCGTAATTTGGCTTTTTTTAAAGGACAAAATTTGTAATTCTGTCTATTTTTTTTATCAATTTATCTTTTGTCGCGTAAATGGTATTTATATTTTATATAATATAATATAAACATTTGGTATAAGATAATCGCCACACGACACCATAAAAAACAAAAGGTGGTACATAAAAACATCCCATGAGTGAGAGTGAAAATGACTTCCTTTTGTTTAGTCCATTTCCAACACATTTGGATCCCACTAATTGTACTAGTGGTCCCACTTCAAGGACCAAAAATGGCCCATTTCATATATTTATAAACTAAGTCATTTAAATAGTGTGAAAACTATATATGTTATAAGTATAATCATTAGATTTAAAATATGTTTGTTTTAGATGAAAAATCAAATAATAACATACGTGGAAAAAACTTATATTAGGGGTCCTCTTTTTTTTTACTAATAAGTTATATATACAAACAACAAAGTTTTACGTTTGAATTTTCTGTCTAGTCAAGATTGATCGTATACAACAATTGATAATTTGTCATTACAACCGCTAAACTTAACTAATAACATATGTGGAAAAAACTTATATTATGGGTCCTCTTTTTTTTTACTAATAAGTTATATATACAAACAACAAAGTTTTACGTTTGAATTTTCTGTCTAGTCAAGATTGATCGTATACCAATTGATAATTTGTCATTACAACCGCTAAACTTAACTAATAACATATGTGGAAAAAACTTATATTATGGGTCCTCTTTTTTTTTACTAATAAGTTATATATACAAACAACAAAGTTTTACGTTTGAATTTTCTGTCTAGTCAAGATTGATCGTATACAACAATTGATAATTTGTCATTACAACCGCTAAACTTAACTAAAAAAGGATCTCACTTTGTTTTTAAATAGAATGTTATCAACCTTATATATAAAAACAAATTAACCATTTTGTTTCCAAATAGAAGTGCAACAATTGGCAAAATTAAGTCTATAAATACATAACAATTATTATGCTACATCAAACACAAATGATCGATCATGAGGACATGCAAATTAATTAAGCAACAAATTTAAACATCTAGTTATTACTAGCAAATTGCCTCATTGATCCCATAGTTGAACCATAAGATGCAAACTTCATTAGATCTTGAGGCAACAATGGCCGGCCACCTTCACCTCCCATTCCCAAAAAATCTCTTGTTAATCCATTATCAACGCCGCTAAAGCTCCGGTGCATCATCTTCAACGGTGCCATCGTTTCGTTTCTTGACATGATCATTTGTTGATGATCAATATCGCACGATTGAGGACTTGAATTCGAAGAATTATTGTTGATGTTCATTGTGGTTGAAACTTGTAGTTGATTTGTGATGTTATTGTTGTTCACCAAGGTGACTGCATTGTTTGATGTAGTGTTGGATGAGTTCATGAGCCCAAAACTAGTTCCAAAGATTGACGGGTTGCTTCGGGTCGAACCCATTTGAGCCGCTTTTTGCAGAAGTGCGGTCGCAGACATTGGACCCGTCGGCTCGGTTTGATGGGCTGAGTTCATTGAGTTTAAAGAAGCTAGGGTTTCCTCTTTTAGACTTTCTCTCAATGGTGCTAATGAAGATGAACCATAACCACTAACCATATCGGCTAAACCAGCCGAGCTAGATGGCATGTAGAGATTCGAATTCATACTCATTTGATCCATTGCAGAAAGATTAACTTGCGAATTCGCTTGGTCTAACCAAAGTGATAATCTTGGCTTGTTTTGATCCCCGAAATCCGGTCCAAAACCCGACCCAAAATTTGTTATTCCGGAAAACCCATGAGGGAAATTAGGGTTTGTCATGGGCTCGTTCATACCTTCGTGTTTCAAGCCTAGACCATTCGGTGTCACCGAGCTTAGTCTAACACTTTCTTCCGCCAACGCGTCACAAAACGCCCTATGAGTTATGAAACTATCCTTCCTACACCAAAACATTTGTAACATTAAACATTAATGTCACTAGTTAAACATTAAACATTAAAACAATAATAGAAATATCACTTATCCATGTCACATTTAATGTTGAAGTGCATTACTGTCCAAGCATTTATTTAATGATTTTAAACCAAAAAACCAAGATTCACGTCAAAGATTAATAATAATCATGAAGTGTAATAAGTAGCTAGCAAGTACATTCACACCTGAAGAAAAGTGTGCCACAATCACACTTGTACTCTCTAGTACCACAAGTCTTGGAATGAGCTTTCCAGTCAGATTGAACTGCATACTTCTTGGAACATTTTTCACACTTCCATTTCTTCTCTCCGTGTTTCCGGCTAAAGTGTTTCTTGATTCCGGTGAGATCTCCAAGTGCTCGAGATGGGTCATGGCGGACACAAGTTTTCTCTGGACAAATGTAGACTTTCTTTTTAATTGGTTCTTTGCTGTTCCTTTGCTTTAGCTTCCATGGAAGATTGTGGCCTCTCCGGTGAAGTTGAAGGTTTTGGTCTCGTTGGAACCCTTTGCTGCATATTTCACATACGAATCGGTTTGTTGCCATTAAGGATTTTGGTGATAGTGCCATAACTTCAGCATCTGGATCTGTTAATTATTTAATCATGTTTATTTAGCATAAGCACAACATGTATGAGGAATAGCACCATAGCTTAAAAGTTACATCCATACAAAATTATTCACTTTTAAAGATTAAAATGTTTGATAGCTGCTTAATGATTTTCCATTAAGAGACTACATCTGAATCGGTCACAGGTAAAGTAGAGTATGTTTGGTTCCTTAAAAGATACATCTTAATAGTTCATGAAGCCTATGATTCAGAGAAGCTGTCTCTTCATCATTCAGACCTTTTAATTGCTCAACAGTAGAAGGTTGCTAAGTTTTTTGATTAACTTATTGTTGTATAATTAACATGTCAATAACGAAGTCCTAAAGTTGAACTTGAGAGGTCCAAATTATCAAAAAACTATAGAAATCATGATACCAAGTTAACCGGTCAAGAAATCTTTAAATAATTACTAACTTATGAAAAGTAAAGAAACAAAAAAAAACAAGATGAATATGTTAAATATCTATATATATATATACCTGGAGTTCCTGGTAAGTTTCTTTTCTTCTTGAGATTGGAGACAGGTTTAGAGTTAGAGTTTGGTTCAAGAGGTTGTTGAGGATGATAATGATGATCTTGAAGAGGAATAGGAAACATATCACCTGACATCATGGTTGGTAACCTTTGTAGCAAAGATTAAGATTGAAAGCAAGCTTTGGTTGACGGTTGTAGTTTAGCAAGCAAGCAGTGTGAAATACAAAGAAGAAGATTTTGAAAACAAAAGTAGCAAACAAAAACAAATTAGTAAACAGGAAAGGATATGATTTGGTTTTATGTATTGAAACAAGGAGTATATGTAGGATTGTGCCAAAAAAGAAGTAAAAAACAGTTTACTTTTGAGCACAAACAATATTCTAAAGAGAGACTCTTGTTGTTGTTGTTAGGACAGAAAGAGAGAACTGGTAGAGTTTACTAACAAAACAACCAAATTGTTGTGTTTTTATCACCAACAAAACACCAAAACCAACAAAACACCAAAAACGAGATAACTTTTAAATCTCTCTCTCTCCCTAGGATGCTTAGCTTGATTACTCTTTCTTCGTCTTCTATCCTTTTATCTTTAGCCCTCAATTTAAAATATGGTCAGCCATATATTTAGCTTCATGGGCCCCTCGTAGCTTTCTCTCTCTCTAGATAAATATATAAATAAATATAGATATAGTGTGTACATATACATATATATGATGTGTGTGTATTGGCTGTTAGCTGCTTGTAAGTAGAATGTGTAGAGTTGTGTGTCATTTGTAGCTTTTTTGCACCTCAAATAATTCCTATTATCAATAAACACCATGTATCTATCAAAACAATATAATATTATAATACACACATTTGCATGCACATAACTAGAGAAAGTTTAGCTACAGCTTGGGAAATGAAACTAACTTTATTAGTAAAAAGACCATGGGAAAAATAATGTGGTCTAAAAAGGTAGACAATTTCGTCTCGATAATACAATACTAGAAGTAGAATTCTGTAGTTGACTAAATCATACATACTTTACAAAGTCGTTTTGAAATTTTTCTAGTATTCGTGTACAATCTTTATATATTCTTATTCCTCAAAAAACTACTTGGGAGAATTGAAGTTAAACTTTACAAAACATTGTAGAAGGATACAAAAGCAAATAACCGAAATGCCTAATTAATCTACTTACTATAACCAAATACCAACTTTAAAACTAAACTAAATAACCGTTGGATATATCATTTAACTAATGAACCAAATTCTTGTTCATGAGGTTTCGCGCGGGTAAGGGTGGACTGTGGAGCTTGAATAGGCTTTACCGCTTAAAAAATAGAACACTTTCGAACTCGTAAGAGACTCAATAGTTATGGAGGCTTAAGTATTCTTGAAATCAACCTCTGATATAAGAATAAATGTTAATAAGCAAAAGTTGGATGATTCATTATAACATTTGCTTCTCACGACTATCCAGACTTAGTACGGGATAGTAAATGCCAATGGTGTTGCCCGGTTATATGGGTAACTGATTAACTATCAAACTTGAGTAACTTCTCACCCATGTAGTTAACGGGTGTTGTGTTTTCTTTTTTGTCATGTATTTGGGCTCCTAACTTCTTGCTATGGAGCCCCCCCTTTTTTTTAATATACATGGATTTTTATAAAAAATGTTAATGGGTGATCATGAATGCTCACATGACCCATGGTTTCTCACTACCCAACATGCCGGTTTCAGAGCTAGACCCGAATAGTTGTGCCGGTATAGGCCATTATTTGGAACCGTATCTCTTATTAACAATTTAACTAAAATATATACCATATAATTAGAAAACATTGATGAAAACTGAATGCTTTTGATTGGAGCATTGAGGCGGCTGTCGAACATGATTAGCGGAAGAGGGTGGCTGCCCAATTAGCGGATGTCACATGGCTTTCACTAACCAGCATTTTTGTATAGTTATCCAAAGCGGTTGATAAATATATCGCGGAAACAATTATAAACCCAAAAAGGAAGTTGGTGTGGTAGAAAGTATAATGGTGGGACGTGAGTTCGATCTTTGGGAGGGCCGATTCTAAGATTTTATTTTTTTCTTAAAATAAGAAATGTTTCAATGATAGACATGGATTACAATGCCACCCTTAAATTTTAATTTTAATGTTTTTTATATATGTTATGATTCAACTCGCGGTGTAACACAATGATTATATTTTGCTTGCACGAGACATTTTGAGTAAAAGAAACTAAAAAAAGTTTACTAGACACATTATCGACCATAATATAAATGTTATACTTATACTTGATTATGTAAAAAAAAAGTTATACATATCTGATTACTTAATTAATAATTGAGTAACCAAAATGTCTTTGCAAATGTAGGACAATGAAGTCAAACTTAAAGTTCTGCACGGGTCAATTAGTGTTTCTTCATTGGCGCCATCCGTGCATAAAAGCTAGAACTAATTCTTAGTTTTTTCAAAATTTCTGAAGAAATGGTTAACGTTACTCCGGTCCCATGGCCAGTAAGTGACCAAGAAACCCCGGTGACCACAACCCCAGCAACTGGGAACACCGGCGGTTATACAAATTTTACGAACACTACCCCGGTTACCCAAGCCGGGACAAGTGCAGTAAACAATATTTCACTGGGGTTCACTGATGCCCAGTTGGAGAAACGGACGAGGGTCCCTCGCCAAACACTAGATCAAGTTAAGGCGTGGGCCGAAGCACGTCAGAAAGAGTTCCAAGCTGAGTTGGATGAACGCTTGCGTTCACTTCAACAGGCTGACGAATTCGGCAGTACTCGCCAACATCTCAATATGAACAGTGAGTGCGAGTAATCAGACGATGAGCGGGAAGAATCCGATACCGACGCAAACCCTCGCCATAAGGCAAAAGGGAAGCGTAAGGAAACGGACTTCCAACCGACAAGGAATTTTGGGGAAGCCTTTAAACCAACGAATGCGGAGAGAAACCCGCGTGACTTCTCCAAAACCTTTAGACCAACTGCTGCAAATGCAGGAAAGTCAAAGTTTGCAAAGGACATTGCGGAAGCAATCGCCCCGAGAAGTGCCAAACAAATGTCCAACATCGGCACTTATGATGATCTATCCGACCCAGACGACCACTTGAACAGATTCATTGCGGGGGCAACCGTCAGTAACTGGACGGAACCCACGTGGTGTTATATGTTCCAGATGACTCTGGTTGGAGCGGCCAGGGCATGGTTCGATCGTTTACCGGTCCACCACATCTATGATTGGGCGGACTTTCAGAACAAGTTCAGCCAACACTTCAGCCAACAAAGGAAATATACTGAAGAACAGTGGACGATCCTCAACTGCGTTAAAGAGGAGGATGAATCTTTACTAGACTTCATCACTCGCTTCAACTCCAAAAAGCTAAGTCTGGGCAACATAAGTGAAGATCTTGTTCGCGCCGCTTTCATCCAGGGCGCCGAATACCCAGAGCTTATCCGCACATTGACGGGTAAGGACGGCATGCCATCCACATGGGATGCCATCATGACGGCGGCCAAGCGCTTTGCCGAGACGGAGAAGCAACTGGGAAGGGATCTTCCCCAGAGTACACACCTCTACACGCAAAGGACTAGAGAAAACAATGTTCGGATCGCCCGACAGAACAAAAAGAGGAAGCTAGGTATTTGGCAGTCAAGGGTAAACTTTGACACCTCATCCAGCTCTCACCCTCTTGTTGGCGGAAGAGATAACACACACCCTTCAAGCCGAAAACACCGGTGGACGCCACTCACCAAAAGCGTCACGGAGATATTTGTCACTGAAAAACTACCATGGCCAAAAGCTCCAATGATCCGGCAGTGACCTAATGCGGATCAAAGCAAATCCTGTGACTTCCACGGGACAAAAGGTCATAGTACGGAAGAGTGTACATCCTTGAAGGATATTGTTGAAACATTCGTCAAGGATGGAAGACTTGCACACCTTGTGGCATCAATCAAGAAGGGAGGAATGAATGATAACCGGTACAGAGGCAACGGACGAAAGCCCGTTGACATCAGCATCAACATGGTTCATAGTAAGATCAGAGGAAGAAAAAGGCGAACGACAGAACCATGCGCGTGGAAGGAAGCTGAGGTGCGCTTCCCGCGAGTGCCAGGAGGACCCAGCAAAGAAGGCCCTATCGTCATCAAAAGCCAGCTGGGGCACTACATCACTTCTCGCACTCTTGCTGACAACGGCGCCTCGTCAACGGTGATGTACAGGCAGTTCTTCGACAAGCTAGATGACGAAGACAAGAAACGCCTGGAAACGATCTACGCCTCGATGGAAGGGTTCGATGGCAGCACAAACACCCCCCTGGGTATCCTATCTTTCCGCGTCACTCTTACGGACGGGAATCACTCACGCACAGAAGACGTGGATTTTGTTGTAATGAGGAAGCCACACCACACATACGACATTCTCTTCGGAAGAGACGGGATGGCAAGATTCAACGCCGTGGTATCCTCAGTCCACGGCATGATGGGATGGCCAACAGCTGAGGGTGTAGCGATGATCACCGGCATTCCCCAGGTATGCATCGCATCTGTCTCATCTAAACCCAAACCAAAGAGGGCTAAACCAACCATCACCAAACCAGAAAGATGGGCCTTCAACGGCAAATACCCTGACCAGGCCGTTTCCATTGGCCCAACAGTTGTTGATCCCACACGCACCTTACTCAAGCGCTTATTACAGAAAAACGCTGACATCTTCGCGTGGACACCAGCTGACATGACTGGTGTACCCCGAAGTAAGGCAGAGCATAAGCTCAAATGCGATCCGGCTGTTACGCCAATCGTACAAAAGCGCAGAGTAATGGGGCCAGAACAAACTAACGCGTGTAGAACCCAAGTCAAGGAACTCCTTGACGCAGGCATCGTACGCGTTAGTAGATATCAAACATGGGTTGCAAATCCCGTTATGGTACCGAAGAATAACAAACAATGGCGCATGTGCATAGATTTCAAGGACTTAAACAAAGCATGCCCCAAAGATTGTTATCCGTTACCCGAAATTGATCTTAAGGTGGATTCGTTAGCACCGTTTCGCCTTAAATGCTTCCTGGACGCGTATAAGGGGTACCATCAAATCCACATGGCCGTTGATGATCAGGACAAAACCGCTTTTCGGACGCCCGATGGCACATTTTGTTACCAAATGATGCCATTCGGACTTAAGAATGCCGGGTCCACATACCAACGCCTTATGGACAACCAGTTTCATGCCCAAATTGGGAGGAACTTGGAAGTCTACATGGATGACTTGGTCATCAAAAGCCCTGACGCAGAAGCGATGTTGAAAGACATCGAAGAAACTTTCAACACGCTTAGGAAGATAAACATGAAACTCAACCCGGGCAAGTGTGCCTTTGGAATGGAAGAAGGAAAGTTCTTGGGGGTCATCGTCACTAAAGATGGCTTCAGAGCGAACCCTGAAAAGGTCGAAGCCATTATCAAAATGGAATCACCTACTACCATCAAACAGGCTCAGACACTGAATGGACGACTAGTGGCACTTAATCGCTTTTTGGCAAACCACGCGGATAAGTCGTTTCCTTTCGTGTCAACGTTGAGAAACTGTTTAAAGAAAACGCACTTCCGCTGGACACCAGAAGCGGAAGCAGCTTTTCAGGAGATTCGGTCACGCTTGATCGAACTCCCAACGCCCACAGTGTGACATCTGCCCCGATCCGACCCGACCCAGGTACCCGTTTCTCCGATCCGATCTCTTTCTTTTATGATTTAATATTTATGCTTATATTTTACTAATAATAATATATTTTCCTTCCCGCCTCTTTCTCTCTCTTTCTTTCCGCCGTCCCGTCCCTCTCCTTCTCTCTTTCCGCCTTCTTTTCCCTCTTGTCGCCGTCCCGCCCTTACGCCTTGTTTCCCTCTTTTCCTTCTAACTCTTTGCTTGTCCTTTGTTCCTTCCCGCCTAAGGTTGTCTGCGCAGCTCCACGCGCCAGACCCCTTACAAGGAATCCTGCGTGAAGACCACCTGTTTCAGCGATACGCGAGACGAACTCTTCTAGCAGCGCGCTAAGAATTGTAGTTCTTCTCGCAGCGCGCTAAGAACGGTAGTTCTTCCCGCGACGCGCTAAGGATTTGTAGTTCTTCTCGCAGCGCGCTAAGAATCGTAGTTCATCCCTCGACGCGCGAAGAATTATAGTTCTTCCCGCGGCGCGCTAGGAATTTTAGTTCCTCCCGCGGCGCGCTAAGAAATGTGATTCTTCCCGCGGCGCGCTTAGAAATGTATTTCTTTCCGCGACGCGTTAAGGTTGGTTCTGTCTGCCTTCGCGCTCGCGCTCTCTTGACCTTCTGTGTCTGCCTGTGCGCTCGAGCCTTCTCGCGCTAAACCCTTTGAGTTTTCTTCTGTTTAATCTAGCCGTTGCTTTTGTGTTGTCTTATCTTTTGTGCTGTTGACCTAATCTGCTTTACGTCTGAAAAGTTACTTTCGGCGCAGCATGCGCACCAACCCCATTGGTTGGCAGAAAAAGTGACTGACATTATCTTTAGAGATCTGCTTTTTCCATGCTTGACCAGTACCTTTATCTGACCCGCCCATGCTTTTTACTGTTCCCTGACAGCTTTATCTTGCCCCCTGCAGCTGCCATATCTTTTGATATCTTTTGCTTTTGGAATCTTTTGCTTTTTGAGATCTTTTTCCCCTTTTCTAGGGATTGTGTCTCCTAGGGTTTCTCTATAAATAATAATGTTAATTTCCTAACACTACACACACAAAGCACTTATTATCTTTCTCTTCCTTTGCTCTCTGCCGTTGTCCTCTGCCGTCTCCTCTCTCTGCCTCCGTCTTCTCCTATTCTGCCCTGTTTTCCGGTAATCTATTATATATAATAATTTGTTTAAGTTACTTATTAATTATGCTAACTTATAATCAAGACATTAAAACAAATCGTTAAAACAATAATCTTATTTATAGGTTAATTTGTGCTTGTTTAAAGTTGGTTCTTGCTTTATCTTACACCGCATCGTTTATCAAGTGAGTAATCTCGTACCTAATCCCTTTTTGCTTTTAATGTTTTGGGATGTTCATGTGTTCATACAAACTTAGAGTCTTAAACTTGTTTATGAACTTTAGTCGCGCAGTATCCCATGTGTTGAGGACGTAGACTTGGCTGTTTATTTGTATGTGTGGATCATTAACCGTCTTGTCGGTCTATTCCGCAGTTCTCATGGTACCATTAGATGAACACGGGAGAACTATCGTTTATGATTTTCTCTTTTGTTTGCACATGCACAGTTTGTCTTGTTTGTGAGCTCAATTGTGAGCACTGGCAGTCTATGAATCTTAGAGTTGGTCCCGATCAGATTACACCCTTGTTGAAAACCAGACATACACATGTTGCGCGCAGATTTATTGTTATCTATGTATTGTATTAAACTTGATTTCTCACCAACACGCAAGTGTTTGACGTTTATTTTAACACATGTTCAGGTTTGCAGTAGCTGTTTTGGAGTTCGAGGACACGTAGGAAGTTTTCATTATTTTGGACCTAGATTAAAATGTATCAAGACAAGTCTTTGCTGTTCGAATATTATGATTTATAATATAATGATTTATGATGATTTATGTTATCTCGTGTTTACCTTGCGCGTGCGCGAATAAATGTATTTATTTAATATTGACACCCAATAGTGTCACGAGTAATGAAACAATATGTGGCGCCCCGATGTATAATCCGCCTTTGGTCGGGGTGTTACACACAGCACCAAAAGCGGGAGAGGAGTTAATCCTATACCTTTCCGCAACAGATAGAGCAACCGGGGCAGTCCTGCTAGTAGAGCGAAAAGGCATCCAGATGCCAATCTATTATGTCAGCCGTATCCTAACAGACGTAGAAACCCGGTACTCTACCCTCGAAAAATTAGTCTTAGCACTTATACACGCTTCACACAGGTTAAGACGATATTTCCAGGGTCACCCAATCACCATTCTCTCCAACTTCAAACTTGCAAACGTTCTACGCAAACCCGAGTTATCGGGACGCCTAGCCAAATGGGCAATTGAGTTGGGGGAGTACGCGATAAAGTATAAGCCAAGACCAGCCATAAAAGGCCAGGTTTTGGCCGACTTTATTGCGGAAGTGCCTGCATCGCGGGAAAAAGAGTGCCAGGAAGAGGCTCAACCCTCTCCAGCACAAGACATCAATGATGTCTGGCGACTCTACACTGATGGAGCAGCCAGTAATGAGGGTTCAGGCGCAGGGCTGAAACTAACCAACCCAGCAGGCCAAGAATACACTTACGCTATTCGACTGGAAAATCCACGTGGATTCCATGTTAGTAGCCAATCAAATCAACGGGACGTACACTGCCGTGAACGACACGATGGCCCTGTACCTCGCACAAGCAAAAACCCTTATGCGGGATTTTAACGATTGCAAAGTCATACACGTCAAGCGTAGCGAAAACAAATCTGCGGATGCGTTAAGCAAGCTTGCATCATTAGCCTTCACCCACTTGGGAAAGGACATCCGCATTGAACTCCTCGAGGCACCTTCGGTCCCGCACAAGGAAATTTGTGTCATCCAAACCGGCACAGAAACGTGGATGACACCAATAATAAAATACCTCGCGGCAGGTACACTACCGGAGTCAAAAACACAGGCAAGAAAACTACGCTGTAAAGCACTGAATTATCAACTCATCGATGACATCCTTTACAGACGTAACTTTCTTGGCCCACTCTTAAGATGCGTGGACAACCAAGATGCTGACTACCTCCTAAGGGAAGTACAGGAAGGCATCTGTGGAGTACACGCAGGTCCACGCGCTGTTGTAGCTAAGCTAAACAACGCGGGATACTTTTGGCCGGGGATGCATACGGATGCGCTGGCATACATCAGAAAATGCAGGTCTTGCCAGCTCTACGCACCCAACACGCACCGCCCGAAGAATGAACTTGTTCCAGTCACCTCTTCATGGCCATTTCAGAAGTGGGCCATCGATGTGACAGGCCCATTTCCTACAGCAGCAGGAAATGTTCAGTTCCTAGTGGTAGCCATCGACTACTTCACCAAGTGGATAGAAGCAAAACCCTTAGCCCAAACAACCGCGAAACATATCAAAAAATTTATTTGGGAATTTATTATTTGTCGTTTTGGACTTCCACAGAATTTGGTGAGCGATAACGGCACCAACTTTGCTGACAAGAAGCTACAACAGTGGCTGAAAGAACTTCAAATCACCCACACCTTTACCTCAGTGGCACACCCGCAAGGTAATGGTGAGGTGGAAAGAGCAAATAAGAGCATCGTCGAAGGCATAAAGAAAAGACTCTTGGAACACAGATCCGGCTGGGTGGACGAGCTTCCGCACGTCCTTTGGGCAAACAGAACGCTGAAGAAGGCCAGTACGGGAGAAACCCCGTTCAGTCTCACTTATGGCACTGAAGCCATGGTCCCGGTCGAAATTGGTTTACCCTCACCAAGGGTCTTGATTCAGCCAGAAGACAATGATGCGGAAAGACGGTTGGACCTTATGCTAACCGAGGAATGCAGAGACTTAGCCGCAGTGCGTGAAGAGAACTACAAGCGACAAATGCAAAAGTACTACAACACGCGGGTAAAACTCTGCAACTTCAATGTAGGAGACTACATACTGCGTAACAACGAGGCTTCGAACCAAGAACGCCCAGGAAAGCTGGCCCCGGTCTGGGAAGGGCCATATATTATCAAAGAAGTTCTGGGAAAGGGCGCATACCGGCTCGAAAGGCTCGATGGCACTCCCATCCCAAGAACATGGAATGGAGCTCAATTACGCAAATGTTATATGTAGATCAATTCCAAACTTGTAAAGAAAAGGCCTAGAGCCACTTCTAATGGAAATGATTCTCCTTTCACAATGTGTTGATAGCATTACCTTTATACTTATGAACTTCCCACACTGATGTGCCGGTATTCACCGCATAAATAGGGGAAGAAGTAAGTCGTTACGTGTGGAAGGCTGCAAAACCCGCATAAACACAACGGTAAAAATTTCAAGTTTTAAGGAAAACCTCCACGCAGGTCAGATGTAAGTAAAGTTTAGCCATCCTTGTAAGTGCAAGTGACGGTCTTACCCGCACAATCACGAACAAGGAGGCAAAACTTCAACCTATTATCTACCACGTCCAAAGGTTAACTTATTCTGAACACTTAGAAAATTTCAAAGGAAAAGATGAGGAAAACTTCCACGCAGGTCAGATATAAGTAAAGTTAAGCCATCCTACTAAGTGTGACGGTCATACCCGCACAATCATGAAAGAGGAAGCGAAACAAACTTATAATTTGCCACGTTAAAAAGTTAACTTATCTAAGTACTAAAGAAATTGCTAAGTTAGATCAAAACATGCGTAAAATAAACAAGGCAAAGAATTAACACAATCTTTATTCCATCAAAATTCAAATATTACAAAGATTGCTGGGTGCATACCCGCATACAAAAGAAGCTATACAAAAAAACAAAAATCTACGCTAATGGCGGAAATGTATCTTCAGGATCATGCTTCAGGACCACTTCCACTTGGACCCGCACCATCAGTAGAGCGTGGCGGTTCAAGGAAAGCTTTAAGGATAGCTAGCCCATCATCAGCAGCAGCGACTTCGTTTACCTTCTCCACCACCGGATGCGGAAAGGCGGCATACTGATTCACTGCTTGGTCATAAACAGCTTCAGTATCCACATCATACAAAGGGAAGTTGGAAGGCGGGATGTCTTTCTCAACAAACCCTAAACCAAGCAGGAAGCCGGCCTTTTCCCCATCCTCATGAGAAGCGTTGAGGGCTGTGCTCATAGCATCGTCATAAGACGTCTCCGTGAAGACCCGAGTACTTGGCGAGCTCTAACATGATCAGATTTATAAGTAAGCATCTCTTGTAAAATATAGCCGGGACATTGAGGAATATCCAGAAAGGCATTTCGGGAATCGGTTTGATTCGCGTTATTGCTCCTTTTTTTTATTTAGTACTATTTGCCTTACATAGTTTATTTCAAAATAACGAATAGATCCTATAATAAAAAAAAATTCCCATTTATTTTTCTTAATTAATATAGGGGATCCCAAACCTATGGGACTTAAGGAATAATATAAAAAAAGAGAGGGAAAAATATTCGTCGACCAGGCCAGATCCTGAGTGAAATATCAAGAATTGGACTCATTTTCTCATTGAGCGAAGGGTACGAAATAAATCAGATTGATTAAAAGGTCAATACCAGCGAAAACATCTCTAAACAAGGTTTAGGTTTGCATTTTTACCCAATCTGGGAAGCAGCATCCGTTGATGAATGGTTATACAATGGTGGTCCTTATGAACTAATCGTTCTACACATGCACAACCTACAAGAATATACAAGTATCAAAACCTTTCCTATTTACAAAGAAAAGCGTAAAGACATGAAAAGCTTACCTGAGACAACGCTTCTCGAAGAAGCCATTCCTTGGCAACCAGAGCTTCTTGGAGGGCGGCTTGAGCTTGGTTACAGGCGCGTTCGGCTTCACTTTTATTGAGGTTGGCAAGCAACACTTCCTTTGCAGCAGCCTCTTCGACGCCCTTTAGCTTCCGCTCAGTGTGGTCAAGCACGCCCCTCTGGTCCAGGATCTCTTGGAGCTTCTTCGCGTCCTCCATCGCCAAGGCATCATGAGCCTGTTGGAGCGCCTCTAATTTAGCTTTAAGTTCCTCATTCTCGAGGCGTAGAGGCTCAGCAACAGCTTCAGCCTTGGTGGCCCTTTCAGTTGCGTTCCTAGCAGTTTCCTTAGCCAGCCGAAGCTGTTCGTTAACAGCTTGGGCAGCCTTGGAACGGGCCTCGAGACGGGCCTGAACCTCAACTTCAAGGGCCTTGAACGCCTTCTCCTTCTCCGCAGCCGCGGCGGAGAGCCTCCTATTCTCCTCCCGGACAGCCCGCGCCTGAGCTACTTCTTGAATGCGAGCTGCTTTTAACTTGTCGTTTTCACGACAAAGCAACTCGACGCGCGGCTGCATCCGGGCCAGGAGAACCCGAAGCTCATTGGTTAGCCTACCCTCCTGGTAGCTAGCCATGGCTTCCCCCAACGCACCACTGGGAGCTGCGTGAGCCCAATCCACGCACTCCACAGGTGTGCGAAGGGTTGTTCCTCGGCGGATGTTCCATCGTGAAACATACACTTCATTGGAATCCGACACTGCAAAAAACAAAAAGCAGTTAGGAAAAGATGATATATAAAAAAAATAATAATAAATAAAAAATAGGCCAAAAGAACCCTACGCACCTGTAGGGTCAATAACAGGCCGATAGCCGCCAAACCCATCACCTGAACCAAAGGGAAATCCGTCCAAAAGGTCAAGTAGATGGGAAGGAGGCAGAGGTTGGCGAGAAGCCCCATGCATACCTGAAGGATCGGCCGTCGTTGCCGATGACGGAGGAGGCATGGTGAAGGCCGCCGCGGAGTCCGCAGCAAAAGTAACCGCCGGCTCAGTGAAAGATGCGGTAAAAATGGCACTGACAGCCGGCGGTGATGTCATCACAGCTGGAACAGTTGGCTCAATGGAGTGAGCAACTGAACCAGCGGAAGCAGGCGCAGCCGCCTGGGTCGTCGCCTCAGGTAGGCTGACCAAGCCTACCGTCATGGGCGGGGGGGTACTCCTCCGCGCTCCACCCAGGAATGCGTCAACATCCACGCCTGCACAAAGAAGATAAGTATTAATGATGGAAAGCTATGAAGTTAAAAATAAAGTTTGTACTTACGGGTTTTCTTGAGTCTAAAAGTGCGGACAGGCGGGGATGAACCCGATGGAGCCGGCCTCTTCACGCCGCTCACCGTTGTCATCTTGGGCTCTCCGGAGGTGACAGTCGTCGCAGCCTCCGGAACGGTGGTCTTATCACCACCGGGGTTCCCCGCCACCTCCTCGCTCTCGGCCTCTGAGTCAGACCGAGGCGCCGGATCGGCAGTGGAGGCCACCTTCTCCTTCCCCTTCCCGCCGGCAGCCTTCTTCTTCCGCACCAACGGAGGACCATCTGCGGATTCCTCATCAGAACATAAGATTAGAGGAATTCCAGCAGAGGTTTCAGCATTGAGGGGTCGAGGGTTGAATAACGCCTTACCTGGCCGCCTGGCGCTCAGGATCTCGTGGCCTAGCGGGTAGACCTCCACGAACCGATCCGCCGTTTGTTCTAAGATGGGTAACTCGTTCTCATCTAGAGCATGAGTACCCATCCGAGCGGCACTGTCAGCCTCTCGCGGATACAGGAGCGACTGCAAGTCGTTCCCCTCTGAAATAAAAGCAGCAGTTAGAAGACAAACCTATATAAACAAAGTAAACAGAGCATACCGTAAGGAACAGAGTTCAAACCGTATTCGAGGACGATCGGGATCTTTTGCGCATCCGCATCCTTCCACACCCGGCTCATCCCGAGCATCACCATCCCGGACTCCGCAAACCGCTAAACCGGAGATTGGACTCGAGAAATCTTTGAGAACCATTCCGCCTCCTGGTAGTTGGAGGCGTGAAGGCTGGGGAGAGCTTGCCCATTCTTAAATTTCATGGCAAGGGGGACGGCGCGAGCGGAGATGAAAAAGAACTCCCGCTTCCACGAGCGAAGACTGCGCTCGGTTGCGCAAATCTTCAAACCCTTTATACGGGTTATCAGAGTATACCACCCCTGGATGCACCTCCAAGAGTAGAAGGTCATCAGGCGGTCGACGAAGGGCTCAATGCCCAGAATCCGGCACACCCACTCGAAGTGGCGAATCTTCGCGATCGCCATCGGGTGCACCTCGGTCAGGTGTACACCGTGCCTCTCAAGGACACGGTAAACAAACTTTGTCAATGGGAACCTAAGATTCCCATAGACAAAGAATGCAACATATACCCCGATCTTGCCTCTGGGGGCATCATACACCGTCTGGTGGGGTTCAGGAAACTCAGGCTCGAGAGACTCGAGCATGAACTTCCTGACGATGTACTGATATAGATCGACAGACAGAGCACACTGGCACTCGCCAGCAGTACTCTTGTCATCGGCGTACACCCCAGCCTCCTGGGCTGTAGCCTCAAGATCGTGAGACGACATCTTGCAGATATGAAAGAAGAAAACGATTTCAAGAGAATGCTCGACTGAAAAGATGAGTATTCGCCGGAAATCGTTTGGAAGATGAAGAGAGAAGTGAAAGTGTGGATTATAAAGAGCCCTCTCCCCCTTTATATACTAATCGCATTTAATGCGATGAATTTAATGCGGAAGAGAGAGAAATCGCAGGTGCAATGAAACTATGACACGTGGCAAAAAGCAAGCTGGCAACAGCTGTTGAAAGGACGCGTACCATTAATTTCGCGGCCACGCGGCCGAAAAATCGCGCCCACGCGCCTGAAAAAGCGTCTGGAATGACCAGGTACTGTCACGTCACCATAACTTCCTGCACGTCCTGACACAGTCAGAAGAAACCGTCGCACGACGTTTCAGCAGTTTGGACTGTTCTTATCCTTTCACCAACTCTTCGAATTTCAAAAATTTCAAAAAAAAAAAGATTCAAAAGTAAGCGGGAAAATACCCCTTACATTGGCAACCAAGTAACTGTAAGACAGGTGCGGGTACAGTGTTAAGGCAAAACCCTTCACATACTTAGCACCCACAGGGAATTGACGCCAGGAATACCTTGGAAGTAAAATAACCGTAAGACGAGTGCGGGTACAGTGTCAAGGCAAAACCCTTCACATACTTAGCACTCCGCAGGGAATTCAAACCAGGAAGGATCTTCTGGGCCATGCTTGCGGAATCGGGAATAACATCCCCGCATGGCGGGATCGTCGAGAACTATATTGTTGGAAACTCCAAGATGGAATTGGTGGTTTTAACATAATTGATCACTATGTTGAAAACTACCAAAACCCCATGGAGAATCCACACAAGTGGGACTCAACGCTCCTAACGTGCGAGGAGGTTACAAACCTACCCGCTTCATACCCAAAGATCAAGCAGAAAAGTCGGGAATTTCTGCGTGACATTAGGAAAACCGCGGGAAGAATCCCCACGGAAAACCTTAAAACTAAAAACCCTTTTCAAAACCCCTTGCTAGTCCAAAAGTTCACCTCACTTATTAATAATTCATGAGAAGAACATTGGACTGGGGGGACTTGAAGAGGTAGGTCCCAGCAGAGCCCAGTTGGACCCGCAAGACTCACCTTGAACAGGGACGTCTGCGCAACGACCAACTGCTTCCGCAGGACCCACCATGCTCAGAGAAGACCTTACGCGCAGTACGCCAGCTGTACCCGCAGGGAAAGCCTCCCAATGGTGAAGTACCCCGCTTGTTCCCGCAGTTGCGGATACAAGCCATCAGGGAAGGCTACCCGCACTGATAGCAAGGCTACACGCACAAGGCACTATTGCTACTTCAGTAGTCACCTGAAGGAATGAGCAAGGCGGGAATACTCCCGCCCAAATGAGCCAGTCCGTATGCTTCTGGAAGATCTTTTGTACTATACCTACCAAGGTATGGGCAAAACAGACGATCTGACCAGAGACGCCCATGAACCAATCACAGGGTGACAGCTCACCGACAACAGTACGAGGAGGAGCACCCTCTAGTACTGTTTGTCACTATTAGCCGCTGCCTACTCACCAACCCTTACTGTGGGACGTGCGCAGCCTACAGTTGGTGGAACAGTGCATAGCCGGCAGTAAAGGAACAGTATACAGCCGACCTTGTCACTGTAGGCCGCAGCCTATCCACCAACCAGCATGGCTTGAGCGTAGCCCACTGTTGGTAGAACAGGAATACTATTCAGCCGGCTGTACCTTCTAGGAAACCTACCTTCGGCTATAAATACTCCAACACCTTGGAATGGTAAGGACATCATCTGATATCTCGTTATCTTATCTAGCAATCTCTTAATATACACTTATATTCAGAGCAATCTAGTCTGACTCTCACGCCGGAGGGTGGTCACAAGGAGGAACCCCCCCCCCCCCTTCTCAGTGACGAGCTTACGGTGTCTGTTTTGCAGGTCACCTGAAGAACAACCTTCTCTGCTGGACCTCATCCTCGTGGGAAACATTACTTAACCTCCAGATTATCCGTAATCTGCCCCGGGTCAATTAGTGTTTCTTCAATATCTGATTACTTAATTAATAATTGAGTAACCAAAATGTCTTTGCAAATGTAGGACAATGAAGTCAAACTTAAAGTTCTGCACGGGGCAATATAAATAAGATCAAAAAGGTTAAAGCTTAACTTTATGAAAAGAAGAAACTTAATTGTATATTTTACTCATCATCCATGCAATCACATTAAATCACATTAAATTAAAGTCTTGTAAATTTAGGGTTTGAAGGTCCCAAGGAGAGATCGAGTCCGTGATACCTGTGTCTGTGTGGGGTCTTCAATGGCTTCTTATGGTCTGTTGTTGATCTGATGATACCATTCTGACTCCATACAATTGTTATCTTCTTAAAGCTTTATGCATGCATGTGTTTGATGTGATGATGAGTGATATGTCATGATGAACAGGGTCCTACTTGCTAATGTAGTCCTCTTGATTTACAACTGATATAGTGTTCTTAAACTATAATTCATTAACAGGTTTATGTGGTTGATTAATATTGGATGGTGTACATAAATTGGGCCTTTATACTTTAGAATGACAATAATGCTATAAAAACTAACAAGACCCTAGCAAAGTTAATACAAAATACAATTTAAAAACAAGCTACTATAATTCATTTTACACATGTTTTCAAGACGAACATATATGTACCCAATCTAAAGATTATTAGTGTGTTCCATATTTTACCGAATTAACCAAATAACAAAATTGATCAAGGTTCGTCTAAGCTTGATACATCTTTTAAGCTTCAAATAAAATACGACTAACTTTGTAGATTCAACCAATTTTAAATGGTTGAGGGTAAAAGGCCACTTCAGGAAAGAACTCAATTATAAAGTGATTGAAGACGAGAAATCATATCAAAAGAAACATGATCCATTTCCTAATTACCATAATTATCACAAAATAGGCAAATGATTGAAGAGACGACCACCCTCTATGCTAGAGATTTCCGAAAAATGGGATCCAACTTTGTAACACGCGTTACATAAAATAGTTACCGATCAAAGGAATCCAATTCACTCATTTAAATATGTTTACCTAATTACCATCCAATGTCGGCCCTAGTCATGATTATAACTGAAACTAAATATAACTCGAAGCATCACCTTTCCATCTCTAATAATACTTTTTGAATAAAGATAGAGCAGTCAATGATGTTCTTAAGAATGGCACTCAATTCCTTAGTGTAGAAGGAGTGCAACCCTAAGAATTGTAACTACCCTAAGACCCGACCAATCAGGCAATACTAACTCAGTTTTACCCTAAATTACCCTAGACTACTATAAGGGGTATCGTCACTCTTTTCAATACTCTAAAAAAATTTATTAAACTGGAAATGGTGAAAATTACTGAAAGTGATGGTTGATGTGAGCGGGTAGTTAAACCCGAAATGGAAATGCTGAGGGGATGGCGATGGTACGTGTTCCCACTCAACCCGGGGTACCCAAGGGTATTATCTGCTCCCTGGCCACCCCTTCCACCCTTAGGCTATGTGTAGTGAATGGGCTACAAAATGGGACGTTTTGTGCCATGTGACGCTAAATCAGCAAATTGTGCGTTTTTGTTTTAAGGGTGTAGTGGTGTTGTAACCTAATATATATACCACACACAAAAAAAATATAATAATAATAATCTTCAAACAATCACCGGCGACAAAAAAAAACTCCCCCCCCCCCCCATTTATCGTCTGGAGGGCGGTGTTCACCCACAAAATCACCCCATTTTGGAGCATTTGTCGAACACTACGGGTTGCCTTAGCTTCCTTATCCCTTACATAATTATATATATCTTTTTTAAAGGGACGTATATTGATGAATCAGTGCATAGGTGCACAGCAGCAACATGCAACCCCACTCTAGTCTACACTACACGTACGTGTAGATTATTAGGTTAGTACCGCCTGATCCGTCGACAACATCAACTTGATTGGTCAATGCACATGTAACTCTTGCATCACATGATTGTACCATTTGCTCTGATTCTTGCTATCTTGAGGTTTGATCATATACATGTTAAATAAATAATGTTCCACTAAATAAGCTTTTTTTTTTCTTTTTTTTTTCAAAATAAGCACAACAATGTTTCATTTACAAAATATGATGATGTTGTGTAGCCACTAACTAACATAGTCTATAAAATTTATAGTATACCACGCCAGACGTTGAATTGGACACCGTACTAGTTCACTGGTTGTATTATTTGGATTGACTAGCTTAATTGAAAGTTATTCGAATTGGCACAATTGGACTAGTTATGTGTCTGGTAACCGATCTGACCTATTCGATCTTATTCTAAAACATTAGTCGCTATACATTTGTGGGGTTTGAGTTTGCTTAGACACATGGTATAACAAAATAACGGCCTATAGTGTCATGGAGGAGGCTAGACAATACGACAGGGAAGAAAATCGGGCTAAGGTGTAGATGCATGATGTGGCGTGATGCGGGATGGAGACGAAGGTTGAGTGGGAGTCACATCTCGAATAGGAAAAAGAACAAAGAAGGACCGGAAGAAGAATACAGGATAAAGAGGGGATGCGTGAGCAATGGCGAAATTTGGACGAAAACATAGAGGGGGGCAGACGAAAATACGTATAAAAATGATATACTATATGTAAGAACTAATAGATATGGTGATAGTAAAAAGCATTGTTGTTAAAAGTTTAACAACTATGAGATTCATAATGCCAAAAGAGACGTGACAAAAATAAAAGATCACTTGTGTCCATTGTTAGACACAAAACACCAAGACATCAATCAAAATCTAGATCTCCCTCACTGCCATATAAGCCTCATATGACAATCGTTTGAGACACGGCATTTTATTTATTGCAAAAGAAATCTTATAGCTAGTTATTTTGTTATTATATGATACACAAACACTCTTATAGTTATATTAGAGACTAAGTATGCTTTTAGTCAATAGTTGGGTCACATATTAAAGTTGTTTTATATAATTTAAAGTTGAGTCTTTGATGTTTGTAAACCTCTCATCACTGCATTAAACACATATAACAGATTATCTTATAATAGTGGCGTATATTTAAATAGGCTAACAAATTATTTGAACGAACATTCACCATGGTTTATACATTTCAACATTTTTATGGTGTCGATGATGTCTTACATCCTTCCTTTTGCTAGGTTGGCATCGTTTATATATTGTTTCTTTTGTTGTGCTAACCTAATCTCTAAGTGTGAGGAGAACAATTTATAGGCGTTATGAACCTAAAACTGTTTAAACATTATGTTGAATAATAATAGGACTATTATACGTACATTATTATTATGACATTAAGAGACTGTTTGTTTACATCTGAATCGAACCATTCAGATGTAAACATCTGATTCATTCAGAGTTCAGACTGTTTGGTTCCAAATAAAAAAAAATTGAATGGTTAAAATTGGGCCTGAATCATTCAGACTTAGACTAAGGGTAATGGGGCTTGGTTGATCCTCAAGTGAGCCAAGCAAAATCTGACACGTAGGCGATGATATGGCCATAGATCAAGCCCCTCAACCAATCCCCAGAGAGTGTAGTGGTCCAGGTGATCAGGGGCTTGATCCAGTTATTTATTTATTTATTTATTTAAAATATTAATTTTAATATAAATATTAATATTCTTCTTCACCTAACATACACACACCACCACCACCGATCACCGGACCACCGGACCACCACCACAGATCACACCACCACCGGACCACCACCACCACCACAGATCACACACTCCTCTCTCTCAAAAACCCAACATACACACTCCTCTCTCTCTCTCTCTTTCTCAAAAAATAAGTTACACACACTCCTCTCTCTCTCTCTCTCTCTCTCTCTCTCTCAAAACATAAGTTACACACACTCCTCTCTCTCTCTCTCTTTTGCGCCCCGTGGTCCCAGCCACGAGGGCCAACCGCGCCCCGGCTCACCTGAGGGGTGTAGCGGTGTTCGCGAGCCCCGTAGGCGGCCGCGCCCCCCGTTCACCCCCCATTACCCTCAGCCTTACTGTTGTTGCTGAATGGGACAAATGTTCATTCAGATCTAAATGAACCAAACAGATTAAATAAACTACACAAGAGTTCCGAACTTTATCATCAAAAAAACTATTTATGCGAGCCAAAATTGATTCTCAAGTGCGGTTCTGCGTATGAGCTCTCCAAATATAGTTCTATTATCATATGCTAGATATATGGGCTAAAGTTAATACACGTCACTCTCACCGATGGGAATTATTCACGCACGGAGGATGTGGATTTTGTTGTAATGAAAAAACCACATCATACGTATGACATCCTATTCGGGAGAGACGGGATGGCAAGATTCAACGCCGTGGTATCCTCAGTCCACGGCATGATGGGATGGCCAACAACTGACGGCGTAGCGATGATCACGGGCATTCCCCAGGTATGCATCGCATCTGTCTCTTCTAAACCCAAACCGAAGATGGCCAAACAAACCATCACTGAACCTGAACAGTGGGCATTCAATGGGAAATATCCCGATCAGGCCGTTACCATTGGCCCGACAATTGTTGATCCAACACGCACCTTACTCAAGCGCTTACTGCAGCGAAACGCAGACATCTTCGCGTGGACACCAGCCGACATGACTGGTGTACCCCGGAGTAAGGCAGAGCATAAGCTCAAATGCGACCCGGCCGTTACGCCGATCGTACAAAAGCGCAGAGTAATGGGGCCCGAGCAAACCAACGCGTGCAGAACCCAAGTCAAGGAACTCCTTGATGCGGGCATCGTGCGCGTTAGCAAATATCAAACGTGGGTTGCAAATCCCGTAATGGTACCGAAGAATAACAAACAATGGCGCATGTGCATAGATTTCAAAGATTTGAACAAAGCATGCCCCAAAGATTGTTATCCGTTACCAGAAATTGATCTCAAGGTGGATTCGGTGGCACCATTTCGCCTTAAATGCTTCTTGGATGCGTATAAGGGGTACCATCAAATCCACATGGCTGTAGATGACCAGGACAAAACCGCCTTTCGGACGCCCGATGGCACATTTTGTTATAAAATGATGCCATTCGGACTTAAGAACGCCGGGTCCACGTACCAACGACTAATGGACAAAGAGTTTCACGCCCAAATTGGGAGAAACTTGGAAGTCTATATGGATGATTTGGTCATCAAAAGCCCCGAGCCAGAGGCGATGTTGAAAGACATTGAGGAAACTTTCAACACGCTTAGAAAGATAAACATGAAGCTCAACCCGAGCAAGTGTTCATTTGGGGTGGAAGAAGGGAAGTTCTTGGGAATCATTATTACTAAAGATGGCTTCAGAGCGAACCCTGAAAAGGTCGAAGCCATTGTCAAAATGGAATCACCTACCACCATAAAACAGGCTCAAACACTGAACGGACGACTAGTCGCGCTTAACCGCTTTTTGGCAAACCATGCGGATAGGTCGTTCCCATTTGTGTCAACACTAAGAAATTGTTTAAAGAAAACGCACTTCCGCTGGACACCAGAAGCGGAAGCAGCTTTCCAGGAGATTCGATCACGCCTGATCGAACTCCCAACACTCACAGCACCACAAGCGGGAGAGGAGTTAATCCTATACCTCTCCGCAACAGATAGAGCAACCGGGGCAGTCCTGCTTGTAGAACGAAAAGGCATCCAGATGCCAATCTATTATGTTAGCCGCGTGCTGGCAGACGCGGAAACCCGGTACTCTACCCTGGAAAAACTGGTCTTGGCACTTATACACGCTTCACGCAGGTTGAGACGATATTTCCAGGGTCACCCAATCACTATTCTCACCAACTTCAAACTCTCAAATGTTCTAGGCAAACCCGAGTTATCGGGACGCCTAGCCAAATGGGCAATTGAATTGGGAGAATATGCGATTCAATACAAGCCGAGACCAGCCATTAAAGGCCAGGTCCTGGCTGATTTTATTGCAGAAGTCCCCGCTGCGCGGGAGAAAGAGTGCCAGGAGGAGGTTCAACCCTCCCCAGCACACGAAATCGATGAGGTCTGGCGACTCTACACTGATGGAGCAGCTAGTAACGAGGGTTCAGGCGCAGGGTTAAAATTAACAAACCCAGCAGGCCAGGAATATACTTATGCTATTCGGCTGGATTTCCCAAGTACGAATAACGAAGCTGAATATGAAGCATTCCTGGCCGGATTGAGGATTGCGCGTAAAATGGGTGTAAAAAATTTGGAAGCCCATGTAGATTCCATGCTAGTGGCAAACCAAATAAACGGGACGTACACGGCTGTGAATGACACAATGGCCCTGTACCTCGCCCAGGCCAAAGCCATCATGCGCGATTTTAATGATTGTAAAGTGATACATGTCAAGCGCAGCGAAAACAAATCTGCGGATGCGTTAAGCAAGCTTGCATCACTGGCCTTCACCCACTTGGGAAAGGACATCCGCGTGGAACTCCTCGAAACACCATCAGTCCCGCACAAGGAAATTTGTGTCATCCAAACCGGTACAGAAACATGGATGACCCCAATAATAAAATACCTTGAAGCAGGAACGTTACCAGAGTCGAAGTCACAGGCAAGAAAACTACGCTGTAAAGCACTGAATTATCAGCTGGTCAATGACACCCTTTACAGACGTAACTTTCTTGGCCCATTGTTAAGATGCGTAGACAACCAAGATGCTGACTACCTCCTAAGGGAGGTTCACGAAGGCATCTGTGGAGTACACGCAGGCCCCCGCGCTGTGGTAGCCAAGCTAAACAACGCGGGATACTTCTGGCCGGGTATGCATATGGACGCGTTGGCATACATCAGAAAATGCAGATCTTGTCAGCTTTACGCACCCAACACGCATCGCCCGAAAAATGAACTTGTTCCTGTCACTTCCTCGTGGCCATTTCAGAAGTGGGCCATTGACGTGACAGGCCCATTTCCAACAGCAGCTGGGAATGTTCAGTTCCTAGTGGTAGCCATTGACTACTTCACCAAATGGATAGAAGCGAAACCTTTAGCCCAAACAACTGCAAAGCATATCAAAAAATTTATTTGGGAATTTATTATTTGTCGTTTTGGACTTCCACAGAATTTGGTAAGCGACAATGGCACCAACTTTGCTGACAAGAAGCTACAGCAGTGGCTGAAAGAACTTCAAATCACCCACACCTTTACCTCAGTGGCACACCCGCAAGGTAACGGTGAGGTAGAAAGAGCAAACAAGAGCATCGTCGAAGGCATCAAGAAAAGACTCTTGGAACACAGATCCGGCTGGGTGGACGAGCTTCCGCACGTCCTTTGGGCAAACAGAACGCTGAAGAAGACCAGTACGGGAGAAACCCCGTTCAGTCTCACTTATGGCACTGAAGCCATGATCCCAGTCGAAATCGGTTTACCCTCACCAAGGGTCTTAATCCAACCAGAAGACAATGATGCGGAAAGACGGTTAGACCTTATGCTAACCGAAGAGCGCAGAGACTTAGCCGCCGTGCGTGAAGAAAACTACAAACGACAAATGCAAAAGTACTACAACACGCGGGTAAAACTCTGCAACTTCAAGGAAGGAGACTACATACTGCGTAACAACGAGGCTTCGAACCAACAACGCCCAGGAAAGTTGGCCCCGATTTGGGAAGGGCCATACATTATCAAAGAAGTTCTGGGAAAGGGCGCGTACCGGCTCGAAAGGCTCGATGGCACTCCCATCCCTAGAACATGGAATGGAGCTCAATTACGCAAATGTTATATGTAGATCAATTCCAACTTGTAAAGAAAAGGCCTAGAGCCACTTCTAATGGAAATGATTCTCCTTTCATGATGTATTGATAGCTTGTAACCTATGAACTTCCCTTACGGGAAGAAGTAGTTGCGTGTGGAAGGCGGCAATACCCGCATAAACACAACGCCAAAATGTTAAAAAGTTCTAAGGAAAACCTACACGCAGGTCAGATGTAGGTAAAGTTTAGCCATCCTTGTAAGTGCAAGTGACGGTCTTACCCGCACAATCACGAACAAGGAAGCCAAACTTAACTTACCATCTACCACGTTAAAAGGTTAACTTATGAACACTTAAAAAAGAAGAAAAACCTACACGCAGGTCAGATATAGGTCTAAAGTTAAAGCCATCCTACTAAGTGCAAGTGACGGTTACACCCGCACAATCACGAAAGAGGAAGCGAAAACTTTAGTCCATTATCAACCACGTCCAAAGGTTTAACTTAATGCCAAATTTCGAAAAGGAAACCTACACGCAGGTCAGATAGAGGGTAAAGATTAGCCATCCTACCAAGTGCAAGTGACGGTTTTACCCGCACAATCACGAAGGAGGAGGCGAAACTTTAACCCATCATCAACCACGTTCAAAGGTTCTTATTCTAAACACTTGGAAAATTGCTAAATCAAACTAAGTATGCAAGTCATAAGTTTATAAAGCAAGGAACCCAAGGAAGGAAATAACAATCTTATACGCAAAGAGATTAATATTTCACAATCAATTACAAGAATGGCTGGGTAACTACCCGCCTAAAAGAAATCTATACAAAGCTAAGTCTATCCTAGCAGCGGGAAGGGATCTTCAGGATCAGGCTTCAGGGCCACCTCCGCTTGGGCCAGCACCATCAGAGCGCGGCTGCCCAAGGAAAGCCTTAAGGATGTTTAGCCCATCATCAGCAGCAGCAGCTTCATTCACCTTCTCCACAACTGGATGCGGGAAGGCAGCGTACTGGTTCACAGCTTGGTCATAAGCAGCTTCAGTGTTAACATTGAATAAAGGGAAGTTGGAGGGCGGAAAGCCTCTCTCAGCAAACCCTAGACCAAGCAGGAAGCCAGTCTTCTGCCCATCCTCATGAGAAGCGTTGAGGGCTGCGCTCATCGCATCGTCATAAGAGGTCTCTGAAAGGACCTGACGCACAACCTACAAAACAATAAAGTTAGAACATTTTCTAATTACGAGCAGAAAGCGTAAAGAAAAAGAGGATACCTGAGGCAACGCGTCTCGAAGCAGCCATTGGAGGGTAGCTTGACTTTCTTTGTAAGCACGTTCGGCTCCGCTTTTATCAAGGTTGGCAAGTTGAATTTCCTTGGCGGCAGCTTCTTCGACGCTTTGAAGTTTCCTCTCAGTGCGGTCAAGCACCCCCCTCTGGTCAAGGATCTCTTGCAGCTTCTTGGCATCTTCCATTGCCAAGGCATCATGAGCATGTTGAAGAGCCTTTAATTTGCATTTAAGCTGCTCATTCTCTTCGCGAAGCGGCTCAGCAACAGCTTCAGCCTTGGCAGCCCTCTCAGTTGAGTTTCGCGCAGTCTCCTTAGCCAGCCGAAGCTGTTCATTCACAGCTTGGGCAGCCTTGGAGCGGGCCTCGAGTCGCGCCTGGACTTCAACCTCGAGGGCCTTGAATGCCTTCTCCTTCTCGGCTGCGGCAGCGGCCAACTGCCGGTTCTCCTCCCGAAGAGCCCGCGCTTCAGATACATCTTTGGCGCGAGCTGCTTTTAACTTGTCGTTTTCACGACAAAGCAGCTCGACGCGGGGCTGCGTTCGGGCCTGGAGAACCCGAAGCTCATTGGTTAGCCTACCCTCTTGGTAGCTAGCCATGGCTTCCCCCAACGCACCATGTGGAGCAGCGTGGCGAGCCCAGTCCACGCACTCCACAGGGGTGCGAAGGGTTGTTCCTCGGCGTATGTTCCATCTTGGAACATACACTTCATTGGAATCCGACACTGCAAAAGAAACAAAGGCAGTTAGGAAAAGATGACAAAAATATACAAAGGAAAAAGAACCCTACGTACCTGTAGGGTCAATAACAGGCCGATAGCCGCCAAACCCATCACCTGAACCTAAAGGAAGTCCATCCAACAGGTCAGGCAGACGGGAAGGTGGCATAGATCGACGGGAAGCCCGGCGCGTACCTGATGGTCCGGCCGTCGGTGCCGGTGGCGCAGGTATAGTGGCAGCCGCCGTGGTAGCCATTGTTGGCGCCGCCCCCTCAGCAACAGTAACCGCCGGCTCCGTGAAAGATGCTGTAAAAATTGCACTCACGGCCGGCGGAGACACCTTCTCAGCTGGAACAGCCTCAGGAAGGCTGGAACCAGCGGAAGCAGGCGTAGACGCCTGGGTCGACGCCTCGGGAAGGCTGACCGAGCCTACCGTCATTGGCGGGGGAATACTTGCTCCAACTTCACCCTGGAATGCGTCAACATCCGCACCTACACGAGCAAAAGTGTTAGAAATTTATTCGAAACAAATCTAGACAAGAATTATGGGGGTACTTACGGGGTCTCTTGAGCTTGAACGCACGGACGAGCGGGGGCGAACCCGATGGAGCCGGCCTCTTAACACCGGTAACCGTCGTCGTCGCTGCCTCCCCGGAGGTAACACCTGCAGCCTCCGGAACGGTGGTCTCTTCACCACCGGGCTTCCCCGCCACCTCTGCATTATCTGACTCCGAGTCAGATAGGACTACCGGGTCGGCCGTAGAGGCCACCTTCTCCTTGCCTTTCCCGACGGCAGCCTTTTTCTTCCGCACCAGTGGAGGACCTTCTGCGGATTCCTCAGAAGAAGAAATGTCATGAACTCCAGCAGCAGGCACAGCATTGAGAGGTGGAGGGTAGAAGATAGGCTTACCTGGCCGTCGGTGGCTCAGGATCTCTTGGCCTGGCGGGTAAACCTCCACGAACCGACCCGCGGTCTGCTCTAAGATGGGCAACTCGTTCTCGTCCAGAGCACGAGTACCCATCCGCGCAGGACCATCTTCCTCCCGCGGATTCAGGAGCGACTGAAGATCGTTACCCTCTGATATAAACAAGAGTTAGAAAAAATCGTAGTCAGCAAAAAGAAACAAGACATACCATAAGGGGTAGAATTCGAACCATATTCAAGGACGATCGGAACCTTATCCGCATTCGCCGCCTTCCACACCCGGCTCATCCCCAGCATCACCATCGCCGACTCGGGAAAACGGAAAACCGGGGACTGGACCCGGGATATCTTCGCGAACCATTCCGCCTCCTCGTAGTTGATGGCGGGAAGGTTCGGAAGCGGCTGGCCATTCTTGAACTTCATGGCAATGGGGATGGCTCGAGCGGATATGAAGAAGAACTCTCTTCTCCATGAGCGAAGACTCCGCTCGGTGGTACAAATCTTTAAACCCTTGATACGGGTTGTAAGAGTGTACCACCCCTGGATGCACCTCCAAGTATAGAAGGTCATCAGGCGGTCAACGAGGGGCTCAAGGCCCAGTATCCGGCACACCCACTCAAAGTGCCGGACCTTGGCAATAGCCATGGGGTGCACCTCTGTCAGGTGCACACCGTGCCTCTCTAAGACACGGTACACAAACTTTGTCAACGGAAACCTAAGGTTCCCGTAGACAAAGAATGCAGCATAAACCCCGATCTTGCCACTTGGGGCATCGTACACAGTATGGTGGGGCTCAGGAAACTCAGGCTCGAGAGACTCGAGCATGAACTTCCTGACGATATACTGGTACAGCTCGGCAGGAAGAGAACACTGGCATTCACCAGCAGTCTTCTGATCATCAGCATCGTGAGAAGACATGGTGGAAGAAAGAAGAGATTTCGGAATAATGCTTTACTGAAAAAGAAATTCGCCGGAAATTACTTGAGAAGAAGAGATGAAAGTGGAAAGTGTGAATTGCAAATAACCTTCTCCCCCTTTATATAGTAATCGCAATTAATGCGATGCATTTAATACGGAAGAGAGAGAAAGCAAAGGTGCAATGACACTATGACGCGTGGCAAAAACAAACTGGCAACAGCTGTCAAAAGGACGTGTGCCAGAGATTTCGCGGCCACGCGCCCGAAATCCCGTGCCCACGCGCCTGAAAAAGCAACTGGAATGACCACATAATGTCATGTCGCCATAACTTCTGGCACGTCCTGACACAGTCAGAAGAAACCGTCGCACGACGTTTGAGGTATTGGGTTGTTATCCATCCACCAACCCTTCAAATTTCAAAATTTAAAAATTTGAAGACTTAAGGTTCAAAAAAGTAAGCGGGAAAATACCCCTTACCTTGGCAAACAAGTAACCATAAGCCGGGTGTGGGTACAGTGTAAAGGCAAAACCCTTCACATACCTAACACCCGCAGGGAATTGAAGCCAAAATATTTGGCAACCAAGTAACCATAAGACGGGTGCGGGTACAGTGTAAAGGCAAAACCCTTCACATACCTAGCACCCGCAGGGAATGGACGCCAGGAATACCTTGGAAGTAAAGTAACCGTAAGACGGGTGCGGGTACAGTGTAAAGGCAAAACCCTTCACATACATAGCACCCGCTGAGAATTGAAACCAAGAAGGATCTTCTGGGCAATGCTTGCGGAAGCGGAAATAACATCCCCGCATAGCGGGAACATCGAGTACTACGTTGTTTGAGGCTCCAAGATGGAATTGGTGGTTTAAACATAATTGATCATTATGTTCAAAACCTACCAGAACCACAGGGAGAATCCGCACAACTAAGACTCAGTGCTCCTGACTTGCGAGGAGGTTACAGACCTACCCGCATCATACCCAAAGACCAAGCAGGAAACTCGGGAATTTCTGCAAGTGACAAGGACTTCCGCGGGAAGAACCCCCATGGAAAACCTTACAAAAACCCCTTTTCAAAACCCTTTGCTTAAGTCCAAAAGTTCACCTCACTTTATTAGACATTCACGAGAAGAACATTGGACTGGGGGGACTTGAAGAGGTAGGTCCCAGCAGGGCTCAGTTGGTCCCGCATGACTCACCTTGAACAGGGATGTCTGCGCAAAGACCATCTACTCCCGCAGGACCCACCATGCTCAGAGAAGCCTACGCGCAGTATGCAAGCTGCATACGCAGGGAAAAGCCTCCCAATGGTAAAGTAACCCGCCTGTTCCCGCAGTTGCGGATACAAGCCATCAGGGAAGGCTACCCGCACAGCATAGCTACACGCATAAGGCTTAACACTTACAAATACAGTGTCACCTGAAAGAATGAGCAAAGGCGGGAGGGGGAAAACTCCCGCCAAAATGGGCCAGTCCGTATGATGGAGGATCTTTTGCGTGATACCTGACGAGGTAAAGACAAAAGATCTGACCAAGAATGCGACAGCTCACTGACAGCAGCGTGGCAGACAGCACGCCACTGCACTGTGACCAATAGCCGCCGCCTGCTCACCAACTCCTGCCAGAGCACGTGCCTAGCCTGCAGTTGGTAGAAGACGAAGAGTGCACGGCACGCCTGCTCTATGTCAGACGCTACCTGTCCACCACTCACAGGCAGGGCACGTGCATAGGTTACAGTTGGTAACGTGTTGGGCCGGCTAAACCCCTTGGATACCCACCTTCGGCTATAAAAGACAGCAAATGGTATTATCATTTTATCATCTACTATCTCGTATAACTTACTTGATAACTGCTCTAATAGTATTCATATACTTTTATATTCAAAGAGCAATATAGACTGATTCTCACGCCGGAGGGTGGTCACAAGGAGGAGCCCCCCCCTTCTCAGTGACGAGCTTACGGTGTCTGTTTTGCAGGTTCCCTGAAGTACAACTTACTCTGCTGGACCTAACCTTCGTGGGAAACATTACTTAGCCCCCAGATTACCTATAATCTGCCCGGGGTCACTTAGTGTTTCTTCAGGGCTAAAGTTAATACACGATCATGTTGTCATGTAAGTTCCAAAGAGGCAAAGATCCAAAAAAATGCTAGTGTTTTTAATTTTGTCATTAAAAAAATACAAAGGATCGAATGAAAGCCTGCATTTGGCAAACTGTAAAACTGCCATTTTCGGGGAAAATGCCAATCAAGTATAATATTCTTTTTAAGCTCAATTAATAGTAAAACAAGTTAAGGAGACTGATATGTGGGCCTTGTGGCCCAAGGTTATTTGACTACAGTGTCCTCATTAGCTGACTTGTATGGTCCCACCTCTCACCCTCTCCTCATGTCTTGAATTTATATTCAGAACGTTCATAAATAAAATACAAAGTTATATTTGTTTAATAATATTATTTCAACTACCTTTGTCACAATATGTTTGGATCTAGTAACCAAATCTATTCACCCGGATAACAATAATACATGTTTTTTTATTGTTATTGATAACATAATACTTTTAAAATATGATACGTCACATGTAGCATTAAAATCAATTCCTAACACTCACCTTTTATAACTAGCCGTCTACCCGTCCTGTGGACGGGAATATCAACGCAGTAATGTGATACTAACATTATGCCAATAACACATGTGACGGTTTGTCAAGCTATGTTTCAGATTAAGAGATTCATTTAAATGATCATAAATATATTTTACATTAATATATGACACGAAATTAACATAGTCATTTAACTACTCGTAAATATCACTTCTTGCAAGATCCATCCCCTATATAGGTATATATATATATAGGGGATGGATCTTGCGAGAAGTGATATTACAGCGAGAAGTGCGAGAAGTGAATGTATAACTCCATTAATCCCTAATTTCACTCCCTTTCATATGATGTTACATACATATATGTAGGTTGGTTGTATTTATGTCTTAGTTACACATTCAAACCAACCTATAAACATATAAATGTACCGAGCCACATTCAAACCTATGTACCTACACACATACAAACATACATACACATATACAAACATACGTACATACACACATACATATGCACCTACACAACGCACCTACACCTAAGAAATGGAGTGAAATTAGGGATTTATGGAGTTACACCTTCACTTCTCGCACTTCTCCTGTAAAAAAACTTCTGAAATAATCTAATACCTGTATATATATATATATATATATATATATATATATATATATATATATATATATATATATATCAAAACAATTGTAACACTCGTTTAGATAAAAACTTGAAATAACAAACTTAAAAACCGTAACATAGACTTGAAATAACAAACTTAAAAAGCATAACATAGACTTAATCAAAACATGTATGCGTTCTACGAATCTTATTATAAAAACTAGTCAAAATTGAACAACCCGGTTGCGGCTCAGGATCCTAATTCTTCAAATCTTGGAATTTGGCGGAGAACTTGAATATGAGTCTCCAGTATCACATTTTCATTCTCCTCGTCATCGCTAGAAACTTCAATTACCTCGTGTCGGTTTTCATCCTCGGAACTCGAAACATCAATTACCTCATCTCATTTCCAATGAATAAGTGCTCTTCCCTTTTTGCTTTGTTTTTCAAGTTCGCGGTCCTATTAAAAATTAAGTTAGCCTAGTGAAGAACATTAAATTTAAGACAAAAATACGAACGTACCTCTTCGTTGAATTCACGTTGAAGTTGAGATTTGTACGGACTAAAGTGTGGACTGAAGTCAATAATCTGAACATTGTCACTATTACTATTACATGATATTAACACATGTAATAAGATTAGTGTATTTTAAATTAATAAACAATTAATTTGATTGAAATTGACTTAAGTTATAAATACCTTGGTGTCATTAGAAGAATGTGGTGTTTTCTCATACTCAACTTCATCATGTTTGGTATTTAAGCTCACCATTTAAGTTGTAAGTACGAAATTATAATCTTAGCTATGATTTATTAGAATTACAAATAAAAGTTTGTAGTAACGAATTTAGGATAATGTAATAGATGAAAAACCTATGTTTTATTAGTAGTTGGCATAATTTTCGGCACAATATGTCATATAATTAAAAATATTGATATCTCTTAATAAGAATGGTAGTATAGAAAATATAAGGGAAAATGAAACATTCATACATTTACATTGACATGAAGAAAATCTCTTGAGATTAAGCTATCTTCCATGATTTTTTGTTTGTGTGTGAAAGTATGTTTAATTGAATAGTTTATCATATAACATACGTATAATATAAATGAAAATATAGCAGTTATAAAGTGGTATACATTTTTAAAAATGTTGTTTAAAAACATGTTCTCTCTCATAAACTACAACCCCATTTTGTGGGAGATCATGGGTTATAGGTAAAATGGGGTTAGTGGGTGTTAGGATAATAGAAAGATTTATTACTTTGAATGTTGAGTGTATATATCTATAACCGTCACTTGGTATGCATGCTTACATACATATCAATGCAAATAATAACTTGTGATTAGTAAATTACTTTAAAATCCAGAAAAGTTAACTGCCACATATAACAGTGTTAGCATAATTGATGGGACAATGGAGTTAATTGGTGTTTCATATATTGTTAACCAAATTCCTAGCAAATTGGAAGTTTTGTCAATTTGTGTGTGTGTTTGTAAGTAAATGAAAAACTAAGTTAGAAAATGGGCCGAATGTATTTAAATTATAAAAACCTAAAATATCTAGTAACTCTCCACTAACACAGCCACTATTCAATTCGGTTACATTACAAATTACAAAAACATGTGACCAAAACTTGCATTGAGAAACAAAACCAAATTCTAGCAACTCGACTATCACAAATCTATTTATATAGCACTAATAATTACACCCGTTAAACTGCTGATTTCGACAATGTCATTCCATTTTATTCTAGCAAGGCTCCGGATCCTTTTCTTTTCTTCTCTATACCACGAATCTACAAAACATAAATAATTTATTTGTTGGAAGTTCATAAACTCAATAAGACATAAATACATTAAAAGTCGAATAGAAGAACTTCATGCAAACTACCTCGTCGTTGAACTCACGAGAAAGTTATGATTTGTACGAACTGTAGGGTCCAAATGACACAACTTCAACACCCTCACATCGTGTCTAAAAATAAGCAAGACTACAAAGCAACAAAAGAAAACATTAAGGGTATATTATCATTGCAATAAAAATACAACATAATCATCTACGTATAATATGATTAAATGATGAATGTAAGACAAAAGCAACTTACGTATGTATTGCACCTTACTTTGACATATTTATCACTTTGGTTTTCTTCCATATTGTGTGCAATTGTTGATGTATGTATAAAGAAAGCTTCAAAGTTTATATAATTATATCTAGTAGTGGGTGGTTACCCATATAAATAGGTGTAGTGGAGTGGTTACATGTGAGAAAAAATGTATAGTGGGGTAGTTACATGTGAGGAAAAATGTGTAGTGGGGTAGTTACATGTGAGGAAAAGCAATCGCTTTTTAAACCATCTTTATCGAACGGCCAATATTCGATCTTAGATCTTATCGGACGACTCATATCAAATTCCACTCTTCTGTAACATATTATATTAATAAGTATATTAAGTAAAGCCATTCAATACCAGATAAACCCAGTCTATTTTTTTTAACTTAAACTTTTTTCATATATTAAATAAAAAGATACAATTACAATAGAGAGGTGGATAAGCGCACAACAAGTTGCGCCGCCACCCCTTTTTAGATAGCAAACTCGATTATACTGAAACAAAGTTATGGTAAAATAATAAATTTGGCTAAAAATATTAATTTTATTCGGTCCATTAATAAGCGATTAATCATTCAAATCAAACCGATGAGCTTGCTTGCTCACAATCCTATTGATTGATGTTTTATTTTTTTGAACAGTAAAGCTACAATACTCTTAATATTCCCAAAACACTTATATAAATATGCTCCTTGTCTGGGTTATAACCCAGGATCCATTAAGTAGCAAGAACATCTAAAAATTGAGCTAGCATCACATTAACATCTTATTGGTTGATCCATCGGGTCGGATCAACAATGACATAGTCTTGAACTTTCAAAACCTGAAAGTTAGATCCTGCCAAGGTCAATCACAATCCTTACCAAAACAATGACATGCTCGACAAGAATCAAATAGGGGTCATAAAAATAGTAAGGAAATAACTAACATGTCTGTTTCATATACTTAATTATATGTATGATTAGCCAACTACTCATTGAAGACAATAAGATTTCAAGTCTAAACCTTTATTGTATTGATTAATGAGTTGTTGTGATTACTTGATTACAAATAACCCCTATATATAACCATACGATTACTTGTTAGACAAGAATAGGAGGAAAACTAACTCAATAACCCCTTAGGTTTGTAAGTACGACAACTAGGTCCCCGCACTTACGCAAGATTACACTAACAATCACCCCCCTAATCTTGTGACAACGATGAAGCTTCGCATCTCGTTAAACTTCAACCGTGGCAACGCTTTTGTAAAGATGTCTGCTCTTTGTAAATCTCCACTGACATGCTCCACCTTGATTTGTTCTCTCTCGATGCACTCCCGAATAAAATGGTAACGTGTGTTGATGTGCTTGCTTCTCCCGTGAAAAACCGGGTTCTTCATCAAGGCAATAGCCGATGAATTATCTACCTTCAACGTCACGATCTCTTCCTTTTCTCCGGTCATCTCTGACAACAAACCCCCTAGGTGTTGATTAAGATTTCAATAAGATTTCAAGCCTAAACCTTTATTGTGTTGATTAATGAGTTGTTATGATTACTTGATTAAAAATAACCCCTATATATAACCATACAATTACATGTTAGACAAGAATAGGAGGAAAACTAACTCAATAACCCCCTAGGTTTGTAAGTACGACAACTAGGTCCCCGCACTTACGCAAGATTACACTAACACTCATCTTATTTACCTTTATTTTTTTTACCAAGGCCGTCTCAATTTTCTCAAGGGTTTAAAATAAAATTGAGGTGTTTTTTATAACAAAAAATGCTTTAGATGTGGAAATTAAAATCTCAATTTTTCTTTCTTCAAATAAAGGTTAAACCTAAAATTGTCACAATAATAAAAGCGGCTTAAATGATAATCTCTATATGCATCTAAAAATTAGACCAAAGATTTACTATCTTAGCATGCTCAACAGTTTGACCATAAAAGCTTCTTAAGGAAATATAAATATGAAACATGAACAAGTTTAGTTATCAATTAACAAATATAATTACAAACGACCCCAAAAGGAAACATCTAAATTGAATCAAATCGACTAAGCCGATTTGAGATTTGCATGACGTAAAATTTAAAACCCGCATTATATGATGTACAGTTGGACACACTATATAGTTTTATAATTATATTTATATATATTTCATAGAATATATAGTTATGTATATGTAATACATTCGTAAATAATTTCATTGTCTCAATTTTTTAACAAAAAAATAACGATCATAGAATGCACAAAATACCGATTCAAAACGTTAAACCGATACAGCCTACCACTCAACTCAGTCGGTTTAATCCTATCAATTAGTTGCTTGTTGCTTGTTTACCCATTATCCAGATTTAGCTTGGTTTGAAATTATTTTAAAATATCCAGAAATCGTATTAGCCACTAATTATTACAATAAGCATGCAAAAAAATAATAAATATATAAATAAAATGACAATAATATTATAGTAGTAATAGTACAAGAAAATTACTTATTTGCCCGACAATGTAAAGACATCACTTCCATCCATCTGTTGGATTTATCTTGTGATATTTTATTCTCAATGCATACGTAGATAAAATTCCATAATATTCTCTCTTATTTATTTATTTATCTACATAATATACATAAAAAATAATTTTTTTTATCAAATAATAACATTAATATAAAAGTAAGCATGTTTGGTCTTGTTGGATAACATGACAATATAATATTTAATTTGATAAAGAATAATTCAATAAAAATAGTTCCATAAATCACGTTTTAAGTGTAACATTTTTCAAGAACCCTACATACGTAGCTTTAACAACTCTAATAAAATCGTAACTTTTAACAATATTTAACTGTTTAGGTGATCAAGCGTATCTATTTTTAAATTTAAACAGAACAAATCTTTTTAATTTCTCTATAAATCCAAATTAAAGTATGTATTATGTAAATTGTGTTTTCTGTAATTAAAATCTCAGCTAATGAGTAGTGAAGAAACCATAAGATTTTACTCCGTAATTTAGAACACGAAATAACTTTTTACATTTAGTTACATTACTAGGCGTGGGCGAGTGTTGTAGTGTTCGGATAATACATAACTTTTATGTCTCAGTACACGTTTTAAGGTAACGGTATAAATTATGTGTTAACACTATTTATATGTTTTTTTCCTCATCATATTATAAGTAAATTATAACTATTTATTTTGTGATATCCAAGAAAACTTTTATATATAAAATTAAATTATAACATTGTGTATGCACAAGAGTTGTTTGGATTCTTTGGAAGTTTTTACATTAACAAAACACAATAAATTCCTAGCATATAAAAACTTGGCATTTATTGATTTATTTATCTGCTGATTTTATAATATCAATCAATCAATCATATAATAAATAAAGAATTTAATTGAAGAATATTCAGCATATAAAATCCATTTATTTATTAAAATCAATAAGTAATACACCGCAAAGGCCAAACAATTTCCATCTTTGGGAATATCCAACACATGGGTTCGTCACACTCTTACATGCTCCTAAAATAGCATACAATGCAATTTAATTATTTATTTCGTGCCTAAGTTACATGCTCCTAAAATATGCTTTTGTGGCTTCGAGAGCACAGTTGTGATGTTTGCAAGACCATATTCTTCGGGGTTGTGATATTTATGGGTTGGACTCTGATTATGGGTGTGCGATGGATCGTTTGCGTACTTCACTTCCAGATTTTGATCTTAGCGGGTTCTCTAATAAGGACACCGCCCCCCCTAAAGCCCAACATGTTGTGGCGAGTGCCTTATTTAGTGGAATCGTCAAGAGTTTAGAAGTGAAGTTTGATCTATCCCCTCGCCAAAAGGCGGTGTTTGAATGCCTTCGGGCTCCTCGGGCTCAGGATTTTCTAACGGCCATCCCCATTGAAGGATTAGGCCAACGTATGTCGGGTTTGGAGTATCGGGCTATCCTTAAGTACCGGTTAATGATCCCTATGTTCCCGACGGATGAACCTTGCCCAATTTGTCGTAAGGTCTGTTTGGATTCTTTTGGTGACCATACGGTGCATTGCAAAGAATTGTCTGGCTTTAAATACAGACATGATCTGGTTAGGGATGTTCTGTGTGATGTTCTTAAACGGGCAGGGATTTCTGCTAAAAAGGAGGCCCATGTTAACTTTCTCACGGATCCTATTGAAGGGAGGTCTACTTTACGACCAGCTGATATTCTTGTGTTCGGGTGGGCAGGGGGGAAACACGCCTGTGTGGATCTTACAGGAGTGTCTCCTCTTGTTGGGCTCAGGGACCGTGGGTTTGTTGTGGGTCAGGCTGCGTTGAAGGCTGAATCGGGCAAAGTTGTTAAACACGAGAAAGCTTGTTTAGATAATCAACATGTCTTTCTACCATTTGCCTTTGATACATTTGGGTTTCTGGCTTCAGAGGCTGTGAAATTTTTGAGTAGGGTTCAGCGCGTCGTACACGGAACCTCTTCAGCTTCTAGGTCCCAAAGCTTCGTTTTTAGCAGGATTGGCTTTGCTGTTCAAAAGGGGGTTGCGGCGCAGCTTGTTGCCCGTTTGCCTGCCACTTTATTGTAATCGTTTTATAGTAAATTATATAAAACTTCGATTTGATTTAAAAAATATATTTGATTATCCAGTTATTATTATTATTATTTAACAGCTAAATAAATATTGTATACTTTGAGAAGTGAACATTTGACCTCTAATTTCACACTCAACTGTCAAACCATCTTACCATCCCATCAAAATGAGAATGACTAACTTATTTCCATCATATCTTAATTGAGACAGGAACACATAATCTTTTAGTTGAAGTTCATACACATTTACCACTAAACCAAACTAATGATTGTGAAAGAAAAATAACATGTCATTTGTCATTTTCAAATTCCTTGTGTTTCCTACCACAATAATTTTCTAGGATTGATTTCTTATTCTTAATAGTATGCTTAATACTAATTTTAATAATTACTACGTGTACGATTAGTTATTATTTATAATCAGGTAATTTAAGCACTAGTATTTGTGCCGGCGGGGTAGTGTCGATCGGACCGCCAGTCAGAGCATGTAGTTTTTGGGGTCAAATTTTTATATATTTTATATATCATATTTAAAAATATAAAACTTATAAAATATAATTTGATCTTTATCATCTTATAGTTATTGGACCCAAATTTTTTTTATCCATAATCTATTTAATCAAATTTACATTATTGGGCCCAAACTAAAACTAAAAAACTACAAAAAGAAATAAAAATGCAACGCAAAATAAATGAAATAACGGCCGATTGAAATTCCTCCTTGGTTCCTTTCTTATTTACGAATGTTGATCAAAACCTGAACAACGACTAACCCAACGACCACCACTGTTGGCTAGTTGACCACCAGGCTCCTCAACGGTTGCCGGTTATATATGTTATTTTCCTAATGTTCGGAGAGCTTCACGAATCTTCAGTTAATCGTTAGTTATTACGGTATCTGATTTTAAATAATATATTTTTCTATATTTATTGTTATAACATTAAGCGTCGTTTTAAAAAAAATTAGCTTATAAATTCCGTGCTCCTTAAAACTATAAGTCTTTTTATTTAGGCTTAACCGATGTATTTAAATCCTCATACACAACCTTGATTAGTATTGTGTAGGAATATAGATACACACGGTTGCCGTGCCCCTTTTTGCGTATGAATCATTTTTCCTGTCCACGTGATCTGAAATATAATATAACAAGTCACACAAGTTGATTTAACAATTAATAAATGATAAAAGAATCGAAACTCAACATGGCCTTGACTAACTTGGCATGGAGCTGTCGGCTATATTTATATCTAAATTATTAAGAGTATATTTGAGTATGTATTTCAAACATAACTAAAAAAATATATTTAAAAAAATCAAGTATATTGCTTTACGAGGAAATAGGATTCATGAATCATGGATATGCAGATTTGATGAAGACACTTCTTTTACGATTAAAGAGATATTGATCTTTGTATTCTTTAGGTTGTGTTTGGAATCGTTTGTTTTATTCCTAGGAAGGCCAACATTTTTGCTTTGGAGCAGGTTAATGAATAGAACCTTGACTCATATTAACTTGGAGAAGAGATTTCGACTTGAACTCGGTGTTATGTTCTTTGGGTGAAGTGGAAATTTGCAGGGGCGGCTAAACCTTTTTGGTGGCCTAAAACGATTCTGTTATAAAATATCCAATGTAGTGGTGTTTTAGTTGTTTTATTTACTTTTTTTTCTTTGTATTATATAGAAACACATGGATATAGAGGCTCCAATGTGAATGATGTTGGAAGCTATCATTTTATCTACTTGATGGGTCTTATGAGGTTTCAAAAATGATGTTGTTTTCAAGATTGGTAACAAATCGAAAGAGTTGATTGTTGAAGCTACTGTTGATGTTTTGTTCTTGTGGTTTGTCAATCTAAAGTGAATTGATTGGTGGAAAAACCCCCCATATTGTTTTCTGATGTTTATACAACTTTCATTTTGCACACTCTTTCGTATACGTCAGGAGTCAATTGATCAGAAGGGACTTGGGAAAGCTTGAACTCAATTACTCACCGAAGCAATTACGCATCTCCCATTCGCCTTCGTATTCTTCACACGTTAATAACTCTTTGTACATCAACCCATTCGCAATTTTATATGTATAATTATTAGAGGTATGGCGACACAATATTCTTTGAACAATTAAAGAATTGTGCATGTGTCATGAAATGGTACCAAGGCAATGAAAAAGACTCCAAGAAGAAAAAAACACAAACCCACCTAAGGGCCAAGGCCCAGTGTGGAAGCTAGATCTTTGGAAATATATCGACCCACAAGGTCCCCCATTTACGTATATGTCGACATTATTATTATTATTATTATTATTATTATTATTATTATTATTATTATTATTATTGGTGAAAAAAAAAGATATCACTTAAAAATTGTAAGAGAAAATTAACACAAGTTATGGTGAACAATAAAGTATGTGTATTATCTTGCGGAAGATATATATATGCACTAATGAGACCGTTTCTTGAAATCATTTGTCTACCCGAGAGACTTCTAACAAAAAATAGTTCGAGGTAGCACAAGAAGCAGCATGGAAGGACGTCAATCAAGCATTTGGTGTTCTCAAAAGTTTTTGGGGGTATAAAACGAAACCTAACCCGACCAATGCATCTTAGAAGAATTATAAAATCATATACACTTGTATTATAATGCATATTATGATTATAAATGATGAAGATCGGGCTTTATTTCCTTAGAAAATAAGCTTCAAATCGTTGGTGAAGGTTTAGAAGCGGATCTCATGGAGCATATTTCAAGAACCTCATACCCATTGACATCTAAATTTTTAAGAAACTTTAAATTTTTTTCATTAACGAAATGTAGTTTTTAATCATTTTTAATTCGAAAGATGGGCATTTCACACTAGTTTAGGGATGGAATGGGAAGACTAGTGTGGCGCATATGTAAATGTGTATGAAAAGAAAAAATAAATAATAATAATAATAATAATAATAATAATAATAGCGATTAAAAGATAATTTCTCATCTTTAGAGCGTCTCCAACAAATGTTATTACGGACGAAGTCACGCTGAAAATATCCACACATCCTCTCTTTTCCTTCTCACTCTTTCTCGAAGGTGATCGTTTTTACAAATATCTTTCTCCCTCTCTCTCCACCTCGATCACAATCAGCCACGAACGCCAAGCATGATGTTAGTCTGTCGACACTCGACACTATACAGAAGACGACATACATTGAAGGGCAGCTACATGTGGAGTGAGGTAACCCAAGTATTCCAAAATCCAAATAAGTAGACTAGGGTATTAATATAATTTGGTTTCTCTCATAGTAATTAATTTGACCATCCAAAAACAATACGAGGTTTGAACCGTAGCAAATCGATCAATCAATATCAACGGTCACGTTTTACCTCTTCACCAAAATCAGAAAATGTGATGATTGGATTCTTTAGTACATGTATGCTTCACATATTTTTTATCTACCCGTGTGACTCTTTTTCAATTATTATTGTACTATAAGTTGTTTGGTCCCCCCCTAAAAGAATACTTCTGACTAAGGCAACTTTATTCATTATTACATGAATACTTACAAAATGAATTTAGAATTACATCAATCTTTTTAGTCGTGTTAAAATCTTGCAAATAGCAACTTATGATCTTGAGAGTTTAGCAAGTATCTAAATCGACCTTTTACGTGTATAACGTTTTGTTGGAAATCAGGCTAAAAGACATGAACATGAAATGTGACCACAACCAAAATAGATTTCTGTTTATTGTAATTCTTGACACAGTATTTTCATATCATTAACAATCTATTTATATTGAATAACTTCCTGAGCATACTCTAACTCCTAACATATAGTAATTCAAACTACTAGATAAAGTTGCAAAACATTCAAAAACTAAACATATACTTATTTAAACTTTCAAACTATTAATAAAATTTTATTTAACAAAACTCCTTCGAATTACCCCTTTAACTTTCACTTTCTTTCGAAACCAACCATTTAATTTTCTTAATAACCCGTTTCAGGAATTACTTCCGATACTCAGTATAAGCAAGAATCATGCACGTCATGGTGACGCCAAGTGGTTTAATTGTTTAAAGTTAAAGACTATGCCATATCACATATTAGGTTTGTTTTGAGCTTTATATTTTTGACCACTTGTTTCCATCATATTAAAGCAAATTGTTATCATGTCATGGTGACCACAAAGGCAAAGAGCTCAACTGTTAGTGACATTCATATCGTAAGGGACCATAGGCGTAAAGGTTGTTTTGAGTCTCACACTTTACTAAACCGAAAATAACGTTTGTGCATTTCACTATCAACATTATGGACATGTTAGTTGGAATAAATCGATGTACTTTTTGTCGACGGTCATTGTACTCGGCATTCAAGATGAGATAATATAAACTACGAAGTATTGCTTTGAAGTAAAACATTAACATATTGAATCTCTTGCTTTGTTTCCACCACCTTAATTAAATCTACCACCACCCAATCATATAGTTTGATGAAATTAAGAAACATGCATGTCTCTTTGCTTTCAACCTGGACCCTTGCGTAGATTGAATTATTATTGGGAGTAAAGGTTGAGCTTGTCCACGATTATCAGTTGTAGTCCTTGATTATCAATAGGCCTCCTTGGTACTTGGTTGGTGATCGGCCGGTCTACAAATAACTAATCCGATTTAGAACCGGACCGGAAGTCCATTAGGATCTAAAAAACTCCTAAACCATTGGTTGATTAAGAAGAACAAGACTTTACTTGCAAGTCAAGTAATTATATTAATTTATCTATTATCTAGTTTCTTATTAATTATAATCATAATAGGTCTCTTTTCTAATCATGTATTTTTTTTCTATAAATTGTATCTTTCGTTTGAGAAATAAAATATCAGAAAATTTTCACTCCTCCTCCTCATGGGCCTAACCCACGCAATGAGTCTCTATCAATAAGGTTGTTCATGACTTCATGGGCCGAGAGCCAGGGTCAACTCAAACATGGCTCGTTTGCAAACCGAGCCGAGCCAGGTCTTTTACAACCAAGTCGATTTCAAGAGAGCTCTTTTTAAGTGAGCTTCGGGCTATTTGAACAAAAATAACTAAGCATGGTCAATACTTGGAGTCATAAATTTATTGTAATTGAGGAGACATTTTATATTATCAACATAATACAAAATATATATAGTCCCAAGGTTCAACAATTTATGTGGGAAATGGATTAAAATTATGGTACCAGTCTTCACATTAAAACACTTGAGCATTGAGTAATCAATTAAATACTACTATACTAGTTCACCAAATCAGTAAAATAATGAAGAATAAAACATGTCACTCGTCACCAAATCAGTTATCAGTAAAAGAGTATTGGAGTTGGCATTTGGGCTGCAAGACTAAGAATGACTAGGGGCGGCGCCCCATTGGACAACCACTACACATGGTCTTAGGTTGTGTTCCGCATATTTCATATAAATAAGTCTTTTACTACTATTATATGTTAAATGACATAAAAGACATTAAGGAAACAAAAATTATAGATTATGTAGGGAAGATAACGATGTGGAAAACTAGACATGAATTATCGAAAATTATGTTGTAGACCAATGGAAGGGCAACGTGATGGCGCACTTTTTTCGAGCACAAAATGCCACAAAAATGAAGTTAGCAACCTTTCTTGCAAGCATTTTATACACATATAGCGAGCAACTAGAAGACCCTAACTATGCTCGACTTCCACTTCTCTGGCAATCCACGTTACAAAATATAAGAGAAGGGTTTAAAGAAAATATTTTTTTTGTGATTTGGGAGGTTTATTTGGACTCAACTAATGGGCTAAAAGTTGTAATAGGCTGAAAGTAATTAAATTAATGGATTTAGATACTTTTCCTGACCTACACGGGCTGATGGGCTTAGTTATCTTTTGTTATATGAAGTATCTTGTAGACAGTTGTAGTGATTAACAAAAATCTTGTTTCAAAGGACAAAATAGGTTGCTTGCTTATTTAGTCTCCAAGTTATAAGATAAGAGGAAAAAGAAAATCATCTTTTAAGAATAATGAACGACAACCTAACTGTCTCAAGGGCAAATGAGAAATTTACGCATCTTGTATGTAAAAACCCGAAACTATAGATAGCGTTGCGAAATATCAAAAAATGTGTCCTCAAAAGGTTATGATAATAGTCACGTCTCACAGTGTAGCGACAAAAAATGTGAAAGCGTAGACCATAGTGAAATAGGTCTAAAAGTGTGAAGAACTAGCAACTAACTAATTCAGATTTCAGAATTAATCACATAATTTGTTAAAACCGTGTGCAAGTTTAACTTGCAAATGAGTTACAATGGATACGGTGCTCTAAACATGGTGATTAATGTTGGGGAGTCACATATTATATTATATTATCTTATCTTACTATACTAATAAAAGAAAATAAAATGTTAGAAGCTTCTAATTCCTAATCCTTCACGTCATTCATTCTAGCTATAAATGAGTTATGAGTCAAAACTATTTTGTCAATTAGGTTATAAAATATTGTGTGTTTTTTATTTATTGTTGAGCTAAATGTCATTTTCAATACATGATGTTTGATCAAATACGCAACTTTAGCATCTTAATTCGTAAGCATTTTGAGAAATACATTTAAAATAATAGACCTTATTTATTTTTATAACTTGATATACCCGTGTAATACACGGGATCAAAAACTAGTAAGATAATATAATAACTTTCTTTTATATGAATTGACTACACCTTTCTTTTTAAATCACGTAACTCAAACATACAACATTTTTTATACTTAATTTTCAAATGTTTTGACTATTTATATAATTAAGTCAATGGCTTTCTTTCAAGTCTTCTTGAATTTGTTATCATCACCACACACGTCCATCGGAATATCATAACCATCCAACCATTAACCACTTTAAGAACGTAATTAGATCAATAATACATACACTGATATCGTTGCAAATTATTCAGTAAATTTTCATATATTAAAGAGTTTTGTTTCATTGACGTAGAAGGCAAACGAACAACAAGGGTGATGATTACAGTTAGAACTTTTACATTGAAAAATGAAAACTTTAATTTATAGAGAGTTTAGGTTAAAGTAAAAGGAGGATGGTCACGTAATATCTTGAGTATTCAATCATCAAATTATATATGAGCGTATTCACTTTATTCAATGCAAATGTATGTTTTAGCGATGAAATAAGAAAACATATAGAATATAGTGGTAGAGATGAGCTTGGACAGTAACCCGTACATGTACCTGATTGTACCCGTATCAAAACAATAAAAAAAATGTAACAACACACGTACCAAGTTTTTCGGTATGGTACAGGTACGGGTATTTCGGTACGGTACCCGTTTTTATACCACTTTACTTTATTATTTCCAAATCTTCGACGATCTTGAAACCGGTACCAGTACGAGTAACAAACAGCCTGAATTAGTTCGGGTATCGATACTTGCACAAGTACGTGACGGATACCAAATTAGTACAAGTACCAAATTGGTCGTCGATTTAATGATAAGATAATATTGAATAACCATAATCCGGCTGCAGACTTTAAATGATTTGTTTGTTGGTTCGAGACTTGGATGTTATATTATTTAATATTGAATAAAACGTTTGAAATCTATTCAATAATAACATGGTTGGAAAAATTATTTTATATATCAAATATGAAGATTCCCAATTAAACCCAATTATATTTCAAACAGGTCCAAAATACCAAACGTACTTGTATCGTACGCGTACCCTATTGTACATGTACAGAAATTCACCAAAAATGAGTACCAATACCCGTACCGAATAGGCTAAATCGGCATAAGTACATATACATATACGGGTACGGTACGAGTACGAGTAAAGTATTTAAGACAAAATGTTCATCCCCATCCCTATATAGTGGTTCTAAAAACATAAACTTAACGAACGTTAGAAGCAATAGTTAAAAGTAATGTAGTTTGTAGATGATTACAATTATATTATTTTAGTTTATTTTAATTTTTCTTTTTTCAGTTTATGTGCTTTAAAATTATGTCTTTTCTTTTTCTCAATTATGTTTTCTGTAATGCCTCCATTATGGTTTCGCAATTATTATGCTCGTTTATTATTATTTAAATAAACGTAGTTTTGTTTTTCATATAAATACAAATATCATGTTTTTATATTAACAAAAGAAGGAAACTGAGTATACATTTTTACCAAATTAACTTATTGTTATAAGTAAATTTCGAGAAGGCATATTAGATTTTTCTCTTTTGTCAATTCTAGAGATCCACTCTCTCCTTTCCTGTTTATAATTGCCATGAAGGTGGAAATGACCAAAGCAAGAAATTTATGGATCTTATTAAACTATCGAAACACGGGCTGGAGACTTCTTTTATGGTACGAAGATGATGTCAATTTTCTTGGAGAGTGGTTTGTGGAACACTTCTAGATTCGACTTTAAGGTGAGGGAGAGGAGGAGAGTGATGTTCCAAACTTTGCGGGTCTGGTGGTGGTGGGGGTTGACACTTGATAGTGATGAGAATCTAACTCTTCAAATTAAGTGAAAGTTAAGTGTGCTATGATATGTGATATGAAGTGTACGTGTTAAAAAAGAGGATTCAAACATGTTGCTAAGAGAGGGTATGGACTTTGAATGATATATGCTTATAGTTGGCTAAAACTAAATAATTCGTTTGAGTTGGCGAGAGAGACACCATTGGCTTGAGCTTGGATGTCGAGCCGATTTTGAGTGAGCATCCAGTAGTCTACATCGAGGTTGCGTGTGAAACGTTCGTACTTAAACGGATGCAAATACCATTCACACATAAAAATCCCACATACATACGTCGTCTTCTCATAACTTATGATTTTAAAAGATAGTTTTATGGAATAGATTCTCTATAGATATACAAAAAGAAAACATCTACTCTAAATTACTTAAATAGTTAAAGAGTTAAATACACACATAGTTAACGAATCAACCCTTGCATTGTTCGGAAAGTGGTAACTATCGGAGAGGCAAAACAAATCGTAACCTTTGTAGCAAACCTAAACATGGGGCCGATATTATTTATTTATTTATGTAATCAAGTTTGCTATGTCATAAGATCATGTGTAGTGGATGGAGTCTCTATATGGGTGTTATGCGTCATGTCACCATAGAGACTTTATAGCTAAAACGGGTGTAGTGGATGGAGTCCCTTCAAATCATTACCATATTACCATATTATTATTATATTTTATTAAAAAAATAAACAAACCCAGCAATCACATTCCACTCATTTCCCCCCACCCGACGCTATGTAGGAAGCATCCACCCCCTCCATAGCGTCAGGGGCGATGTTCCAGACGTTATGGGGCTCCATAGGTGGGGATGACGCCCACTATACATGGTCTAATAATGCTTCATACCATCCTTGATCGTGTCAATGGTGGTCGGTTATATAGGTTTATAGTTTTCGAAGAGAGATTTTATTTGATGATACAAGATTTAGGGTTAATGCAAATATCACATTGTTTTCTTGTGCCCATGAGAGAAATACTAAGCCATAAAAATGTTCCATCTAAAATATAACCAACACATTTTGAGCTTTTGATAAAAACAGACCTCCACAGTTTAATATGCTCGAGTGAAAGCAATCATAGGAATGGTGATCTCATGGGAAGTTCCCATTCCTTTAACCAAAAACACATTAACAAGCTCATAGTGGGCAAACACATAAAATAATGGTTTGTATATAAGTTCCGATGTTACAAATGGTACAAAATGGGGCGTTTTGCGCAATGTAGCGCCCAGTCAGCAAATAGTAGGTTTTTGTTTTTGGGGTGTAATGGTGTAGGAGCAACAAATAGTAATATATATATATATAACAACATATTAAATTAATAATATTCTTCACAACAATTCGCCGAACAAGAATATGCCCCCCCCCCCCAACATTTCGCCCCACAATTCGCCTAGGGGGCGGTGTTCACGCCCCAAATCTCCCACATGTCGCCCCCTTCCTCGCCCACTACAGATAGTCTAATGGACAAAACATACAATATTGGTTGTTTTAATTTGTATAAGTTCTCATTCAAAACTTTTATCACGAAATGAATGATTTTGGAGTCATGGCTTCGAAAACTGTATGGTTACTTCGAAGTCATAGCTCTGAACGCTATATGGCTAGTCTGAAGTCATAGCTCAAGGGAGTGTATATTATTGTGAGCAGATCACAACTATGGTGTAGCCTATACTTGGAGTCAGAGTTCTAGGGTAATATATAAGTGTCGTCCGAAGTCGGGGCTTTAAAAATGTACTATATATGATGTGAAATTGTAACTAAAAAAAGATGCGTCTTGTTAAAGATGAGCTTACACTACATGGCAAGCATTTTCGAACGTGAAGATTTAATTGGGGAGTTACCCTTCTAATTAATAAGTTTATGCCACGTAATTAATAAAAAAACCAAGGATTATAAAATAAAAAAGTATCTTTGTTATTAGTAATATTGATATATTTTAAAGGGGTTAGAAAGTTGTTTTTAAGTTCACCTAAAAGCACTGATGAGTAACTAAACAACACAAATGCAGTTTAAAAGCTATCATTGCATCAACAACTAACCAATACAAATATAATTTTTTTGTTAACCTTTTTGGAAAAATAAATCTACCATTACCTAAGTCCATAGTTGGTTCAAACAAAATGATTTTTTTTTCCTTTTAATAAAACAAACAAAAACAAAGTCACCCTATTCTATATGTACGTTATAATATTCTAAATAAACAACCATATGTTATGATTTTAAGAATTAACACAAGATTAATGCTAAAACTTGAGAACTTTAGAAAATTTAGCAAAGAGAGAAAGTAGTGAAATGTATCACTTATGAATTTGTATGTATGAGGTGTATTTTCTCCTTTACATTGAGCTAGTATTTATACTACAAAAGATTAACCTTTTCTCTAGACAAGATTAACTATTTGATAGTCATATAGTATGGGACATTATCAATAAGTTTGACAAAGAGCTCATCCACTTGCTTGGTAGATCTAGATGGGTAAATCTTGATCTTGAATTAATAGATATTCATAACACTCCCCCTTGGATGACACTTTGCAAACTTTGGGATATTGAATTACTGCCTCATTAAAAACCTTGCTAAAGGAAAACCCAATGGGAAAAAACTTTAGCTAAGGGAAAAAGAGTGTAGTATATAGCTCCCCCTCAAATTGCAGGTCGTTACATTGTTCGTACATGGCGCATGCCAATATCATGAACATGTTTCCTGAATGTTGCTGTGGGAAGTGCTTTTGTGAAAAGATCAGCTGAGTTGTTGCTGGACTGGACATATCTCATTTCAACCTGATTGTCTTTAATAAGGTCTCGAGTATACTCAAAGTATCTTGGTGGTATATGCTTTGTTCTGTCACTTTTGATATATCCTTCCTTCATTTGCGAGACACAAGCTGCATTATCTTCATAGATAGGAGTTGGAATTCGATCTTTCTCTAGTCCACAAGAAATCAATATGTGTCGTGACATAGATCTTAACCATACACATTCTCTTGAAGCTTCATGCAATGCAATGACTTCAGCATGATTTGAAGATGTTGCAATGAGTGTTTGTTTCTGAGAACGCCATGAAATCGCAGTTCCTCCATTCTTAAATACATATCCAGTTTGAGATTTTGCTTTATGGGGATCAGATAAATAACCTGCATCTGCATAACCAACTAACCCTTCTTTTGAATTGTTAGGATAAAATAAACCTAAATCAACAGTTCCTTTTAAATACCGAAAAATATGTTTAATGCCATTCCAATGTCTTTTAGTAGGGGATGAACTGAATCTTGCCAATAAATTAACTGCAAAAGAAATGTCAGGTCTTGTACAGTTAGTAAGATACATAAGTGCTCCAATTGCACTGAGGTATGGTACTTCGGGACCAAGAATCTCTTCATTATCTTCGCAAGGACGAAATGGATCATTGTCAACATTGAGTGATCTAACAACCATCGGTGTGCTTAAAGGATTTGCTTTGTCCATATTGAAACGTTTTAAGAGTTTCTCAGTATAAGTTGACTGATGCACAAGTATCCCATTATGCATATGCTCAATTTGTAAACCAAGACAATATTTGGTTTTTCCAAGATCTTTCATTTCGAATTCTTTCTTTAAAAGAGCAATTGCTTCATTAATTTCCTTTTGTGTCCCAATTAAATTTAGATCGTCAACATACACAGCTATGATCACATATCCTGATGTTGTCTTCTTGATGAAGACACATGGACAAATAAGATTATTTGTGTATCCTTTGCTTATTAAATAATCACTCAAACGATTGTACCACATCCTTCCAGATTGTTTCAGTCCATACAAGGATCTTTGTAATTTGATGGAATACATTTCCTTAGGCTTTGAGCTTATTGCATCGGGGAGTTTAAATCCTTCGGGAATTTTCATATAGATGTCACTATCTAGTGATCCATACAAGTAAGCTGTGACAACATCCATAAGGCGCATCTCTAAATTTTTAGAGACTGCTAAGCTGATTAAATATCTAAACGTAATAGCATCCATGACAGGAGAATACGTTTCTTCATAGTCAATTCCTGGCCTCTGAGAAAAACCTTGAGCTACAAGTCTTGCTTTATATCTTGTAACTTCATTTTTCTCATTTCGTTTTCTCACAAAAACCCATTTATATCCTACAGGTTTCATTGACTTTGGTGTAATGACAATAGGTCCAAAAACCTTTCGATTGTTTAGTGAGTTTAATTCAGCTTGCATAGCATCTTTCCATTTGTTCCAATCTTGTCGATTTTTACAATCATCTACAAATTTTGGTTCAGGGTCATCATTTTCTTCCATGATATCGCTTACCACAGAATAAGAAAATATATCATCAATATTTTCCATTTCATCTCGATCCCACATTATATGTGATTTACCATAGTTTATTGATAATTCTTTATTGGAATCATTTATTTCTTCCTGAGGAAATGTTATATCATTTATTCTTTCCTGAGGGAAGGTTTTGTCAATCATTCCTTCCTTAGGGTCAGTATCCTTCTCAGAACCCTTTCTTTTTCGATGATTTTTATCCTTTGAACCGATTGGCCTTCCACGTTTTAAACGTTTTTGAGATTCATGAGGCGCATTATTATGGTTTTGCTTGCTTGGAATCTCAACTCGAGCTGGAGCATTAGCAGCTGGTATATGAGATTTAGTGACCCTGTTTATATCAGTAAATGCATCAGGTAACTGATTTGCAATTTCTTGTAGATGTATTATTTTTTGAACCTCTGTCTCACTTTGTTTTGATCTTGGGTCTAGGTGTAACGATGATGGCACACACCATGATATATCTCTTTCTTGCTTTTTCATTTCCCCCCCTAATGCTGGGAACATTGTCTCGTTAAAATGACAATCAGCAAAACGTGCTGTAAATACATCACCTGTTAAAGGTTCAAGGTATCTTATGATGGAAGATGTTTCATATCCAACATATATTCCCAACCTTCTTTGGGGACCCATTTTTGTGCGTTGTGGTGGTGCAATAGGAACATACACAGCCAAGTTGTGTGGGAGAGTATTTATGATTTGCACTTGGTCTCATGCGGATTAATGATCCAGCATGCATAATTGCATGACCCCAAATAGAAACAGGGAGTTTTGTCCTCATTATTAATGGTCTAGCTATTAGCTGAAGGCGTTTGATCAACGACTCGGCTAAGCCATTTTGTGTGTGTACATAAGCAACAGGGTGTTCTACAACAATTCCCACAGACATGCAATAATCATCAAAAGCATGTGATGTAAATTCTCCCGCATTATCAAGCCTTACTCTTTTAATGGTATAATCCGGAAAATGTGCACGTAATTTGATAATTTGAGCAAGAAATTTTGCAAAAGCAACATTACGAGTCGATAATAAAGAGATATTAGACCATCTGCTGGATGCGTCTATTAAGACCATGAAGTATCTAAATGGTCCACATGGTGGATGAATTGGTCCACATATGTCACCTTGAATTCTTTCAAGAAACATTGGTGTTTCTTTATCGACTTTTAATGGCGAAGGCCTTGTAATTAATTTTCCAAGAGAACAAGATGTACATTGAGGCATTTTATCTATTTTATGGATCTTTTGACCTTTCAGTGGATGCCCATGTGTATTTTCAATGATCCTTTTCATCATTGTGGATCCTGGATGGCCTAATCTGTCATGCCATAAGTTTATGATACCAAAATCGCAACAATTTTCTTTGACTGCCATATGTGCTTGAGGCACATTTATATATGTATAATGCAAACCAGAATGGAGCATTGGCAATTTTTCCAATATTTGATCTTTGCTTATGATATGCAAATATTTTTCATTACTAACAGTCCTTGACTGAGTATCATATCCATTATGATATATGTTTCTGAAACTCAACAAATTTCTTGTTGATTTTGGAGAAAATAAAGCATTTTCTATTTTGAGCTTTGTACCATTTGGTAATGCTAAATTAGCTTTTCCCACTCCTTCTATCAAGTTTGTAGGACCTGATATTGTATTGATGATCCCTTTTGTTGGTTTCAGTTCATAAAAATATTTTTTAGATCTAAGTATAGTATGCGTGGCTCCACTATCCGCTATACATATATCTTCTTCATTTGTTTGATCTTGTGCTCCGGTGATTTTCATTTTAAATCTTGAAAAATATTAAGAGAAAAAAAATAAGAGTATAACGAAGACATATGATATTTTAATAAGAACTTTAATTGAAACACAATTGGTACATGGAAGAGAAACTACATAATTAAAGATAATGAGAACACACTTAATAATTGCATCTAATTATAGTAGTCAAGCAACTTTGTTTCAAAGTTCCATCCCAAAGTCTTCAACGCTCAGCTCAGCATTGATATTATTAAAGTTATCAACATGGTTCACTTATTTCTCTTTTCCTTTTAGAGAGGCTTGGTACAGTTCACACAGATGTGGAGCTGTGCGACAAGCCTTTGCCCAGTGGTTTGTACTTCCACATCTAAAACATGAAGTGCCATTGTTTTCGGACCTACCAGCTTCATTCCATTTATTTTGGTGGTTGGAATTGGTATTGTGTGGGACATGATAATTATTGGCTCTCTGGTTACAACCACGACCACGGCCACGACCACGACCGTAAGAGTTATTGTTCCATTTGAATGGATGCTTACGATCATTAAAATGCCTTTTGTCAAAATGACCACGTCCACGTCCACGTCCACGGCCTCGTCCTCGGCTTTGTTCCCATTTATGATCAGAATTTTTATGAGAACTTTTGTGAGCAACATGTGCTTCTGGTATTGCTAATGAACCCGTGGGACGAGATTGATGATTTTTCATCAATAATTCATTATTTTTCTCGGCTACAAGGAGTAATGCATTTAGATCAGAGTATCTCTTAAAATTCTGCAAACGATAATGTGTTTGCAAGTTTATATTTGATGCATGAAACGTGGAGAAAGTTTTCTCTAACTTTTCTTCCTCTGTTACAGGATACCCACAAAATTCTAGCTTTGAACAAATTCGGTATAAAGCAGAGGTGTAATCATTTACCCTCTTAAAATCTTGGAACCTAAGACTGTTCCATTCATCTCTAGAAGTAGGAAGTAAAACTTCCTTTAGATGACCGAATCTGCTTTTCAAATCTTCCCATATCATATATGGGTTATCATAATTAAAATACTCATGCTGTAGCAATTCATCAATATGTTTATGGATGAAAACATCAGCTCTTGCTTTATCCTGGTCAGAGCAATCATTGTATTCTTGGATTGCGTCTAGCACATCCATAGATTTTAAATGTCTTTTGACATTTGCTGTCCAAGATATATAATTTTCTCCAGAAATGTTGAGTGCTGGGAATTCGAGTTTTGCTATATTTGACATTTTGTTGCTAAACATAATAGAGCAAATAATAAGATAAATATTAGAATCCATATATATCAATCAACAATGAGATACAATACATTGGTAGAGCTATAAACATATAAAAGAAAAAGAAAATGCCGAAATCTTCAGATGGGAGATTAAAAATTAGAATGAGAAGTAGTATAAGCATTATAGTGACCAACATCAAAACCGGGTGAATCATTTTGAGAATTTTATATTGGATAAATTTAATAAGAAGAATGTTTGTTGTAAATGAAATGGGGTTAATGATTGGTTATTTATAGTGGAGGTTTATAACCCGTTTATAACGGTTATATTACCGTTTATAACGGTAATATTACCGTTTGTGTGTGTGTATATATAATATATAATATTAATTATTTTAAAGTAAGATAATAAATAAGATATTAAATACAGTTTATTTTATAAAATATATATATAATTAGTATGCACAATAATAAGAATAGAATTGTTAGTGTAAATAAATCTAACTTCTAAAATAGTTATCAAATTTTAATAACAATGTTTATACACATTATTGCTATTACTCAGTATATTAGTTAGTATATGTATATACATAGATATATATATAATGTACATAATTAAAGAAGTGTTTATGATGCTTATGTAGATACCTTTGTGTCTATTACCTTTCTTGGTTAGGATACAAGCGGCTCGTGCTGATAACGTGTTATGATTTTAAGAATTAACACAAGATTAGTGCTAAAACTTGAGAACTTTAGAAAATTTAGCAAAGAGAGAAAGTAGTGAAATGTATCACTTATGAATTTGTATGTATGAGGTGCATTTTACCCTCTATCCAAGGCTTGATGCAAAACTACTATCGAGCCGGGGGTCTCACCGGAAGCAGCCTCTCTATCCCTATGGGATAGAGGTAAGGCTGTCTACATCTTACCCTCCTCAGACCCTACCATAGCATTGCTATTGGTGGGATATACTGAGTACGATGATGATGATGATGATGATGAGGTGCATTTTCTCCTTTACATTGAGCTAGTATTTATACTACAAAAGATTAACCTTTTCTCTAGACAAGATTAACTATTTGATGGTCATGTAGTATAGGACATTATCAATAAGTTTGACAAAGAGCTCATCCACTTGCTTGATAAATCTAAATGGGTAAATCTTGATCTTGAATTAATAGATATTCATAACACCATATACATATAACCTGTCTGTCATTATCATTTTTCATATTACAACGGCTATTTCACATCCATAGAATATTTATTTAATATTTAGAAGTTAATAAATGTCCCTTCCATAGTTCCATTTCTTCGGGGCCCTACAATTTGACAAAAACAAATGCGTGCCTCCTACTCTTTCAAGATTCACCCTTAAATATATTATAAGGGTTTCTATTATAATGATGTAGAGTATCTATTTTATATAAAAACATAAAATCTATATTTTACGATGAATAGTCTAGACCCAACATCTTCTTTAAAACTTTGATGTCTTCAGCCTAAATTTTTAATTCATTTCCAATGTCAATTGAGCTATAGCACGCTGACATAACACATGTTATATAATACAAGTTTTCAGTACATATAAGATAATAAAAGAGGTTTTAAGATAATTATTAAATAAAATATCTAAAGTTAGTTTAGCTTATTTAAAAACAAATACGGAGTATAATTTATAAACTAATTACATATAAGTTGGCAAACATACAAGAACAGCATATAAAAGGTAAAAGAACTGTGGTAAGCGACACTTTACAGGATAATAATCATTTGGTTTACCTAACATATTGACAGGGAATGATTGGACAAAGAAATTTTGTATGAAACTCAAAATTTTATTTTACCTTTGAGAAAGATTTAGATTTTGTGAAATTTAACTATTTGTAAGTTTTCTTAGAAAATCTAAAGAACGTTATTGAGCTCGAAACCTATTAGAAAGTGTTCTAAAATGGAGCTCATTGTTGAGGCTATATCAGGATTTTGTGATGCAACAGATGGAAGATCAGCATCCATGTAAGTTTAATGTCATTTATGGTGAGTTAATTATAGAATTTGTTCATGGGTTTTTGTAACCTAGAAGATGTATTATCATATTTCGTCCCAACTAATTTTATAAGACTATATGTAATGGTACGTGAGCTGACCGACGATACTAGCTTCATATTTAAAATATAAATAGATTTTTGCAAAAACAAACTCCATCCAAATCACCATTTTTTACTTATCTAACCTTATATTATAAAAAGTTGATACAATAACTTTAATGCTACATGAAAAAGCTACTATTCATTCTTCATCATATTTACGTTAATCTATAAAAATGTGAAAAATAATAAACCAAACATTTTTAAGAAAGATGAAGATAGAAATAGAGAATGAGACGTGTTTTTTTTAATTAGAAATAAATCTTGAAACATATTATCTTTAGTTAAATTATAAGGTAGATTATGGTGGAGGGGATGCGAAAGCTCTGAGATGTTTTTCAAAAACAAACAAAGTTTAGAGAAATATGTGTTTTTTAGTTAAATTATACATGTGGATATGTAGATTCGGATGAAACTGCTCTAAGATCATTCACATGGAATATATTGTCTCAATAATTTTAAAACATATATTTCTTTAACTTTTGTTTACTTTTCAAAAATTATCTCACGTCCAACTCTTCAGCTCTATTTTTATCCTATTTATAAAAACTTACTTTATTATTTTTCATATTTTTTATAACTTCACAATAACATAGAGGGTTGAATATGAGTTTCTAAATATAAATGTGTACTTTAGTTTTCACCAATTGTCCAAAGTTGACATCAAACATTTAGTAACGTGTAACTTAATAATCACAACTTAATATTTGTGAACCTTAAAAGTTGTTTACTAATAATTATACTAGCACTTTCCATGTACCATTACAAGCAATCTATAATTTGTTTTAAAGAAAATCTAAATATCTATAAAAACCTTAAGAAAAACACTAAATACATAGACAGATACTAAAGAATTTTTACTAACTCAAATAATTTTCTTAAAAGAATGGAAGTCAAATACACATTCATAACCAATGATGAATCCTAGAAAAATGATTAAACTACACAAATAACAACCATAACCATAACTAATATAATAAAAAATCTAAAACTTGATCTGCTCCAACCTATAGAAAGATTAGAAGTGGGGTCAATCCAAACAAAACCAGCTGTTTATTATTATTCAATATCCATGAACCCCTTCTTCTTTCTCTTGCCAAGATTTGGTTTTCATATTCTATCTCTTTCTTTCTCAACTTTTTATCTTCTATAGATGCCAAAACTCACACCCTTTTGATTCATTATTACACTTCAAGCTTCAAACTTTAACAACAAACACTTCAAAGATCCAATCAAGATTCATCTGGGTATGTTTCTTGAACCATGAAATCACTTCTTTATGTCATCATTTGATGTTCTTCTCACATTTTCATATGGGTATTGGCTAATTAGTTGTATCTTTCTGTTTGTTTTGATTTTGAACTGTAGTTTGAGCTCTTTGTGGCTGAATTAATTCAATTTCTTTGTTAATTTTATGGATCTTGAGTGTTTTATATGTTATTTGACTTTTTTGTTGTTCTTTGATTGAAATTAGGGTTTAGTGTAATTTTTTAGTTTTTAATAATTTAAGGAATTTGATCATGGTAAAGATTTGATTTGGACTCATGGATGTGGTTAGTGTTCAGTTTCTGACATCATTGTGTGATTCAACTGTATATTGGTAAAACATTGTTGTTTGACTTTTAAAGTCAAAGGGACTGATACTAAACTTCAAAAATTATATAAAGTTTTAGAATTTTCAAGAAATTTTATATATGGACACCAAAGATTCTTGCATATCTAAAAACATAATAAACATGTTAATACATTTCATCTACATTTTTTTTTCTTTTAGCTGTGTTATGAGTTACGACTTATGCATGTATGTATGTTCATCTTTATGTCTGTACATTAATTCAATTCATACATTAATACGGTATTAATGTTAATTGATGACTCTTTATTTGATATTAATCAAAACAGCATTCTTAATTAAAACCAACACTATCTCCTTGTTAAAGTCAAATCCTGTTAATTGAATCTCGAAGTCCAAACCGATAGGGTTGACCTCAAAAGTCAAAGTATATCGATAGTGTTCTCCATCTGTGTTATAAACTACATTACATCTGAAACAGGCTATTCTGTAGATCATAAAAATGGGGAGGAAAGGAAATTGGATATCTTCCATTAAAAAGGCGTTGAGTCTGAGCTCCAAAGAAAAGAAAAACCAGGTTTGACAATAATATGATCAAATCATTATTATTTTAAATTTTAAGTATGTCATAATAATATTTGATTTTCTGTAATCCATGGATTTTTTTTATTATAGAAATCAAAGAAGAAAGCATTTGTGGAAGATAAATCTTTAGAACCGCCTGTTGCACCGATAGTAGCTCCACTAGTAGAACCTGAAATTTCTCATCAGATTCCTGCACCAGAAGAAGTGAAACCGGTTGAGGTGGAGGACGAGCAGGCAAAACATGCTTTGTCTGTTGCAGCAGCGGCTGCTGCGGCAGCTCAGGCGGCTGCCGCCGCTGCTCAGGCTGCTGCTGAGTTTGTTCGACTCGCTGAGTTGACTAGGTATTCAGGGAAATCAAAGGAGGAAATAGCTGCTATCAAAATTCAAACCACGTTTCGTGGGTACTTGGTATGTCAGTGTTAATTGCAGTTTTAAGATCTAATTTTAAGGGTGTGTTTGGATTTGTGTTATCAGGCTGATTTTCTGATTACCGTGTCTTGAAGCCTCAAACTCGTTTATTATATTAGTGTTTGTTTTCTGAAAAATAAGATCCTTTTGTGTTTGTTTTCGAAAATCTGTTTTCTGAAAAAAATAGCGTATTTTCGTGCGTGTTTGCTGAAAATTAACATTTTTCAGTGTTTGTTTTTTGAAAAACAACATTTTTTAGTGTTTGATTTTTGAAAAATAACAATTTTTGGTGTTTGGATTCTGAAAATAACATCTTTTAGTGTTTGTTTTTTGAAAAATAACATTTTTTAGTGTTTGTTTTCTGAAAAATAACATATTTTTGTGCTTGTTTACTGAAACATGACACTTCTTAGCATTTGTTTCTGAAAACATAACATTTTTTTGGCGTTTGTTTTCTGAAAAAGAACATCTTCTCGTGTTTGTTTTTCGAATAATAACATTTGTTTTTCTCGTGTTTGTTTTCCAAAAGGTAACCCTTTTCTTGTTTGTTCTCTCCAATAAACAACATTTTTTCGTGTTTGTTTTTTGCAGGCAAGGAGAGCTTTGAGAGCATTAAGAGGTCTGGTGAGATTGAAGACACTAGTCGAGGGGCCTGCTGTGAAACGGCAAACTACAAACACGCTTAAATGCATGCAAAACTTGTCTCGCGTGCATTCCCAAATCAATTCTCGAAGGATCCGAATGTACGAGGAGAATCAAGCCCTTCAGAAACAACTCCTTCAAAAACGAGCCAATGAAATCGAAACCTTACAGGTTCGTTTCATACTTTCACACGAGATACTTATTATTATTGTTTCGCGCACATATCAAATAACAAAATGTTATTAATGAACATTGAACAGATGGGAGAAGAATGGAATGATAGTTTGCAGTCAAAAGAAGAAATTGAAGCTAAACTACTAAGCAAATATGAAGCCACAATGAGACGAGAACGCGCAATGGCATATTCGTTTTCTCACCAACAACCTTGGAAGAAGACATCAAGGACAACAAACTTGCTATTCATGGATCCCACGAACCCGCAATGGGGCTGGAGTTGGTTAGAGCGTTACATGTCGGCCCATAGGGCCGAAAGTGATCACGCATCGGTTAGATCCGGTATCAACATTACCGGGAGTGAAATAGCCAAGTCATACGCCCGTCACCAACTCAACTCCACTCCTTCCACCCCTCAAGCCCGAGCGGGCCCAGGTCCGCTCGGCCCACGGAAGTTTAAGCCCGGCCCGGATGAGGACTCGAAGAGCGTGTTCAGTGTGCAGTCCGAGAAGAATAGACGACATAGCATCGCGGGCTCTTCGGTTAGAGACGACGAAAGTTTAGCTAGCTCGCCCTCGGTTCCTAGTTACATGGCGCCTACTAAGTCAGCGAAGGCTAAGTCACGGGGTCAAAGCCCGTTGGGCCCGGTGGAGGTGAGTGATGGGCCCACACCGGAAAAAGGGTCGAGTTTGAATGCTAAGAAACGGCTTTCGTTCCCGGCTTCGCCAGCTAGGGTGGGCCCGAGGCGGCATTCGGGCCCACCTAAGGTGAATATTGGTGTTGGTATGGAGCAGAAGATGGTGAGTTGAGTAACTTGTGTCTAGGTGAGTAAAGAAAGTATTGTGTACTGTTTATAAGATCAAAATTGGGAAAAAGAAAAGAAAAGAAAAGTAAAGATTTATTTGTTGTGATTTAAGTTATTTGATTGAGGGATGAAAGGTTAAGGTTTGTGTCTTCTTTATTATTTGTGTCTTGTGTGCATTCAAAATGAATATTAAAAATTACTTTGATTGAGATTGATTTTTTATTACAATTTGTTATTATTTGCTTTTGTAGTGATTTTGAAATGAAGATGTTATGTTTCTTTGTTCGCAACTCGAGTTGTTTGTTCGTTTACGTTGATTCGATTTGTTTTTGTCACCGTGTCGTTAAGTTCTTGGATCCACACTGCTTAGTATAGACTAGATGTTGCATGATTAGCTTGTATTAAGTTTATGATATTATACTTACAAGGTAACTAATGTTATACTTGAAAGATCATGTCAACATGTGTAATTTGTTGAGTTTGATGAAAGAAAAATGAATGAATATTATTTAGTTGTTCTTGTCCAATATAATGGCAAAAATGATGGTTACAGGTGAATGATATCACATGTATGATAATTTAATGTGTAACATAAAAAATATGGTTTATACTTTATACTAATACTAAACTTTAATATATGCAATAAAATTTACTATCAAATTTTGTTATCAACTTCTTTCTCAATAATTAATTTATATACACAGTAATTTCTTTTAATTGGATTTTTTTTATTTATTTATACAGCTAGAAATAGATTATTTACACGTGTTGTATTAATTTATAGTTTTTTGTATACAAACTCTATAGTTTTGAGTATCCGAGGGAATATAACAATGCCACATGATGTGCATTTCACAATAAGAGAGGACCTTTGTGGCATCTTGTAAAAGATAGAATCCTATGAACAAACTAAGAGAGGAAGTTTGATTTTGGGTCACACCTTGTAAGACTCTCAACGCGCGGGAGATATCCCGCATGTCCAAGCTGGCACCCCGGGGGCAAATGCAAAAATCTTGCAGTGATGCTGCATTTGCATGTTTGAGTTGCGTGTCTAACTGTCTATAAGGGTGTTCATATGCGATTATGTTGGGGCCCATTTAATAAAAAAAATAATCTTATTTTGTGGTAATACATGAGTTGTTTGTGGCAAGAATGCGTATGGTAGCATTGGAGGTAAAATTAATTTGTCGAAAGTATGGGTAATTTTCAAATATGACGTGTCAGCTTTGCAGACACTCTAAGAAAAGAGCACTACGAATGTTGAAAGAGATCCAATGAGATATCCGATTTATAGATAAACTGAAGCTAAAGAAGTCGTTGAAAATGTCAATGAATATCATTTAGAAATGGGGTTGAGTAAATTATAAACACACTTTGATAGGCATTCTCTTGAAATTTCTTGGTATCTATAAGTGGTATTTTGAACCCATGTATGATGAAAATGACCTTAGACTTATATGCAATGGATTGCTTAGAAATGATGCAAGTGATATTTAGAAGTTGTTTGATATGTTTAATTTCGAGTTTTAGCTAGATATTGACGGATTGGAAAGAAATTTGTTAAGAAACACTAAAATTTTTTAGTTTTGATAAACTGATGCGTTAGACACCATATTAGTTTTTTAAACATTACCACTGTTAGATTTGTTTGCGAAGATTTACATCTACAAATTCTATACTCAACAATAACAAAATGACATTGTTGTCTTACAATGATTAAACGCTACACAGATTGACTCATCGAACAATGACACTAAAACTTAACAAGATTGACCACCTTCCGAATAGACTTGACAAACAGAGCGACAAATACAACAAAAACGAAAAAGTCAAACCGAAAAAACACGAGTGCATCATTCAGTTACAATGGTACGCATGAAAACACAACATGAAAGCAATTATGTTTTGAACATATGAAACAAGACATGAGTTGGTTGGTACACAACAAGACCATACATAAACTGATAAACACTTGATAAAACAAAAAACAAGACATGAGCTAATACCATATTCAATTTAAAGATGTTGCAAATTTTGTCATTGTATTTATAGGTGAAAATACAGTAGTGTTATTATTCTAAATTGTTTAAAAACTTGTCCAACCATTTTTACTACTATTATTAGACTGAGTGTTGTGGGTTCACCAGATGTGCCAACCACTCACCACATCATCTCTTTAGCGTCCCAATCATCGTGCTGGGTTAATGAAAGGGGGCGCTAAAGGCTTGGGCTAGCAACAACCCATTAACACTTGGAGGTGGCGTTATTCTCATTTTAACAAATCATATTTTTTAATATATAGTTAAACCGCAACATACTTGTTAAATGATGAGTTAGTTAAAGCTCACTGTCTACGTAACAGACTGACAATAACATTACAATTTAACTAGCTGGTCAGCTAGTTGATTCATAACACATAGCCTTAAGAATAATCATAACATTAATATTGACTTGTAAATATGTCAAAATGCATTCTAGTTTAAACATTTCCCACATTAACAAAATTCACGTGAAAAAAAGATATTATTTTTGAACGAAAGAAGATAATAGTAAGTCATGATAGAGATGTTCAAAACGGTTTGGGACTAGGAACCGGATCCGGTTCCTAACCGGTTCCTATATTCAAAACTCCCTTATAAACCGGTTCCAGGCTCGAACCGGTTAGGGAACTGAACCGGTTCTCCCACCCTCGGACCCCTAACCTATGGAACCGGTTCTTACCGGTTCCTAAACCGGTTCCTGTACCGTAACCGGTTCCAACCAACCGGTTACGGTGTAAATTTTTTTTTTTTTCGTTTTTCGTTTGCGATTTGGATTCTAAACTACGATTCGTATTTGTATAGCATGAAAAATAAACAAAACAGTTAACGTAAAATTCATTTTATTTACTTTAAGAAGTTCAAAAAAAAAGGTTACATGTTTTAAAATCTTCAAAATTTTTTTTTTTTTTTCGTTTTTCGTTTGCGTTTTGAGTGTTGTGATGAACCCATGACACCAAATACCTATTTATACTAGTAGTGGGGTGCTTGGGGGAGCCAAAAAACGGCTATTTTTGACCCCAACGGTCAAAAAACGGCCCAAAAAACGATTTCCAACGGCTTAATCGATCCAACGGCTAGAACCGGTTCCTAACCGGTTCCGGTTCCTACCTGCCCCCACTCAGAAATGCAAGAACCGGTCACGGATCATCGGGTTGAATCAGATAGAGTCCGGTTCCTACCAAAAACGGGTAGGAACCGGTTCGGTTCCGGTTCGGGTCCACCGGTTCGGTTCCAGGAACCGGTTTTTTTGATCAACTCTAAGTCATGATATGAAATTTTAACCTCATTTATCTTATCCTCCAAAAGTTTGAAAATCGATAAAACAATCTCACCAAAACCATGTGACTCTGCCAACAGGAGCGTGCACTAAGCGCGTCAGTCAAAGAGCGCGTGTACCTGTTTTAACTCAAACCAAGAAAACCCCATTTATTTTATTTGTTTACTATAATGTAACATCCAACAATTACATATATACGTTAGCTAACCCAACCTAGTCATACATAGCCATACATAGTCCTTAAACGTTTTTAAATTATCTCTAATTCTAAAGGAAAATTCATTGTCTGAAGACCTAGTGGTTATAAAACCCAAACGCTCTTAAATCAAACTAAAGATCACAAAGATCCACGGTTTTCCTTAATTAAGCCATCCATGCCCTCAATCTTACTATACTATTCAAACAATACAAGATATTCATATGATCTTCAATTAGCATGTCCACACAGGCTTCCAAGTCATCCGGTTTCCTCCTATAGAATTGCCACATAATTCACTAATAAATATTTTCTAGAATCATAACCGCGCTAATTAATGTTTTCTATAATCATAACCAATTATTTCCTTTCAAATGATTTAAAAACCGATTTGACCACAAATAAATGAATAATTATTTATAATTGATTTTGTGTTTCTCTTTCATATGACTATTATTTTAGCAACTCAATGATTTGTGTAACAATTTTTCATTTTATCATTTATACATATTTTTCTTACATCTCGTGACAAGATAAACAATTCTTATGATATATATAATGTTTGAAATATTTTTCACCCGTAAGTAACACGAACTATCCTAACATGTTATATGTCAGGATAGAACCGTCTTTATTGAATAACCTAGACTTCCTACACACGTTAATAAAGAGAATTATTTATATATTATTATTAATATTTCACACAATTACAAACACTCTTTTTCCCTCTCATCAGAAAGATAAAACCAATTAACTTGGGAACTGCAACACAAAGTAAGATAAACACATCCTCCTTCATCTTCCTTAAAACTAGGGTTTATCTACACTTGCAGACCACTAACTTTCAGCTTTAATTTCTCAGGTAACTCCACTTATTTCTCATTTTTGTTACATTTTTTTTCATCTGGGTATGAAAAAGTTTGAAACTTTATACACATAACCTGCATTTTAAGAGCTCACAAGGTCTTTCTTGCAGTTACATTAGCAAAAATGTAATCTTTTTTTTGCTTTTTGTAGTGTTTTCATGTTTTGTTTCGTTTGTTAGCTATTTTGCCGCGTGATTTTGGTTTTTATCTGGGAAAGTTTTGATTTTTATGTTTGGTCAAACATTGCTGTTTGCAGAACATAAATTTGCTTTTTTTTTGTTGCTATCTAGGATGCTTGAAAATTGCATTTTTTTTGGGGTATTTTTGTAGTTTAATTACCTGCATTTGCATGGTTTTAGTTTGCTATATTTCTTGTTTTTTTATAAAATTATTATTATTATTTTTTTGTCAAATGAAATAATAGATCAGCATGCTTCTGTGTGCCTCAGAGAATCTATTTGGTAGAGATCTAACTGCTTCAAAATATGATTATTAGTATATTTTGTTGAAAATTTTGGACAAAAATATAATATTTATTAAGTATTTGTTACTAATATTTTTATGTGTATTTCAAGACTGCATTAACATTTAAACCCATTGTCAAGAAAACTTGAATGCAGCAGCTTGTTTGACTCTCCAGTCAAAATGAATTCTTGGTTCATACCCTATTATTATTATGTCTTTGTGTCAGCCTGTGAGTGTTCTGTTTTTTGGATTTTTGGGAGATTGTTTGATTTGGAAAAATCAGAAATTAACATTTTTGAAACTGAATACAAGAAAATATCTAGCAGATTATAATAATAAATTGAAAAATTAGATTTTTAAGACACAAAATTGGACTTTAGTTATCACTTATCAGTACAGAAGAGTACCATATTTGGATGTATATGAAGGCTTCAAGATGCTGTTATTGTTTCCTCTTTTAAATCAAACATAAGGTTTTGTTATGTTTACCTTGTTTTCACAAATGTGTATATTGACTTTTGACCGATGAATTTTACCGCATTAAAGCATGCATTTTAATAGAAAGTCGGGTGACCCGAGTGACACTGGATCCGGCTCGGGTTAGCTGGTACCGAAACAACCCATGGTTGAGAAAAAGCTTTTAATCATGGTGTTGAAGTTATGTGGATAATAATAATTTCCATCACAGTTCCTGTCTTTTAAACATTAGATATATTCTTTGACTTTTGTGATCAAACTTGATACTTGACTAAATTCATAAGGATTTGTTGACAAAGTTGACATCTTTATGTGAGATGAGTTACTTTTAGGTAAATTTCAGAAAATAACAGTTTTATTGATAATGTATTTCATATGATGTTGTGTAAATAATTATGTTTTTATATACATCATAAACATATGAAGAGTGAAAATGAAGCTAAAGAGGGAAAAAGCAAAAATATTGTTTTGTATAATAATATCTATCTTTCTTTCTATTGTTACATCCTTTCTCCTTATTTGTCCTTCATGACTTCATCCAACAACAAGAATCAGTTTTTGATCATGCAAATCCAACCTAATTGCCTCAAATATAATAATAATAATAATAATAATAATAATGATAATAATAATAATAATAATTATTATTATTATTATTATTATTATTATTATTATTATAATAAAAATAATCATTTTTTTTAACTTTCAAGACGGTTACATGGTTATAACCGCCTGATTTAGAGAGGTCTTAGGTTCGAATCCAACGTATTCCAAATAAAAGATCAACCGCTATTTAAATGCTATAAATGCCCTTTGATAATATTTTTAAGACACTTTTATTTTTTAAAGTGTTACTTTTTTTTTTGTGGTGTTAGTTTGGTTGTTGGGAGTGAGGTTAGTTCTTATGGAGTTTGGAGTTTCTTTGAAGGATTGTGTTTTGTTTTTCTTTTTTTGACATTGATTAAAGTTATGGTTACCTTGATGACATCATCTGTTGGTATACTTTCATATATGCACTGCAATTTGCATACATATATATATATATATATATATATAAACAAATCTTTCTTTCTGACCCAAGCATTCCTCTGCAAACCATTATAGGAACTGTGGGTCAACAAGTGGGCCTTTTTAGAGGATTGCTTTTACTCAAGGGTAAAATAGACAATGCAAACTCCAAAGACAAGGTATGAACTCTTAATTCTTATAATCTTTTATATATTTTTTTTTGTTTCAAGATTCATTTATGATCTTTAAAATAGCATAAATTATGTTTTTTTTTCAAATGTGAGATGGGTTTTTAGGGAAATTATGAAAGTTGGTTGCTTTTAATCAATTTGAAGAGTAACAGTATGTTTTGACCCTGCAGAGTGGTGTCTTTGGATATTAATTAATAAGGGGCCCTGTTTGCTGCTGCCCACTCATTAGTTTTTGGATGGAAACCTTTAATTTGTTCACTTTTTTTTAGAACAAATGGTCCATAGTTATTCATGTGCTTGAAAATTAAAATCACCCTCCTGACAATTTTTGGAAAATGTTGAGTGTAAAATTACTATTTTGCCCCTGGTTATTGTTGCAGATTGTTTTTGATCTTCAGTCACCTGCTTTATTTAGTTCTATAACACATGCATTTAGAATGCAAAGTTATATAATTTGTTAACTGTTGTATATTAATCTACGTGTAAATAAATTTGATTTAAATACAGAGCTGCAACCTTGGAGGTGCCACAGAGGACACCGAAAACTGCTAGGCAGCTCAAAACTTCAGGAACCGAAGCCGACAATTCTTCGTCTCAAAGTCCTATGAGCAAAACACCTAAAGGCAGAAGTCCAAAAGTTGACCGTCGATCACCTCGTACTCCAACATCTGAGGTATAATACCGCTAAAACAAGCATTTGACTTTTTTTTTTCAGAGGTAACTGTGCAACATCTTTTGAAAACCGTTTGATTTTGGTTTCTTCAGTTTAAACAACGGGTTTGGTTCGTTTTATGGGTTCTGTCATTTGGGCTTGAAATATTTGGGAAAAAGAATTGGTCCAAAATAATGAATCTGGGCATGAAGCATTGGGCCTAAAATTTGTTGTTAGTTATTTATTAATCGACCATTACACATTTGGACTTAAATTTTTTCGTCTACGCAATTTATTAAATTTCTTTTAAAAATACTTAACATTATAAAAATTATGATTCTTTAATTCAATATAAAAAAAGTCGATGCTAAGGGTTTTACGGGTTCCGTTAGGATTCGTTTTTGGCATTTGCAAATCTGAAACATAACCGGAAATTCGGTTTTGGGTTGGCTTCGGTTACTTTGGTTCAGTTATGTCGGTTTCATGCACACGCCCCTAGAAAAAAAGGTCTATATTTAATACATGGAATTATACGAATATCATAAGTACATTTACGCATATGCATAGATCATAGATGTTTATCGTAATGATATTGTTTTCAAATAACAATTAACACATTTGCTAGTTTCAAATCTTTTTAAAATGGGTCAAAAAGTGTTAGCAAGTCAACCTGACCCGTTCAGTCTGCACATAAAATGACCCATACCAACTTGTTATGTAAAATACGCAGAAACAACGTCCGGGTAAAGTTTCAGAACTAGAAACTCAGCTTGCTAATCTTCAAGCGGAACTAAAGAAAGCCAAGGACCAACTTAGCCAATCAGAATCAAGCAAGAAACAGGCCCACGAAGAAGCCGAAGAGGCCAAAAAACAGCTTGTTGAAATATCAGAAAAGCTCCAAGAATCACAATGTCAGCTTGACGAGATTTCCGCTTCTGAAGAATCCCGGATTCAAGAACTCAGAAAGATCTCTCAAGACCGGGACCGGGCCTGGGAATCTGAACTCGAGGCAGTCAAGAAACACCACTCAATGGACTCTGCCGCCTTAACTGCTGCCATGAATGAGGTTCAAAAACTCAAGAATCAGCTTGAAAAGGTGGCGGAATCTGAAGCTAATCAAGCTAAATATGCAGAAGCTGCTCACGGTGAGATGATGAAATCAAAGCTAGAATTATCTGATACTCTTGCTAAAGTTGAAGAACTCAGACTCCAGTTGAAAGATTCACAAGATGCTGAAGCTAAAGCTTTAGAAACTGCGAGTCAAACCCGAGAACAGTTGGAAACCCTGAAGTCAACTGAAGAGACTTTAACTTTGGAAAAGGTAAAAGCTTTGGAAGCTTATGAATCTTTAACCATGGAGTTGGAGAAATCTAAATCTCAAGTTGATTTACTGGAAGATAATAAAACGGAGGTGGAAAAGCTACGGGCGGAACTTGAGGGGGCTGAAAGGAGATACCAGGAGGAGTATATTCAAAGCACTTTGCAAATTCGAGGTGCGTATGAGCTTGTGGAACAAACAAGAACCGAATCTTGCCAAAAAGTTTCAATCTTGGAGGCAAATTTGGAAAATTTAAGAGCCGAATTGGAAGATTTGAAGGTGAAGCTGGTGGAGAAAGAAGAAAAGCTTCAAAAGATATCAGAAGAAAACAAGAACTTGAATGAAAAGCTTAGAGAAAAAGAGACTGAACAAAAAGGAACGGAATCATACGAAAAAGTTTCAATCTTGGAGGCAAATTTGGAGAATTCAAAAGCCGAACTGGAAGATTTGAAGGCGAAACTAGTGGAGAAAGAAGAGAAGCTTCAAAACATATCAGAAGAAAACAATAACTTGAAAGAAAAGCTCGAGACAATCGAAATAACAGCAGTAAAAGACACTGAACAAATAGGAACCGAATCTTGCGAAAAAGTTTCAATCTTGGAGGCAAGTTTGGAGAACTCAAAAGCCGAAATGGAAGAGTTGAAGGCGAAATTAGTGGAAAAAGAAGAAAAACTTCAAAAGATATCAGAAGAGAACAAGAATTTGAATGAAAAGCTCACAGTGAAAGAGACTGAACAGACGGGAACTGAATCGTACGAAAAAGTTTCAATCTTGGAGGCAAATTTGGAGAGCTCAAAAGCTGAATTGGAAGATTTGAAGGTGAAACTAGCGGAGAAAGAAGAAAAGCTTCACAACATATCAGAAGAAAACAAGCATTTGAACGAAAAACTTGAGAAAACCGAATTAATAATCAAAAAAGACACCGACGATGTCACAGATTTCAAGAAACTGGAGGCGGATTTGGAGAATATGAAACGAGTCGTGTTTGAAAAAGAAACCGAGTTGAAGTACATGACAGAGGAAAATGAAAGATTGAAAATGGAAAAGTGTCAAGTGGATAATGAAGCGGTGGCATCTGCAGAAGCTGCAAGAATTTCTGAGAAAGAAGCGGTTATGAAAGTCAACTATTTGACCGAAGAGGCCGATAAAAGCAGTAAAAAAGTGGTGAGGGTAACCGAACAGCTGGATTTGGCTCAGGCTGCAAATGCAGAAATAGAAACCGAGTTGAGGCGGCTGAAAGTGCAGTCGGATCAGTGGCGGAAGGCGGCAGAGGCGGCTACTTTCATGCTTTCAGGCGCCAATAATAACGGGAAGTATATGGAAAGAACAGGGTCCCTTGATTCCCACACCATTGGCGGGAGGTTGAACTCACCTCTTTCCGAAGACATGGAAGATGAATCACCCAAGAAAAAGAATGGTAACATGTTGAAGAAGATTGGAGTTTTGTTGAAGAAGAGCCAGAAGTAATTCAAGATGTTTAGCAGGTAATGTTGTTAATTCTAATCAAAATCTTGAAATATTTGATTATTTTGTTGGGTATGTTTTAAAGATTTAATTTTTTATTTTTTTTTATTGTGAAGATTGATGATCAAGGTTGTTGCTTGGAGTTCAAGGAATGAAGGTGGAGGCTTTTGTTACTTTTAGGATTTTAGTTTTGTGTAATGGAGGCAGGGTTATGTATAGGAAGTTGAAGTGTTGAACTTTAGTGTGAGTTTGACTTTTAACTTTGACTTTGACCTGCTGTATGTTGTGGCGATCAGCTGATCAAATTTGATGGAGAATGCAATGATTTGTAATAATATTCTTCAAGTTTTCTGATCGCATGATACAATTAACCAAAATAAGATTTGTCACTTGAGATAACATGCATGGCATTGTTTTAAATAACTGATAGGTTTTCAAATATGCATGCAAATTCTGCTAACTAACAATGATTTGTAATAATATTCTTCAAGTTTTCTGATCGCATGATACAATTAACCAAAATAAGATTTGTCACTTGAGATAACATGCATGGCATTGTTTTAAATAACTGATAGGTTTTCAAATATGCATGCAAATTCTGCTAACTAACTAGTATATGCAAATTCTTTGTTTTCAAAACCCGAAATGATTGATCAAAATGTGAGTTTTTCTTAGTATTCAAAATCGGCGTTACTAATATGTATTACAATTAAATGTATATAACGCGTGATAATATATACGCGGATACGCCTAATAAATACTCGGTGAAAGACCACCCCCATGATCATTGAGTGAAATGCGAAATGGCTACCACTTAAAACACTTGTCTAAACTGTTTAGTATACGAACAAAACTCTATTGTTGCTTAGGTTTGAACACAACACTTGTACCAACAAAACAGTAACTCTATTGTTGTCTAGGCATGCACATAACCGGTTTTGGGCCAAAATGAACCCGGTTATAAAGTCAAACAAAGTTAAAACCGATTCGCCCTAACCAGATCATTTTATGCACCGGCTTCTAAAGAACCATTTATATTCGTTTCAAGCCGTATTCTAAACCGGTTTCAACCCCAAACCCGGTTTCAAAACCAGATTCTAACTATATATATATGCACAGCCTAACTGGTTAACCGGTTTGTACCCAGTTAGTACATGATTCTCTAACCGATTAGTAACCGGTAACTCTCTAACCGGTTTATACCTGAAAAAACCGCCTGTTAGTACCGGTTTTTCATCTTGGCCCTAGAACCGGTTTAAGTTTTATAATTATTTTTTAAACAGGTTTTTTCCCGTTATTTACCGGTTAAGGTTTTTGTGCTCGAAAACCTGGTAGTACCTGACCCGATTAACTGAATAAACCGGTTTTTGTGCGTGCCATTCTGGATCCAGTGATTCAAAAAGTTAAAAGAAAAATAGCCCAAGACCTCAAAGTCAAACCCTGACAATAAAAGCCCATAATTGGCCCATTTGATCTGATATAAGCAAACAAGCACAAAAAGCAGATAATCGCCGTTTTAAAACTAGGGTTTTTTTGGTTAGCACATCTTCTTCAGGCAAACATGGGGTAAGTAATCTATAGTCTTCTTCTATTTACAACTGTTGATTGAATGTGTATTTATTGTTATTACTAGAGTTCATCCAATTTGTATAAGTGCTTTATTAGTTTAATAATAATTATAATAATAATAATAATCTTTTTAGTTTCATGGTTGGATTAAATGATCAAACTTTATGCCATTTCTTGTATTCTTACTAATTACTGTAAACTTATTTAGATCTTTTGCATTATATAATGATGATCAAAATTGAAAACCATAAATGTCTCCAAATGCTTTTGTGAGCTAGAAGCCATAAATGTCAACTGAAGCTGTAAACTTTCTTGTATTCTTGGATTTTTAAGTTACTAAACTAGGGGTGTACACGAGCCGAGCTCGGCTCGTTTTGACTTACCACAGTTAGGGCTGTTTACGAGTCGAGCCAGGTTGGTTTCGAGCTCAGGCTCGAAATTAAACGGGGAAACTCAACTAAGGCTCTAGCTCGATTTTGAAGTTAAACGAGATTAAGATCGAGCCATGTTCGAGCTGAGCCAAGGTCAATTTTGGCTCGGTTACAAAAATGAGCCAACTCAGCTCAGGATGTTTCAAATCAAGTTTTTTTAGCCAGTTTTATTCGAGCTTTTATCGAGCGAGCAACAAGCCCGAGCTTCGAGCCTCGAGCTTTTTGAACAGCCCTAACCCAGTAGGCTTGTTTGTAACTATTAATTATTCTTTTATATATTTCTAATTATTTTTATATATTTTGAAAAAAACTTTAAAAGAGCCAAAGCTCAGCTGCACAGTGTGAAATTGGCTCGAGCTCTGGCTTGATAAATAAACGAGCTTTATTGGAGACTTTGGCTTGGCTCATGCTCAAATAAACTTTTACCATTAGTCAGTAGCATGATTCAGATCCTGTATTCTTAGTTGTGTTCATTGAATCGAATTTCGAAAATTAAACAATTTAACTATTCGAATTCTTATTGAGTTGGTGTCTATTAATATAAACAGAGTTAGTGGCTGGTTAAACTTTAAGGTAAATCTATGAGTTAAAAATATATTTTACTTAATTTGAAAAATATTTAAAAAAATAAAAAAGTGTGTAAAAGTTATCAAGCATTAAAGTAAGATTAGCAATTTAACGGCTACGTTAAATGCTAAAGTAAACTGATCACTTGTTTTGATTTATGCATTACTGAATTTTGGTATATTTTAGGAAAACTCATGGAATGGGAGCAGGTCGCAAGCTGAAGTCCCACCGAAGGAGGCAAAGGTGGGCTGACAAGTCATACAAGAAGTCTCATCTCGGTAACGAGTGGAAGAAGCCGTTTGCAGGTTCTTCTCACGCTAAAGGCATTGTCCTTGAGAAGATGTAACCAGACACTTCCTATTCTATTCGAATTTTCACTCGTTACATTTCAAATTACAATTTGATAACCATTTGTGCAGTGGTATTGAAGCCAAACAGCCCAACTCTGCTATCCGAAAGTGTGCTAGAGTTCAGTTAATCAAGAACGGAAAGAAGATTGCTGCCTTTGTTCCCAATGATGGTTGCTTGAACTACATTGAAGAAAATGTAAGTGCTTCGTTATCTATACCTAATAAATAAATCACTGTTGGTGCCATGTGTTACATATTTGTGAGTACAATTTCTTAGTAATGAAATATAATATTTTAAATATAGTAACTTATGTGAGATATTTGATTTTAAATATATTAAATTAATAGTTATGAGTTTATATGTAACTTTAATCATATTATATTCTAAAGTATCGTTTTATAATTCATAGATCTTGATTACTAACTATTTTGTAAGACACGAGCTTCTAACCTAGTTATGTTAATAAAGATAACATTTTTGATGGTTTAGATGTTGACTTTTGGCTGTTTTATGGGACAGGATGAAGTGTTGATTGCGGGATTTGGAAGGAAAGGACATGCGGTGGGAGATATTCCTGGAGTACGGTTTAAGGTTGTTAAGGTATCCGGTGTTTCACTTTTGGCTCTCTTTAAGGAGAAGAAAGAGAAGCCGAGGTCTTAAGTCTTTCTAGTTAGTAATTTTGATACTTCATATGCAACTCTTTTAAGTCTTAAATGCTACTTTTTTGAGTTTGTTACAATTATTTTTTGTTTCCGTTTTTGCTACATTAAATTTTGTTTTTGTTTTTGTGTGTGCGCGCTAAGCGTATGACTTGGTTTTGGTTTCAAATGTTGTGTTGTGAGCATGAGCTCATGTGTAGGCCATCTTTGTATTCAAATTAACACGACTAGGATGGTAACTTCATACCTCACTTTTGAATTAGTAACAATTTGTGGTTGAACAATATGTTGTATGTAGTTAAAAGATTTTTCAATCAGCTTTTGTAGAAGCAACCTCCCAAACACCACTAATTTAACTAGGCAGCAAAAAAAGCTGATACAACTATGTATTAGGAATGGTCTTCGGATTTTTTAATCGCGTTTCTAGTAATTTGGGTGTTTTGTTATAGGAATTCCGTCTGTTTACCGACTCAAATAATATTTGAGTTTATTCAGGTCGGGTTAATTGATATTCAGGTTTTTAAGTTCAAACTTCAATTCATAAGTTACATTTACAATATGATCTTTTAAATTGTATTAACCAAACCGAACATTTTTAGTCGCACTTTAAGAACTTCAAAGTTTATCAAATGGACGTTAAGAGCGCGTTTCTTAATGGGGAACTTCACAAGAGATACAAACTCGTAACCCACAAATATGTTGACAAGACGGATTGCGAAACAACTAAGTGAAAACCCTTTGATTATCAATGATGGAAACAACAATAACCAGGATGTTGCTTCGATAACACAAGCTGACAAACACACTATAAACTCAAAAGCCATCACTTTTTAACACAATAACTAATTATTATTTAACTGAAAACTACTTTTCACGCACAAGCAAGAAAACAAAATATCATGTTCACGACAAAACAAAACATATGGGCAGGAAACTAGACTTTTCGGTTGATCATGTATGTATATGTATAATTGTTTTTTTAATGTGGATTTGGGTTAACCCAGTTATACTTTTTTTAACCGAATTACCGAACTGAATACTACGTACCTTCAGGTTTCCAGTCCCATCTTAATTGGGTTTGGTTGTTTGGTTTCGGGTTTATTTGGGTCGGGTTACGTGTTACTTGGGTTTGGATAAAAACAACACCCCTAAAAGGTATACGTGTTCTTCCATTGATAAATATTTCATAAGTTAAATAAAAAAGACATTATTTAAAGACCAAGGACTAATATTGTAACTTATTGGATACAAAATACCGTTATTCTTCCGCCAAACGACCATTCTGTGAAATTGGGGCTTTCTACTTCTCAGCTCTAAATCCAAATCAATCGGGTCGTTTCTTCGTATTTCAGTTCAAGAAATGACCTGATATTTCCAGCCATTGGAATGACGGATATCACCGAGGTTTTAAGGATCAAATGCTGTTGATGATATCCGTTCATGTGGAACCCCGATGATCCTGTAATCGTTGTTTCTTCATCTTTGATGCACCTTTTATAACAGACCTTGTATTCTCAGGTGATTGTCGTTTTTATGTTCTTAATGTTATCATATATTCATGCTGTCTTGTACGAAATTCGTAACAATGATGACGTATTGATTGATATCGGGTAAATCCTGCGTTAAACTTTAAAATCTATAGATATAATATTATGAATTTTAATTAGGTAACGGCTAGGGTTTTGAATTCTAGCAGAAGCGGTTAATATGGCATGCAGCAATGAACAAACAGAACTAGAGTCGAGAGAAGAAACGATCAACATGCGCAGAAGTTTTTCATGGAATCGAGACTTTTTCACCAGTGATGGTATGTATGTATATGCCTATGATTAACTAAATGTGCATTTCATTTCTACGACTATAACTTTATGTTTTCATTCAGGGTTTCTCGATGCGGAAGAGTTGTCAAACATGATCGAAGGAGGTGGCGATGATGACGTAGATCACGAGTTACAAAAGATTGAAGAGATTGAAAATTTGGAAGCTATATTGTTCCAAGAAATTGAACCTTCAACTCAAAAATCAACGAAATCAACTGCACTTTCATCTTCTTCATCACCGGTCAAGACAGAACCGCTAGCTAAATCACCTCTCTCGTGTAGTGGTTCTGGAGTGAAGAAAGTTAAATCTCCTGCAAGAAGAAGCACGAGTTCGAAACTTAATATAGCCAAAGGCGATTCACCATCCAAAACATCGGTTGGGATGACAACGAAGAATAACGTGGTGCCCGTTAATACTCGTGCATCAAGAACACCGCCTGCTAGTCCAGGGTCATCAGGATCGTCATCGTCGTCTATGTTTTCAGTTAAACAACGGCCAAAAAGAAGTAGTAGTGCTCCTCGTAGATCCACAATAAATAACGAGAAACCATCAGCAATCAATGCAAGAAAAAACGAGAAAACGACAGTAAACAAAGTTGGCCCGGTTAGTACTCGTATGTCACAAACCCCGCCTACTAGTCCAGGGTCATCATCATCAACGGTTTCAGTCAGCCAACGGTCAAACAGAAGTAGCAGCGCTCCTCGTAGATCCTCAGTGAACAATGAGAAACCATCAACCACCAATGCAAGAAAAAACAATGAATGGAAAACAATATTGAATAAATCGAGCCCGATTGCCAGTCCAGGGTCATCAGGATCATCATCAACAACAACATTTTCAGTAAACCAACGGTCAAAAAGAAGTAGCAGTGCTCCTCGTAGATCCTCGATAAATAACGAGAAACCATCACCAATCAATGCAATAAGAAACAATGAGAAAACATCAACGAATAAAGCGAGCCCAGTTAGTACCCGTCTGTCACGGACACCGCCTAGTCAAGGGTCATCATCATCAACAACAACGTTTTCAGTCCATCAACGGTCAAAAAGAAGTAGTAGTGCTCCTCGTAGATCCTCGGTGAACAATGAGAAACCATCAGCAACCGTAAATAAAGTGGGCCCGGTTAGTACCCATATGTCACGAACCCCGCCTGCTAGTCCAGGGACATCAGGATCATCGTCATCAACAACATTTTCAGTCAATCAACGGTCCAAAAGAAGTAGCAGTGCTCCTCGTAGAACCTCAGTGAACAATGAGAAGCCATTAACAACCAATGCGAGTAAAAACGATGAATTTAAAACAACGAAGAATAAAGTGACACCGGTTAAGAATAATAATACTGGTGTATCAAAGACATTGCCTTCTAGTCCAGTATCATCATCTCCAACATTTTCTAACAATCAACGGTCTAAAAGGAGTAACAGTGTTCCTCGTAGATCCTCGGTGAATGAGAAACCATTAGAAACCACTGCAAGCAAAAGCGATGAATGGAAAATTAGTAAACCTGTGGTTGTATTAATCCCAAAAACACAATCCACCATCAGCTTGAAGATTAAACCACCACCTGTTCTTTCTCATCCTTCGCTGTTATCTGAATCATCGTCGTCATCGTCAACTTGTAAGGTCAACCAAAAGTCAACTTTGACTGGTCGGCCGGCAGCATCGCGTTCAGAAACCAGGAGCCCAAACGGTTCAAAAACGGGAAGGGTGTTATCGCCGAAAACAGTTGCAGCAGTGAATACAGGGTTAAAACCGGTTTCACAGAAAACGAGTACTACTTCTAAACCGTCTAGAAAACAATCAAGTGTGAAGGCGAAAGCAAAATCGTCTAGTGGTGTTTCAAGAGGCGCCGAAGATATTATTTTGGTGTCTCCTGAAGTTATGGACATAAAAGGGAAGTTAAATGCATTAAAAATGGAAATCAGCATGCAAAAGAAAATGAGTCATGATGAAAGTGGTAAAGGTGAATCAAGTTCTATCATACAAATGAACAACCAAACAAAATACAAACAGAGAATGTAAGTTGGAATACCAACCCTTGAATTCGAGTTCAAAACAGGTTTGCGTGTTTATTATGATTCAAACATGCGTATATTGTCCGTATCATCTGGTATAAAAGTGTGGTATTTTCTCAACCTTAGAACTCATCAGAGCACAAAAATGTAATCTTCAGTAATCATGGGCTGTATTCCTTTATGATATTCAGTTGTGACTATTTTATATCAAGGGAAGGCGATTCAATACTTTTTAGTCGAATATACGAAACGAACTTGACCGCTAAGGGGTATTAGAGAAAGAACACCTATTAAACCAGTCCGATCCAACAACCAAGGACGCCCCGATGTCATGAATTCAAACATTGACAAAGATAATTACTACAACATTTTGTTTTGTTTGTGAATAGTGAATACAACAATTGAGTGGGAGGCTGGTCAACAACCGAACCAAACTCTTTACACACGCCCCCAGCCTATGATCAAGAATCAAGATAAGAGTTAGTGGCAGCGGTGGTGATAGTGGTAGAGTTGGACAGTTGCGGCGCGTCAGAAACTTGTAACATCAAAAAACTTACTAGGTTCAAATATATACAAAGTAATGATCACAAAGGGTATCCTTGAATGTAACAGAAAGAATAATTAAAATTTATCAAAATATGTCTTTCAAATGCATTATTAATAATAATGAAAATCCTTACAATAGTGATTCAAGCATATTGCACATGTATAAATAAACACAAAGAATTTTTCTTAATATTCGAAATTTAAGCCTATTTCGATTGAACATTGTATACATATCCGACAAGAATACACACAACCTTGCAACTAAAATAATAATAATTAATTTAATAATAATAAGCAAGCGCCTGTTACCAGAACCAGGAAGGAAATGCTACTCTGTGCGTTGCATGGGGACCATCATATGTTGAGGTTGAGCCTGAAATGATTGAGAAACTAATCAAATTACTATTCTACAAACAACTAACAGGTCAACAAAGAAATCATTAGTCAAAGACTTAATATAACCTAGACAGACATTTAATAAAAGTGTTGTAACCACATTACTGTCTCTTTCTCTCACACTACATCATATGAGTATCGCATACAAGTGCTTATGTGGTTCATATAAAACTGATTTCGTATTGAAAACACCCCTGATAAACTGTGTCAAGTTAAACATTGTATTTTTTGAGATGGATTGACGCATCTAACATGTTTAAAACACGACACGAGATGATATAGGTGGCAATTTTCGGCATCACCCAAAATACTACACGTAAATAATCATGTTTTTTGGTTGTCATATCTAACATGTTTAAATAAACGGGTTGACATGTTTAACCCCATTAATTAAACAAGTCGACCCGCTAACCCGTTTATGACCCGTATAGCCCACTTTTACAAACCACTAAGCTGATTAGCACGTTTACAACTTGTTAACTACCCGTTTAAATATATGGGTTAAAAATAATCTATCTTTTGCATATATAGTGGATTCCAACTCTTTTTTTTTCTTAAAGCATCTAATCTTTAATGTATTCGAAGTTTCAACCTCCTTTTTCTTTAACCTCCGCCGTTGAATTTAAAGGTTACCAATACAAACACTTCTCGCAATTAATGATTATCTTTTGTTGGCCAAGTGTTGCTTACGAGCTACGATTGTTCCATAAACTTATCAAAAATAAACTTCACGCATGATTACTAAATTAGAAATGAAATTTCTTTTTGATAAGTAATAAGTTTATGGAAGTGGAACAACCGCAATAAATACATAAAGATAACTCCAGTTAACAATCCACCTGTGAGTTTGCATAGTTCAGACCCTGAGGATACTGAGTTTGATGTCCAAACTGTCATAACAAAAAGAATATACGATATTAGGCAACTCTCATAATCAACTTTTAATGTTAGTTTTTTATAGCTAGTTTAATACCAGCCGCAGCATAATCTAACATTTTGTTTAACCTAATTTGAGAAACGTCTACTCAAAAGCCCTTCCTTTTTCAAAAAAAAAATATATATAATCTTTATAGCCATATTAACTCCTCATATACTCACAAATCTGCCAAACATTTGATTATATGATTATGCCAAACACCCCTGTAATCAGATGAACGAATAACTAATCACCTGTCCATCTTTCTTGGAAGATCCTTCTTGGCCCTTTCCAGATCCTTTAGTGTCACCCTTTTATATAAATCAATTACAGGCAAAATAAACATCAGTTAATCATTAATTACTATGGTAAAGATGTATAACAGAACTTAACTGACCTCCATCTGCACGAGCAATTCGATCACACGCATAAAGATATACAAACATTAATCCATTAGTAACTACTTATACAAAAAGCAATTAATCATTTATATAATTATATGCCTTCAGATTTCAAAAGGTTACCTCTCTGTATCTATTTAAGTATGACTTTAGAGGCTCGATATAATCTTCAAATCCTAAAGTAGCCATTGCCCATAGAAGGTCGTCACCATTAACAGTCTTCCTCTTTTCCCTTTGACATTTATCACTTGCCCTACAATCAAATTTACCAGATCAGGATGGTAACGAGCCGAACGAGACTTGCTCGTGTTCGTTCATTAACTTTAAACAAACACAACAGTTAAACGATCAGATTTTTTTGTTCGTGTTGGTTCGTTAAGACATGAACGTGCTCATTTGTGTTCCCCCGTTAATATTCTAAACAAATAATTCAGACATAAATGAACTAAAATTAACCAACACGAGTTAGAATTCAGTGAATATCCAACATAAAGCAGAACAACACCATCATCATTGCACCAAACATTTCAAAATTAAACAAAATATTTAAACATCGGTTTTAGAAATATGAAAATCTAATTAATTTAAACTAAAACAACTAATAAATAAAGAATGAATATTTAAACAAACATAAACGAATGAACAAATATAAACGAAAATAAATGAACATATAAAGACAAAAACGGGAGTTAACGTACGTAAATGATTGAACTAGACATTTGTTCATGTTCGTTCGTTTAATTAAATGAAAAAAAAATGTTTTCATGTTCATTTGTTTATTAAAAGAACGAACATAAACGAACCTCCAGCCTTCACTAACTTTCAGTTTGTTTACATCTCTACTAATAGGGCTGTAAACGAATCAAAAATTCGGCGAACTGTTGGTGAACGATTCGGTAGAAAGTTCGTTTATGTTCGCTCTTTTAATAAATGATTGAACATGAACAAGTTCGTTCAAATAACTAAATGAACAAACACAAACAGAGATCATGTTTGTTCAATTGTGTTCGTTTGCGTTCGTTTATGTTTGCTCATTAAATGTTTATAATATTTTTTTAGTGACTTTGCTAATCTTATAATATAGATTCAAGCAAAATTATTAACTATAAAATAAAAAATATATTCGAGTATTACGTGATTAATTTATATGTAATATAAACATATGTATATAAATGCTTAAAAAAAAACACCACGCCGAACTTAGTAGTCAAACCGAACTGACCATTAGCCAAATAAAAAAACATAGTTTCTGTTCGTTCGTTTATGTTCATGAACGCTTCACGAACACCTAACCAAACCGATTGCAAATCCTATATACTCACTCGCTGGTAACGAAGCTGATGAACTCAGAAACACACTCCTGAACAGTCTCCTTAGCATCCTTAGCAATCTTACCATTAGCAGGCAATCCTTTCTTCATAATCCGACTAATATTCGCAATCGGCAGAAACCGATCCTGCTCGCGAACATTCGATGACCTAGGGCTCAGATCGCCGCCACTCTCATGACTTCCACCGCCAGGACTCGCCGGAGCATCCGCCATAACAATTTCAAAACCCTAGGTTCAATCGATCGTTCATCTCAATAATAATAATAATAATAACAATAATAATAATAATAATAAGTTTATTGTTGGACTTACTTAGAGAGGGAAAATTGTAACGGTTTTTGATGAAAAAATAAATAAAACTGGTGGCGGGAAGAGTGATCGGACGCTGGAGATGTGAAGGACTGTGTGTTATCAACACCGTTGGTTTAATTGCTGCAGATGCTAACAATTGTACTGTACCGCACCTAAACTCATCATGAGTTAGTTACACTTTAAGGGAAAATTATGTTGGGTCAAATTTAATGAACATTTTGGTATTAATTTAACAGGCTTAGTTTTGAGTAAAATTTATGTCGATTTGTAGTTAAAAAAAATACATCTTAATGGTATATTCAAATTTATATAAAACTTTATATATTAAAAATTTAAAAAGAAAACAAAATATAAGTAAAATTAGTTATAATATTATAATATTTTAAAAAAAAATAAAGAAGAATCTCACATCTTTGACTATTTGTTTGTATGCCTAACAAATCTTTAACTATGTGTTTAGAGTCTAACATATCACTGACCATGTGTTTGGAGGCCTAATGCATCGTTGACTATGTGTTAGCTAACTTGTCGACAGAACTACCTAATACATCGCCGGCGATGCGTTAAAAGAGAGAAAAACCTGGAAAATGATTTTGAGAGGACAAATTTAAAATCTCTCACCATTAAGAGGCTACTTTGGGAATTTTCCCACACTTAAATCCTTATATTATCAAAACTATTTATGTCATCCCACCAAACCAAAAAATTAGATACGAGTATTGGTATTAGGTGATACATGACCTCACATGCTTTTATACTAAATACCCAAAACCTACATGACCATAATCGTTTCTTTTATTATTATTATTATTATCATCTTTTAATCTGTGTAATAGAATAAACTATTAGTTTTACTAATTTTAGTTTTGATGTATTGGTTTTATTAATCTCAATTAAGTTATATATTTTATCTTTATCCTAATTGCACATCAAAAAAACTACGTGCATTCACATGAATTACGTATTCCTAAATATTTGTGTTTTTATTTTAGGACAGAGACATGTTAAAGTGGTAGTGATTAACATAGCATTAATCATGTTTAACCTTTGCTTTTTATGAGTTAATTTACAATATGTGGAGAATATAATAAGCCTGGATTTTTTTGTTGATAATTACTCTTTACTTATACTTTAATAGCTTCCTTATTCTACTTGTTAAACTATCAACAAAATTTTATCAAATAGTTGACCAACTGACTGAAATCGGCTAAACGTTACTTTTTATTTAATTAGGTTTAAGATTAAACTAATACCGGTCCTAGCAGACGCATTGTCAAGTCCAAATCGAGTTGGGTATCCCCCAACCCACGCCTCGTGCACATTCTCCTTATCTATCTCGTCTTCCTCCCTCAGTCATTCATGTTTTCACACACTCTTCATTCCTTTGGTTTTTGTAATCTGAAATAATACTCAAATTATAATCATGATTCCCGACTTATAAATCAAATAATATAATTATAACAAAGTATACATGGTGTTATTTTACAAATTACGCCTACCTCGCTTACCCTTAAACCTACTCCTCTATCTATCTATATCAATGTCTATATCTTAATACCGATAGGTTACAAGCGGTTATTTTATTAGAATGTTAGACATCAAGATGGAAATCATGTTTAGGCCGGGGTCACTTTCCTAATTGATGATAAGAAAATGATGGCATTCAATAGTTCCAAACAAGTTGAAATTAATTTTAGACACATGAGCTAATTATGTTGGGCAAGTGTCAAGAATGTCCACCACTAAATTGTTGGGTGATAACTAATTTCTTAATCACGTGAAAAGGTCGGAATTATGTTTCAAAAATATTTTAATACACTAATTCGAACATAAAACCATGAAATTTTGCATATGAAATTAATTTATATTTTGAGTTATTATTATTTTTTTGAATATCTTTTTGATGGGCTTTTATCTTAATAGAAAACCCATAAAGAAATTCAAAAATATAATAAAAAAATCATAACAAAAAATATAAATAAAAACAAAAAATCAAAATATCAAAAAAACTTAAATGTTTTCGCCGTGATTCTCGTTAAAAAATCGATTTCTATTCATTTGTGGTGATAGATTACAAGTCATTTGTCAAACGAACACATATGTTCAGATTCCAAATCTAATTCTTTCAAATTCCAAATCCTATGCAAATTCCAATTCCAATTCCGTTCCATTCTATGAAACGAGCGCCCCCTAAATTCCCTTAGGGACTTACGTTAAACTAGAGGGAATCCGGGAGTCGGTATTAAATATATACAGAAAGATTAAAGATCTTATCTAGATTTCATACAAGGAAGAAACAACAATGCTATGAGATAAAACACTTAAAACTATTCATCAACATCAACCGTGTCTTTAGAAGTTCACCTTTAACGTAATATCAGTATAGTACGGATAGAAAAGATAAACGCAATTCAAAACAAACCACTTACAGTCGAGCGAACATAAAAGTTTTAAACATTTGAAAATAAATACTAGGTAGAAAAGTCATTGACTTGATTGATTACTTCCAAAGCTTGCGTAGAGACATGTTTTTCTCAGTTTCCTTCTTCATAACCTTGGCGACCGCCATCTCAAAATCTTCCTGTGTCACATGAACTCTCCTCTCCCTCAAAGCAAACATTCCAGCTTCAGTACAAACCGCCTGTAAGTAATAATAACACAACCACACGAAAATTAAAAAATAAAAAAAAACATATATAATTTAACATTTAACACACTAATTATTTATAAAATTTAACTTTTTAAGACATAATATGGACCAGTCTGAGCATCTGACTGTTACTAGAATAACAGCAAAAATCCACAAAACAAATAGACTGTTGAGTTTTATGTTTTTATAAAAACCAAACTCTTGGTTAGGTTCGGGTCCAGTTTCATTTGAGGATGTAAATAAAACAGAAGCAAACCGAATATAAAGATTTCATGCTTGATCTTTGAATGTTTAGTAGTTTACAAGAATTTAACAAAAGCGTGTCAAATATTTTAGCCCAAATGTATAACAATAAATCAACCATTAAGTAACAAAAAGATTCAGGCCCATAGTTATTTGGCCCAAAAAAACAAGACCATATAGTAAAGCCGAAACAGAACAATTTTCAAATAGCAAGCACAAAACCGACCGATGCACACCCCTCAAGCCTACTTCTAACCTCATTATCATCAACCTACTAAATAAAAACTTCAAAGTCAACAGGAACTGACCTTAAGTTCAGCACCCGAAGCGCCGTTCATCTTCTCAGCTATCTTCTTCAAATCAATCCCACGCATTAAGTTCATCTTTCTTGAATGAATTTTCAGAATATCAAATCGTGACTAAAACAAACACACATAAATCAGTCTTAATGAAAATAAATTTCAAATATTTAAAGTCAAAAGATTCCTCACATCTTCATTGGGATTTGGGAACTCGATTTTCCTATCAATTCTCCCAGGCCTGAGAAGAGCCTGATCCAGGATATCAATACGGTTTGTAGCCATCAAAACCTGAAAACATTAAAAAAGTCAACAATGTTGTATATATTTAGTCAAACAGACACATCCATGATTCCTTCAACTACCTTAATCTTGTTTGATGCTTCAAAACCATCAAGCTGATTGAGAAGCTCAAGCATAGTTCGTTGCACTTCACTGTCACCATTCCCGCTTCCAGACTCCATCCGAGCAGATCCAATACTGTCTATTTCATCCATAAATATGATCGACGGAGCATGTTCCCTGCACAATTATAATGATAATAACAATAAATACATTATTATACTAGTTGAAACAAAAGAAAGGAAATTCACCCAATAGAAACCAAGTTTCCCACTAAAGTCGCTAAACTTTAATAAGGTGTTTTTATCTGGTGAAATAATTTATAAAGCTAAAATTTTTAATGTTAAGAGATATAAATGAAAGTATATTTAGCAATTACTTGTTTCCAATTCGACTTAAAATGAACAATTACGAAACTTGGTTAAAGCTAACAGTTATAAAAAAAGTACACAAGATTGGATCACCTAATGAACAACAGTTGGGCTTTATATTTTTTTAAACCAAACTTTCAATTTGGTTCCCGTTTTGCATCAACCAAAATTTAAAAAACCGAACCCATCCGATTAGTACAAAAAAAATTATTTTAAGTAAAGTACATGAAACTATCAAATAGTGTAATCCAAAGATTTTAGTTCCTATGTGCAACAATCAATTGATAAATAAGTTAGGTCAAAAGTTTCAAGCCAAAAATTACTATTTTGGCCAATTGATGTGCCCAAAGTTTTCAAGCCCAAATCGTAAAACCAAAAAAAAAACCACGAACCAAACACATTGTGAAAATTGAAAACCCAAACTGAACAGAGTACAAACCTGGCCATAACAAAAAGTTCTCTAACCATACGAGATCCCTCACCAATATATTTCTGTACTAGTTCTGAACCAGAAACCCTGATGAAAGTACAATCAGTGTGATGAGCCACCGCTCTTGCCAACAAGGTCTTTCCTGTGCCAGGTGGCCCGTATAACAGAACTCCCTATAAACATAAATATATACAAAGTGAAAACATAACCATTATTAATTATACGATTTGAAAGCTTACATCTAAAGAAAAATAGGCCTGTAAAGAAACCGAACGTTCAGTGAACCATTTGTCAGCCATTCAGCAGGATATTTGTAATAAACAAACAAGCATGAATACATGCCTTGTGCATTCACTTATGTTCGTGAACGTTTGTTCAACCACATCCATTTATATTTTCACTTAATTTTTTAGGCTCTTTATACTTTTATCGAGTTTATGAAATTATGAAATCACCCATTAAAATTTACTCAAGTTGTATTAACTTTTTTAGGACCAATAGACTGATGTTCAATTTACTTTCAATGGTGTTCGCTCAGTTATGTTCGTTTATTTTTGTTCATCCATGTTCAATTATTTCCTTTCGTTTATACTATTGCTGAACAAACATACACGAACACGAAAACCTTGCTCATGTAAAATTGTCTGTTTGGTCAAAGAAATATACACAAACATGTTTACTTTCTTAACATACGAACATGAACAAGAAAACCCTTTACATTTAATTATTGTTCATGTCTGATCGTTTGCTCAGTAAGAGTTGAATGAATGAACACGAACATGCTCTGTTCATGTTCGGTGGATGAGTCAATTCATTTACAAGCCAATCTAGAGATACTATTTGCAATGAATGGTACCTTCGGTTGAGCAATTCCAAGACTCTCAAATAATTCTGGATGTTTGATTGGAAGTTCAATGACCTGAAATTTTGTTATCCAAAATATTAAGATCAAATGACAACTAAACAAAAAGATATCAAAATCAAGGTTGGAAAAAATAAAACTTGAAATAACCTCTTTAATCTCTTTGATTTGTTGGTCGAGCCCACCAATCATATCATATGTAGAATCAGGAACCTTTTCAACTTTCATAAGGTTGACCAGCGGGTCAACTTTGCTCGGTAAAACCAAGTGAAGGACATAACTGTCATTGCGAAGGGCTACCCGGGTTGATGGAGTGATCTTAGTGATATCAATGCTTTTGTCAATATCAACTACATATTTGCCCTCTGGGTGCACCTGTCAAAGAAGAAAGATTAACTAACTCTTAAGTAATTAATTATAGTTATAGTTATAAAACATCATCACTAACCTTGACTAGCACTTTGGACTTTCCCATTACTTTAACAACTTCACCGACATAAGATCCAGGCTCTTGAAGCAGCTGCAACTCTTCCTTAAGCATCCTTACTGTATTTTAACATTATAAATTCTAATATTAATATACACTGAATACTGTAACACTTTTATAATAACAACACATGTTTGTTTGTTTGTTATCATACATTGAAAGATTTGTTAAACATTACAAATAAGCATTTATTTGCAGACGGTTAGTCAAAGAAACTGACATATTAACTATTCTTGAAATAATAATTAAAAAAAAAAGAATGTGTGAGTGTGACTAAATTTTGAAATTCGGTTAATATAGATACTGTTGTGAAGAAGATCACCGCCTTTTGGTGTACAATATATGGCTTCCGGAAGCTTAGAGAAACACCTATTTCGCAGTGAGTAGCTAAACTATTTTAAAGCTTTTAATATCTTAGCACTACTCATAGGCCCATAAACGAACTAAACGTTTAGTGACACGTTCGGCGGAAATCGCTTATGTTCGTTCATTTAAAAAACGATCAAACATGAACACAGATTTCTGTTCATTTAAATTTAATTAAATTAATGAACATGAACACGCTTACTTTTTGTAGGAATTTGTTTGTGTTCGTTTGTATTTTGTCATGTTCATTTGTGTCTGTTTATGTTCATAAACCGTTCTTTAGAATATTAACGAATGAACACAAAACACGTTTAGTTTCTTAACGAACGATCACAAACAAGAAAACACGTTTGTTTCAGTGTTTGTAATCTTCATTGGTTCGTATTAGCATATTTATTTGTGTATTTTATATGTTAGGATATTTAAACAAATAAATATAATATAACCTTACTAGAGAATATCTTTTACCATATCTTAAATGCCTTGCATTAATTTAAAATTATTTTACCCGTGCTGGTTATATATAAAATTAATCGAGCCCAACCAGTTTTGACCCGTTAATCAACCCAGCCTGCTTTGACCCGTTAGCCGACCTAACTGTTATCCAACCCAGCCACCTTTGACCCGTTAACCGAACCAAACAGTTTTAGCCTGTTAGCGGACTCAACAATATTGCAACATTTAGGATAGATGTTTCATTTAGGAAGGTAACCAAAGCGTCACATTTGTTACTAAATTAATTAATGTAATCACATTTGTAAGTTGATATTCCCGGGTCAACTACTAGTTAGTTTTGTTAACATTGATTGAATTGTTGAATCAATTTAAAGATCTCAGTATTATTATTATTATGGTTTCGATACATATCAACAAACAAATAATAATAATAATAATAATAAAGCTAGGGTTGGCAAAAGAAAGGGTGTACCTGTGGAATTAAGGTCGTTACGCTGGGCTTGAAGGCGATTGAGATTATGGGTCTTGTGTCGAAGGTGAAGCTGAGCATCGTGGATATGTTGGAGGTAATACTGCCTCAAACCCTCACCGGAGGATTTGGTCCTTGAAGAACAGTTGTCGACTGGTTCCGATGCTGCTTTCATCGCCACATCCACAGACACAGACGCCATTCAATTCAATTGAACGACAGAATTGTTAATTTGGTGTATTTATTTTATGTATTATGTTTGATGCTTTCTTTTCTTTTCTTTTCTTTTCTTTGTGCGCAAGACAAGAGTGTGTTTCAGGGTTTCCAATTAATCAATCTGGTGGATGTTAGGCTGAGGGGTGTGGGGGGCGCGAGAGGGGGCGTGAGTGGGGGCGCGAGCCAATAATATTGTGACGTGTGGCAGAGAGAGAAACTTGATAAGATGGGTGTTGGTAGTGGTGATAGCGCCCCGGGCCATGGTGTGGACGGGCGCGAGAGGGGGCGCGAGCGGTTTATTTTTTTATTTTTTTATAAATGTATTAAAAAAACGTATTATTAAAAAAACAAGAAATTATTTAAAAAAACACACATTAATTAAAAAAACACATTAATATATAAAAAAAAATTAAAGTACTAAAGAAAAACATTATTCTTATTCTTCGGCTTCGTCTTCTTCGATCAACCTCTTCCGGATACGTTCCTTTTGTTTTTCCATCAGCATTTGGTCGACCGGATTTAGGTGGCTGAAGTCTCTTGCAAGGAAGTCCAAATCTCTCATTCTTTTTTTTTCCTTTTTGTCAATAGAGACCACCTCCATGGTTTTGTTGAATTTATTGAGGGATTCAACAAGATCGTTGTTGTTTACGGCTTCCCCCTCAGCCGGTTTTTTCCCCCTGGCGTCCCTTCCCAATGGCCGCCTCCTCGGCGGTGAAGACGTTTCCTCCCCCGCAACGTTTAGGTCGAATCCAACCCGGCAATCCGACCCGGCGGAAGTGCTGTACGCTCCAGACGAACTAGTTTTAGTCCGTTTCGGCCCTACTTCCGCATCAAGGTCCGGCGCCACCAGCTCAACCCACTTGGAACACCTTCTCAACCTCTCCCACACCTTTACACCGTCCCACGTCTTCACCGTCCCATACCTCCGCAGGCACTCCTGCCTCCACTCTTCGACAGTGAAATTATAGACCGCCAAATCGTCACTGCCACTTGGTCTCATACGACCGGCGTTCCTGTTGAACAGATTAGTAAACAAGCCGACAAATTTTCTGATTTCGGTCCACCGACCCGAAATCATATCGGGGTTCCGCTCTGTACTCCCAACAAGCGAATAGAACGTCTCCCTAACCTTTGTCCAAAAGACCTTGCTCTTTTGGTAGTCGGCTGCAAAATGCATAAATAAATTTGTAAGTCATTTAACTTTTTTATTTAACTTTTTTTTAAAATCATTTTTAAAAACGTTAAAACAATTACCGCAACGCCGATCCTCAGAAATGGCTATCCAAGCCCGACACAGGGCTTCCTTCTCATCCGATGACCACGGAGTGATTTTCCGTTTCGCCCTTCCGGTCGAAGCCGAACCCGACCCGTCCGTTGCAACTTGTTTTTTCCGGTGGACGCGTCTTCTTTGTCCCGCAGCTTCACCTTCTGGTTCTGGTTCTTGTGTCTCCGGAACTACAAAGTTAGGAGACGGTTGTATGTTGGATGGTTGAAAGCCGGATGGTTGTTGCGACCCCGAATAAAACATCGGTTGGTCCGGTGCCGACCATAAATCGTCGTAACTGTAATCTGATTCTAGGTTTGGGTACCAATTTCCAGCCATGTTTTTAAAAAAAGGTTTGGAAGATGGGGTGATTTTGGGTTTTGGGTGTGGTATGTGATATTGGTATGTGATATTGGTGTTTGTTTGGGTTTGATATAGGTTGAAAATCGAGTTTGATTTTGTGTTCCGGATGGTATGTTAATATATAGGGTTTGAAATTTTTTTTTTTTATTAACAAAACCCACCCAACGGCTCTTTTTCACGCATCCCAAGCCACATTCACGCCCCCCCCCCCCCAGCCGCTAGCCCACCCGCGCCTGCCTCTTTTTCCGCGCTCGCGCCCCTCTCGCGCCCCTATAGCGCCTCGGTGGTGTGGTCCTCGCGCCCCGGGGCGCGACCGCCTCGCCACTTGCGCCCTTTCTCGCGCTCCGCACCCCTCAGCCTTAATAAGATGAAGAAGCTGTTTCCGTTTAAATCCTTTGTGTTTTCGTCCTTTGCATCTTTAGTCCTTGTTGATGGATTATCCAAATATAATAATTGAATTTTGTTGTTTATTAACCCGGCGTATGACAAGTCACTAACACTCATGTATATGCATGTAACATTTCGCTGCGTAATTGTTAATTTTTTTTGTTAGATATAACTAGTAATTTACCCGCGCATTGCGCAGATTCTGGGCGTTGAGGCGGTAACTCGATAACTCGACGGGAATTCAGTCAATTTCGGTTACGTTCATTACACTACCAAAACAAACAAAAGGCTATAAAAATTGTGGTGGACCAATGGGGTGATGCCAGTCGGTATAACTCGAGCCTTGGAAAACCTACACGTTGTCGATCCCGTGCGTTGAGGGAATGAGTCTATGTAAATTTGGTTGGTTTCCGTCATGTTCATTCTGCTTTTGGTTACATTCGTTACGGTGCCGGAACAAAAACAAACACAAAAACACAAACAATATAAATATTGAGGCGGGCCAATAAGGCGGTGCCAGTCGGTAAAATCGAGTGTTGGTAAATCCCGAGTAATGTCGTTCCCGACCGTTGAGGCGGGCGAGTCAACGTGAATTTGGTCAATTTCCATGAAGTTCGTTACGGTAACAGAACTAAAACAAAGAAATTTGTTCGGTTACGTTCGTTACAATACCGAAAATAAAACAGAAAATTTAAAAATTTATAAAAATTGAGGTAGACCAATGAGGTGACGTCGATTGGTAAAACCCAGACGTTGGTCAAACTCGAGCCCTAAGGCGGTGAGTCTACGCAAGTTCGGTCGGTCGGTTTCGTCACATTAGTTACGATACCGAAACTAAAACAAAATAATAAAACTGTCGTCCAGTCCGTTAGTCGGAAACATGTTTTAAAATGGATTGATGCCGGCACAAATTAAAAAAAAATCATGTTTTAAAACTATTTGATAATGATACAAAGAAAAGTGACATAACTAAAAAATAACTGAAACTAAGTAAAGGAAACACACTTTAACAAAGTAACAAAAGTCAGTGGACCAGATCTACTTATTGTAACAACTTAATATATATATATATATATATACACTAGTAGGGAACCCGCGACAACGCTAATTTACAACTCAATACTTGTTTTCTGTTTGTTTATCAACTCTCTCATAATATATTGTATAGTATTTTTATTAGTTTTCTTATTTGTAGAATCGGTGGGCTTGATTGATGTCATAAGTTTTACATAACCCAATTAAGTAAAAATTCATAATCAAGAATAAATATTAATTGTTAAAAAAAAGATACCTGATTCTACACTTTGTCATGTTTAATATATGATGGTTCATTCTATAGTTTAAAAGATATGGAAACAATCTTTACGATGGGTTCGATTGTCGTTCCACGTCCAAGTTGAATTATTGCAGCGTGTGATACGATTTGACAAACATAATTGTTCTCCTTTGGGACTATTTCATGCTTGAATTACACTTCGGTATTGGTTTATTCAACTTGGTGGTGCGCCTAGGAGGTCAAGCCGACACCTCTCTTGCTTCTACCTGATGTAAAAAACTGCAAACAATTAAAAAAGTCAAATATGTCTAAAAAGTTGATTTGACACATAAAAAGGTCAATCTTGACCTGAAGTCAACTCTGACCAACAAATCAAAAATGACCAGTAGCATTTCAAATTCCTTAAATTTCAAAATTTTCATGAAATCAATTAGCAAAGATGTTCAAATAGTATTTTACCTCATGCTACAAACTCAACTACACAATATAGGCCAAATCATTCTGGTGGTGCTTTAATAACCAAAACTATATTAGTAAGAAATACATGTATATGCAAATAAAAAAAGTATATATCAGACTGTTGGTAATCTTCACGAACAACTGAACACCCAAAACATGAACACGCTCATTTCATGAAGAACAAACACGAACGCGTTTTGATCCGAACCCATATTGGTCCATAATAAAAATTACTCGTTTTGACACAAACCCATTTTGACTCTTACTAATAACTACTTGTTTTGACCCGTTATCTAACCGAACCGATCGTTTGTTTTGTGATAAAAGTCATACTATTTAAAGGAATATCAACGAATCTATATTAACATATCATAGGACTCACTTTCGCGTACGCTACGGGTTTGTGGATGGTTTTGTTTTAGAAGCTTCTTTACCTCATTTTTATAAGCTTTGGTTGACTTCAGTTCTCCTGCGAGTAAAACTAATAGGTATTGTAACTTGCAAAAGAGGTTTATCTCAAATAACTCCATGATTAATGAGAAAGGCTGGAAGACAGATGAAGTCCAGTGCAGAAGTAAGCTGAACTTCAAAGATTATTCGTATGTTGAGATTTTTGAATGAATATAAAGTTTTATGCAGAAATCTGAATAGAAAACTAAAATGAAAAAGTAAGTTCATACTGGAAAACATGTTACTATACAAAAGTAATAAATATGCCAAATTTACAAATAAACTATCGTTTTGCTATCATTCTTGATTAAGTAGGCCTGTTATGTCTCAGACATAATTTTAGTAAAATATAATAACAATTTGTTTCAGCCATAAATCAATATGGATTATCTTATAAAATTTTAAAATAAAACGTTATCAAAAAATTTAGTTGGGATTACCCATTATGTTAGATCAGCTGTGTATTTTTGCATAGTTGCACTCATTGTGATGTTAATGGCTCATTTTGTATTCTTGTTACCTTCATTCCAGTTTCAAATATTCTACCATGTCGTGATAAAAATGACAATTCTCATCATAATGTAACGCAGCCGCAAACAACCAAACCTCCTTTCATCTTATTTAACTGGTTAATACAACTTCACCATTTTCCTATACAATGCAAACATATTTATAATTCAGTATTCAATAATCACAAACCAAAAAAACTTCCAATCAATGAAATAATTTTAATACACTAACCTGCAGTAACAATGACCCATAAATTATAATAAATCAAGGCATCAGCTCCAGTTGTTTCATACAATGTTCTCTGATCGGCTCAAGCATGGCAACTCTTCTCTTGCTTTGGCTTAACATATTTATATACATTTTAATCGTAGAATCGTATAAGATTGATGTATCTATATTTTAAAAAAATAAAATGTTTTGAGTCTTACCTACAGTTCCAGGTCAATAATACTTCATGAGATCCTCAACAGGTTATGGAACCACTTAAGCTCTTTTTGACCCATTTTAGTAGTCAACTCCATCTTAAACTAAATATCAAGTTTCTGCATGGAAAGTAAACAAACAAAGGTATTAAAAGTCAATTAATATGCTTGTAAGCCAACTCGAGCTCGTATATTAAACACACTTATTTTTGGGTCTGAGCTCGAGTTGAGCTTTTAACGAGCTAATCTCGAACTTGCAAGACAATAACTGAAAAACAAACTGAAAGTATTTTCACATTCAAAATAGAACAATATTATACCCATAAAAAGAAGCATATTCTCTCACAAAAGTGTAACACCATCCATGTTTACGCGAATAAGAAAGCTTTGTAGAAGCAGATTGAGTTTCAACCTTTAAATCCTCTTTAATGGTTGATGGCATGTTGAGACAACCCTAACAATGTACAAATGATTGAGCACAGATGTAAGAAAAAAGTATCTTAAAAGTTGAAGCATATTTAATCTTTACCTTAAAGCATAGTAATGTGTTTCAGGAGATCCCATCACCAATAGTATAAAGAACAACACAAGACTTACACCGAAAAACCTGTATATAATCAGCAAATCTGAAATTCAACAAACTTTATTACATGATGTTGTACATAGTCCAGATTCACAATGATAATTAGTATACAGTATTCATCATCGCTCTCAATGGTGCTTAAAACCCTAACCGAGTATCAAATTCACAACAATTCAACTGCAAATAAGGATGTTTATACAATCAAACACGATGAACTACTAATTCATGTTTCAATAATGATCCTAATGGAATTCGATAGTAATTATTTAAGTAAAATCTGTATAGAACAAGAGAGACAATTTAGAGTGTACCTGAGTATTAGGAAGATTCGGCAAAGAAAGAGGGGCGACTTTGTGACGTGGCACCAAAAGTCTCTTTTACTATATACAGATAATAACAACATATGTTACAATTAGTAAACTTTTACGAGCCTGACGCAACGCGTGTGTCTTCAAAACTAGTTATATATAATCATAATCTCTCTCACACACATGTTTTTTAAAGTCTCAAACATTTAGTTGTCTATAATTTAAAATTAGTATGTTGGGGTAACGATGGAAGGGGCTAAGGACTCTGAGGCTGATTAGCCATGTGTAATGGCCGTCTTACCCACCCAAAACTCTGTGAACACCCCACCCCACCGCACCCCCACACCTACAAAAAAAAAAAAAGTTTTGAACAAAATGTTACCCAGTTAAATCCTCTAACCAATCAGGTTTTTTCCCATAAACTCCAACCAGTCAAATATTTAAGTTATTTATATTTTATTTAATTTATAATAATTGCGTAATGATTGTAAGGACTTTTTACCACTACATCACTTTTTGTAAAACGCCTCATTGCTAACTAGGAGGTCACGTCGTAACGTGTCGCAAAACGCTCATACGTGAAGCGTTTTAACTACACATGGTCTAATGCAAAACATAGATTTGTTACTGATCTACATATATATAAACAAAAAAAACAAATGTGCTAAAAACTAATAGTACGTCTATGTCTACATTTTCAAGATAAAAGCTAGCAATAGAAGAAAAACATATTCAAGTTCAAATCAATGGTACATAAACTAGAAATTGCTCTCCAACTGTATTTTCGATCGGTATATTAACTACTTCCCCTCTTTTACTTGCAGTAGCACCACTCTTACAACACACAATGCACCTAACCGAAAAAACGTTAAAAGATAAAATGACAACAAGAAGATCTTCAAGAATTAAATTCACTCCATTTGTCTGAATATTTAACCATCTTCACACACCAATATGCTTCAACTTCCCCTAGTACGCTTGCAAACGGTTATCGTATATAGTTCTGATCAATCAAGACACGAACATTTTAGATACAACTTGTATGTTCAGTTAAGTATGTTGTATAAATGATTTGCAAAAGAATGAAGATAATGTAGATCGAGTGCAGTATAGATCAAAGGAAAAGACATACTACTTAGTAATTACGACGATGCCCCTATGGTTCAACACGATAATCTCATTGCTCTGATTGTTCATAAACATTGTCGACTTCGGATACTCCTATGGTTTTGGAACTGATGTCATATGATGACAAGACCTTTCTCTGCACCCATCAACATCATCTAGTGGTCAAATTACTAATATTTACAGAAGTCATGGATGGTAGTCTGTAACTTGTAGTCTTGAAGACCAAAAATTACTGATTCTCCTAACATTAGTTATACGGGTCGTATAACCCTATAAGCCATAATGTTATAGCGAAAAGTATATACTGACCCGTATAATGTGACATACATGTTGGTGTATAGATTTAGTGTACGTGCCTATAACATAACCCTTGAAATAAATTATCAAACTTGAATCTGTTACTACGAATAATTAAAAACGGATATATCATATATGCTCGTGAAAAGCACATATTTACCATTGGCTCAAAGTCTGGGCTTGTCAAGTTAACTGTGAGATTTCTCATTAACAATAAGACCTGCAAGTTCAATGACATATATTTAAGATTTTATTGACATTAAAAAATCCAAGCGCGTTAATGAAATAAACGTTAACACGATTAAATCTCACCGTTTCAATGTTTATAGGATCCATCTCCTTTAGTTTTTGCACATGTCCTTTAGTATGTGGATCAAAAACACTTCCAATAAAACTATAAACTTCAGAGAAATCTGGTATACCTGAACAAAGTTATACAATCACAACATTAATGATCACATAATATGTAGATATATATATATATATATATATATATATATATGTATGTATTGAATCAAAAGAATTACCATGAAGGACAGGGCCTTGTTCGCCTTGTATAGATAATTCAGAACTTGGCATTTCTCTACTTGACATCCCAATGCCACTATTACTGATATTCGGAATGTTCACCACACCCTTTGATCCAGTATTAGCTGAAAAATGACATTTGATATTACATGTCAGCATAACTTTCCAATATTAATCAGAAAAGTAATTAAGCGAAACGATAGGTTACAAACATGCATGCATGCCTTCAATTCCATGGAGATCATATTCATCATGTGATGACATAGTTCCATCAGATGGAGTGTATCCAGGTGCAAGGCCACTCATTGAGGAAGGATAACACATTGATGCTTGAAGTGGCAATAAAACTGTCACAAAGTCAAATCAAATAGTTTTAAACCTTATATAAAAAACATGTGAAATTTTTTAGGTGAATTGGATTTTAATAATTCAAACTATGGCTTATTGGCTGAAAAGGAAAGTAAACGTGAGGAATATCACTCGTAACACTGTCAGTATGGATTATTATCGGTCAAGAAGTCATAGTTTGAATTATTAAAATTCAATTTGCCTAAAATGTAACTACAACTTTATCATATACAAACCATTTTTGGGTGCCTTTTGTGGATAAGGGTGTGTGGCCTTGCGTTTAGGACGAGGTGGCGGGACGTGCGCTATTGACCCGTTCTTTTGGACCTTTAGAAAATACTTCTGGGCATGACTGCGTATCTGCAAATAGATTGAATTGTGTGCTCAAATTGAACATTGGACATTAAGAACATACATCATTATATGTAAATTTTCACCTGAATTACTGTCTTGGAACCAACAAAGTCTTCAATTTTCTTCCAGTCGCGATCAAACCTGTGCTTAAACAAAAAGGGGACACAAACTGCTAATTAAACAGTAAGCATATGCTTAAAGATTTGGGTTTTAAGTTGCAAAAACATGATGACCACTTTATTATTTTTCAACCTTCATGTCTTAATGATGGTTATAGAAAGCAAACTGTAATCAATTCATGCCACATGGCACCAAACTTATATTTAGGGAAAATCACTAAAATGACTATTTTAATGTAGTATTGACTTTCGCGTTTCTTAACGCAACATATTTCAATCCTGTCATAACAAATTTCCATTTTGCGCAGTAGCTTCTCCTATACCAAATTATTCACCACTTTTCTTAAATTGGCATAGGAGATCCACTGCGTCAGGGCCCCACCAAACACAAGGTTGCAAATTGAATTTGTTGGTTATTTAAAACAACTTCTTATTTAATAATAATAATCTTGTTAAAAAATTATAAGGCTATTTTGTCAAGCTTATCAGTCTGTAGTTCCTAGTATCCTATATTATAAAACCACAATGGGAAAACATAAACCGTTGAACATGAAGGAAACCTCTTTAGACAGGATGTTATGGCTAACTAGGGGGCGTTATTCATGCCACGTAGGCATGTTAACGCCCCAAAAAGTACGCCACTCCAGAAAAAGGGAGCGCTAGAGGGGGGTGTTCATGTCTATGTAGTTAACGATTTCCTGTCTACATGACATTGACTTGACGTTTTAACTAAGGTCTCCTAGTTACCACACAACGCATAGCCTTAATACTAAACATGTTGTTTAGACGAGTTAAACATTATAGTTATATGTATATATACAAACTCAAGTTAAATGATTACTAACAAGTGAAATTGAAGAGCTCCAAGAAACTTATCGTGCTCTTCTTCAGTCCAACTTTCTCTGGACTTTGTAATCGCAACATATTACATTCCTGGCATAATAAATAAACATTTTGCGCAATAGCTTCTCCTATGCCAAATCCTTCACCACTTTTCTTAAATTGGCGTAGGAGATTCACTGCGCCATGGCCCCACCAACCCAAAGGTTGCTAATAGAATTTGTTGCCCCATGACGCACTATGTGTCACGTGTAAGCTTCTGGCTGGTTATTCGAAACAACCTCTTAATTTTTAAAAAAAATAAGTCAAATATTATTCTTGTTTAATAGGGAAAACTCTTTTAGACCGGATGTTATGGCTAACTATGGGGCGTTATTCATGCCACAGTGGCATGTTAACGCCCTAAACAGTACGCCACTCAAGTCAAAAGGAGCGTTAGAGAGAGGGGGGGCATGTCTACGTAGTTAATGATTTCATGCCTACGTAGCATTCACGTGACACTTTAACTAGGGTCTACTAGTTACCACACAACACATAGCTTTTAAACTTTCCGATAACATGTTGTCTAGACTAGTTAAACATTATAATTATATATAAAAAGTCAAGTAAAATAATTACTAACGTACAATTGAAGAGCTTCAAGAAACTTATCGTGTTCTTCTTCAGTCCAGCTTTCTCTGGACTTTGTAATCGTGTACGGCTTCCGTACCTTCTTACCCGAACTATCCGAAGCAGCCACCATTGAATGTGCATGATTCTTATTAGAGTTATTCATGGAGGTTGTTCTTGTGAATGCACAGAGAGATAGAGAGAGAGAGAGAGAGAGAGAGAGAGAGAGTTGATGGTGGAGTTGCAATATTATGTGTTTAATTTGCTGGATTCTGGTCAGTGTGTGTGTGTGCGTGTGTTTTGTGGCTCAGGTGAACTGAGCCTGACTTCGATTAATTAGTCGTCCCACTTGTTGCAAACTTTAATGTTAATGTTTGTGTTTTCTATTTTATGCATTTTGGACCTTATACTTTTCTGGTTTTCATGTAACATGTTTTGGTTTCCGTCGGCCTATTTATGGGCATGGTCGTTTTTTATTTGCGGATATGTTGGTTGATGGTATCCTAGTATTAAGTTAAGGTTATTAGATTTAACCAAATTGTTCATATTAATGAATCAAGTATTTTTAATTCGTGATCTAGGGTATAATGTTTTGCAGTAGGTACACTTGTTTTTGTGGGTCTTAAATTTTATATGTAGTATTAGGTTTTTATGAATTTAAAATACGTATTAAAAGGACACTGAAATTTTGGTGAATTAGTAGGTTTATTTGAGAAGTAACATGTGAAAAGATTTGTTTAATGTCTATAGTTTATAAATATTATGATGTAATGATGGTAGTGAGTTATTGTATAGTTGATAGTTGATACACTTAGAATAATGTGATGTGAGTACTCTATTCCTATTTGAGTTTGAAAGAGTGATACTACTGTGATAGTGTTGGGGGCTTAAGGTGTAAGGTTCGGCCCCACATATTAATCAGGGGCGGACCTATGTTAATTGTAAGGGGGGCGGCCGTCCACCTTAAGTTTTGTTTTTTAGTGTTATTTGTATGTGAAAATCCCGATCGCCCCCACTAAAACTAGTGTTAAATTCCGATATCGTCCCCCAAGAAAATAATTCCTGGGTCTGCCTCTGATATTAATCAGTGTTTGCCGTATTCGCAAGAAACTCGTAATTTTGTTTTTGATTATCCAAGTGAAGACTTCTCGGGTTCATGCTTAACTTGGAGTTCTCCTCTCATTCGTATTTCACGCTTAGTCCGCCCAAAACAATGTTGATCGGTGCATGTACCCTTATCTTTCAGCTATCAACGCCACTACATGATGCCTGATTAACCGTCCGTCACTTTTAACGTTATTTTCACGAGATTAGTAAAATAACGTCAAAGGTAAAATCAACATATATAAGGTAAATATGAAGACCTCTCTTAACATTAATTGAAACTTTCAAGACGATACACAAAACGTAGAAGAATATGTGAAATCTTCTTACATGAAAGTTAAATAAACAAATACATGGAGATAAAGCTCATACGTATAAGGATATAATAACTGTATACTGATTTTCCAAGCATGCAATAATAATTTATTTGAACTCAATTCAATATTATACACAGAAACTTACAAAGATGAGTTGTATTTTGTAAATGTTTGATATCATGAGGGGCTTATTTTGTATTTTGGCCTATTTACTGCAATGAATTAAAACTGAAAAAAAACACCAAACATGCGACTTTTCGAGATAATTAATGTTTTTCAGTGGGCCCCACCTCTGCAAAGTGTAAGCTTCTCATGACCACTAGTTTAGGTTCCTGGGACCATGTAACTTTCATGGCCGTTAGATGACCGATATCTAACGGTTAAAGACTTAGACTGAGGGGTGTGGGGCTTCAACGGGGGCGCTAGAGCCCCTTCGCTCACGCCTCCAGACGCTAACACCATACCACCAGGGCGCTGGCGGGAAAAACAAGGCAGGCGTGAGCCGATTAGCGGGAGAAGAGAGAGAGGAGCACAACTTTTGATGTTTTTTGAACCGTTGGGGAGCCGAAAAAAACAAAAAAATATATATATTTTCTATATAATTATACTCCATTTTTATTTTATGAGGCAGGCGTGAGCCGGTTAGCGGGAGAAGAAGACCAAGCCGAAGAATAAGAAGAATATTTATTTTTAGTACTTTAATTTTTATTTTATTTTTAGATATTAATGTGTTTTTTTATTAATGTTTGTTTTTTTAATAATTTATGAGTTTTTTTAATAATATGTTGTTTGAATATATTTATAAAAAAATAAAAAAAAATTTCGCTGGAGCCCCTCCACACCAGGGGCTCCAACACCCCCTTATCCAGTTTCTCTCTCTGCCACACGTCATAATATTATTGGTTCTTGCCCCCACTAAAGCCCCCACACCCCTTAGTCTTAAGGTCATGTTTAATGTTTTGATCGAGGTAATGTTGTTTTTGGGTTATATAACCGGAGTTGGACACGTGTCGTCAAGTGTATCCACAAAACATGGGACGTTACGACAGCCTTGCAAAATTGGACGAATAGGCCAATGATTTAATAAAGGAAATAGTTCACGTGCCTTGGGTGGCCATTGGGCTTTCTTTGTTTTCAATTTTCATTATATTGGGGGTAGGAGGCAACCCTCTTCGGTAGACTTTGTCGAGCGGCTACATCGTTGTCACCTGTTCAAGTAGGTCGGGCTTAGCTTTCACGGGTTATAGTTGTTGATGATGTAGTGACGAATTTGATGAAAATGTCGTTACTTGATCACATTTTATTTTTCATACATTCTTCTTATGTTTAACAATTTCACTTAAAATCATACACTGATAGCTAAACTGCCACCAAGAGTTTGAACCGATGAGGAAGAAATGACCATAGAAATGCTTTATTTAGCCACTTCAATCAACTGGTGTGACATGACGATCCAGACACTGGTGCTTCGAATGTAAAAATTAATTTCTTAAAAATAAATTGGTTTTAATCATCTATTGTATTTTATTTCATGTTTTATTGAATTGAATTTTATGTTCGAATAAGTTTAGTATAATATGAAAGTTTACTAAAAAAAACATAATGGTTAGATTACTTGAAAGGATTAACATCACTAAAGATGGGCTTTAAAGGTAGTTTAGGATATTTTATTGGAAATGTTGAGATGATGGTGTAGGATTGGTAGCGTTTCATGGTAGTCTAGGGTACTATAGAGGAATATCTCTAGTACCCTAGATGTTAAAACCCACTGTGGCACTTGAGGCGTTCACATGTACCCCCGCGCCCCTCTTTCGGGTACTTTCTTTTGAGTTCTAATCAGAAGGTGAATGGCCGCCATTTCTTATTCGCCTAATCTAGCCTACGCATTGCACGTACATCATCTATGTTGTCGATGCGTCTTCTTTGCCTCATATAGTCATAAATGCTTACCCTCGTCGTCTTGGTACTATCAAATATTCATTTACCAATGAGCTTCTAGCCAAGTGGTATCAATTATCAAGGAGAGTATAAAATGGTTTTCATACATGAGTGGTAAAGGTTCGGCTTCAATGATGGACGAAGGTGCATATTTGGGAGTAGAATTAGTGAGTGCGTGACTCAGTCATTCAAAAAAACTAAAGATCCACCTTGATTTGCTTTGAATTAACCACCGCGTGTTGCGTTGTAGACACACCACCCCCTGGACACTCTTCTTTTAGCTTCTTTCAATCATGTTTGATTCTTTTTAAAATGGTAGTGGATTCTTGATCCGCTTTTGTGTTTTGACACTATATGAAGCAAATGTATGATTTATTGCTACATACGTCATTGCTTAGATAAATATGCGGCAATGTAATGAGGTGAGACACATTGGTAGACCCAAGAATTAGTTTTCATGCATGTCCGTCGCTCTATTTTTAGGGTTTTCGGCCCGATTTAGTCAATTTGGTTGGATGTCTAACTTCAATTTTTATCTAAATGGCTAATCAACCTTGAAGACTCAGACTAAACTCCTAGCGACTAATTTTAAACTTTAAGCTCTTTAACTATTAAGTACTCAATCTAAACATGAATCAATCAAATAATAAACATCCTTATAATCAATTAAACTATTATCATACAAGTGGGTAGAGAAGCGGTGAATTAAGATTAAAATAGGCTAAGTTACCGACATTTGGGTGACACTGACAAAACAAATTACATGAGTGTCGGTGTCAAAAATAATTTGGGTGCCCATTGGCTTTCGATTTGCATACCAGCACTCATCCCACACACATGGGTTCGCTCCTTGTGCAACATGGGCGCTTCGGAGTGGTTTAGGTAGCGGGTCTAAGCCAAATCACAGTAAGTCAATAAAACGTACACATAACATAAGGTGGAGATGCAATTGTATAGTTGTAAGCCTATGAAATATGAATTATTAGTTGAGAAAAATGAATATTATGTAGTAAACAGGGACCCTTAAACAGTCAAACGAACCGACACAAATGGACTGAACCTTCTGGACCAGGCCTAGAATAGGGCTCACTCTATTTTGCCTATTGTGGGCTAATTTTGAACAAATTGGGCTTATAGTTATTTAGCTCATTAAAGAAAGAAAAAAAACCCCTCAAAATTTTAATTTTACTTAACAAAGTTCAATAGAATATTCATTTGACCAAAAATTTTCTTAAATATTCATCTTAAATTTGTCGAATCCGATGGTTTAAACATGTCAGATGTCAGTATTGTACACGTACAACAAGTATCCACATATAAAAAGTTCTTGTGGCGTACAAATTTTTGTGACATCTAGCTATTTTTTTGAGCTTTGACCCAAATTTTGAGTTATGATGAACTTTTTGTGAGTTCCAATGATATTTTCGTAAGTTTCGTTGGAAATTTTGTGAGTTCTGACAAAAATTGTGGAGTTTTGATGGAATTTTCTTTACAACATATTCTATCTGACATGTGGCTTCTTATAATATGTTGATAATACTATCGCTTGACATTTTAAACAACTTGGTTGAATGGATTTAGGATGTACATTGCTTTTTCACTTTTTTTAGTCAAATTTAACGTTTTATTAATTTGTTGTGGTAAAATGGACAGTCAGGGACTTGGGGAAAATTGGCATTTTGGCCCAATAACATGAGTGAGATCGTTGAGGTATGAGTCTTTAAATTCTTAGATTTGAAACCTAATTTAGTATGGTTTTTTATAGTGGAAGGTTTTCTCTTTATTTGTGTTCCTAGACGAGTCAAGAGCATTAAAATTAACACAAAATTAACATAGACGGTCGATATTTTGTCTTAAAAAAGTTAACTAGATATCGAAGGCGGTTCCAAACGCGAGTATTTTCGGGATTTTCCGTTAAAAATGATCTTCAAGAAGAGGAATCCATCCATCATCTTCACGGAAGACAAAACACGCAACCGCTTGCATATTGTGTGGCTGGAATTTGAGCGTCTTCAAAGATGGATATTCGAGCGATGATGAGCGTAGGAAGCTTCACATGGAGGAATCAAAAACCTCCTAAAACCTGCTACTGCTCCGCCAGAGAACCACGCCCACCGTCTCCTTCAAACGGCGACGATCGCAACAATAATAATAACAATAACAACAACAAAGGTATTTAACTCTAAATTTTATTCATATGAAACCCTAGAAATTGAATATGTGCAGTTACGCACCATAAACACATGAACTGAATGAGTATGTATCTCCACACATCATATACGGTTGAACACAGGACCGTGAACGAACGAATGAACCTGAACAAGGAATTTCGTTCGATTAACTAAATGAACAAACACGAATGAAGGCAAATTAAGCAATACCGACCGAATCAATTAAACAAATATATATATATATATATATGAGTGTTATGTGATTAATATTATTTGTGTTTGTGAACCATTCACAAACAAGTTCATTTCCTTAATAAACGAAACGTTGTTCGGTTTGATGTCCGTGAACCGTTCGCTTGTCCGGTAAAAGCTTAACAGAGGAATGTGTACAACGCATGGTAATTAGTTTATCGATCTGTTGTTCTTCGAAGCGTTTATGATTTGTCTCCAATATTTCTGTTGATCTGTAATCTGTTGTTGCATATAATAATTCGATTGTTCTCCTGAAGCTGATTGTTGTAATTCGTGTGTGATAGATCGAGCCGAAACCTTACAAATTGAGTATATCCACACACACGTTAATTAATTGAATAGATTTACACATGATACTGTTAAACATGTAGAAGTGTATGGAAATTAGGTTATTGATCTATTCTTCTTCGAAGCGTTGATGATTTCTTGCTATATATATCTCTGTTGAATAATTGAATTGTTCTCAAATCTGAAGCTGAATTTTGCAAAACCGTAAAAATTGAGCATACGCATCACAACACACAGTTTTTTTTTAATAGCGTTTGGAACTACCCGCAATATCTGAGCCTTCCGTTTGATGTCTGTCCATATTGATTTTGACACAAATTAAACCAGTAGCATTACAAATAGTATACTGATAAACATGTAGAGTTGCATAGAATGAAGCTGACTGTTGTAACACGTTTGCGAGGGATCGAGTCAAATCCCTAGAAATTGTATATCGCAAATACGCACCACAAGCATATGAACTAAATGAGTAGTTTCACACATCATATATGATTAAACATGTAGAATTGCATGGAAGTTACTTAATTTAGGTTATTGATCTATTGTTCGCCGAATTGTTGATAATTTGTTCTGTATATGGACAGATAAGTTTTCAACCGATTGGGATAAGGCATGGTCAAGTTTCAAGAAGCAAGGGAAGAAGAACATGTTCTCACAGTTTAGCCCTAACAAGTATGTGAGTTGGAACCCGAGGCGATCCAACTACCCGTTATCGGAGGAGACGGACCCCATTAAACGGGCAGAGAGGTCGAACTTGAGTTTATGGACTGGTCCAGGGTTCACGCTTGGTGGTGCGATTGTCATTGTATCATTTCTTCTGGTATACACCATTCTTTCTCCTCTCAAGTAGGTACTCTGGTTTCGTATGGCTTTGTACATAATTCATGAAAATGATTGTATGTCTCAAGTTGGAAATGTTTACATCCAACCATATTTGTATTTGTAAAATGAAGTTGGAAGTTAATATTGTAAGCTAGAATTGTGCACAAAACGAGTGCAGTGGATTCACAGTTGGACCGTCGATCGATCGTGTTAGGTCTGGACACTCCAAATACACCAATGGGAAACGAATTGTGTCAAGAGTTTTAGCAATGATCACTAAAAATAAAATTGTTTTCTTAGTTACGTAAACCGACAATTTTTCATATGCAGTTTTAATTTTTACAAAAAAAGGGTAATTTAATTGGTTAAATTCCGCTACCAAGGTTAGATAATTCTTATGGCTAGTGATCGCTGGCTCGGGAGATGGCTATCAGATGTAACTTGAAGGGGCAGTGTAATGAAAACATTGGATTTTTCTTTCACTTGCTAGTTTAGAAGGAAAATCCAAGCATGTAACCTTGAAGGCGCGGTGTAATGGCAAACACTGAACTTTTCTGTGTCATGGGTGTTTGAATCTTGTTTTTACTGGCTTCTTATCATAACTTCTTAATAACGGTTTTGTGGGTTAGCTGAGTATTAACAAGTTGCATGAGTTTTCAGATAAAGGTTCTCATGGTTTAGAAAACCGTTGTAATCTATTTTAAACAAACTTCTACCAATTTTTTTCTTGTAAAATACCCCTCATTCGTTTACACTCAACATTTTTAGTGTGACATTTGAAACTATTTTAGAACAATGTAGTGAATTCTGGTAAGCATTAACCACTTTCTTTCAGAAAAGTCTTGTAATTTACATGGGTCGTTGTTGCGAGCTTGCTAGGATATCATTATTTAGCCATGGAAATGTCAGCAATCACGCTCTTACACTCGGTTTATTACAATTATCTCCATTTGTTAAATGTCTAAAATACCCGTCACAAAACTTATGACCAATGTTATACTACTACCTCAAGAGATACTTCCGAAGAAGGCTTGGTGTTGCACTTTGCATAGACTATTAGGCCTTCTAACAACATACTACCCTAAACTAATTTAATGTTGTTTTTGTTTGGATGCATAGAGCCGACAATGGAATTTAATGGAGTTTGACCTCCCCGAAACGGAAGGGTCCCGCAATTATGGCCAAAATTTATGCCTACGTTTTTTTTATAAAATAACAAATGTTATTAAAAATTAATTAACAAGACGCCATCCGTGGGACTCGAACCCACGACCACGTGGTTAAAAGCCACGCGCTCTACCAACTGAGCTAGAACGGCTTCTTTATTTACTAATGCAGGATGTTTTTATTAATACGTTTTGTTGTGAACAAAGTATTCTAATTTTTCGAACAAAATATTCTGATTTGACTACCAATGTTTCAGGTTTTATGAAGTATTTTCTTATTATGAATAATAAATTAAAAAACGCTATGAATTAACTAACAACACAATTATTTTATAATCTTTTTTTAATATAAAAATAATGTTTGGATTATGTGATTGGTTAGAAAATAAACTGGCTACATAAAAAGAGCTCTTGAGTCCGTTAACACACCATCGCCCTCTTGTAGGCATGCAATGGTTTGGCTAAGGTGCCATCCTATTACACCCGATCTAAGAGCGCTCTAATCTCATAATCAATATAGATTTATGTAAATTACATAAACTCTTAACATAAACACAATACCAAATTCAAACTCATGAACTCTGTTACAAAGCACGTCGCCTACTACTATACCACCATGGCCCCTTCACAAAAGTTCCATCTAATATATAAAATTAAACATCACTTACTTTTTTATTTGTTTCTTTTATAAACTTTCATAACTTATTAATATGTCTTTGACCTTTTGTACTTGTATATTTCACTTTAACAACTCCTCTCCTAACTCGAACACCTTTTTTAATTTAAAATGATTTTGTACAACTTTAATAAATTTTGTTGTTATACTTTAAATGACTATATAACTTAGTGGACCAACTTGCCTAAAACGGCCAAAGCTGTGACCCCTTGTACATGACGCTCCATAGCATATACGTTGATAGTTAGGTGAAGTTGACGGTTAGTTGGCACACAATTGAACCAACGACTCGTCTCTTCTAACCTTCAAGTCCAAACCCATCTTAGAATTTTAAAAACTCTTAACAAACAGTTATTTATACTTATTTATCTTTTGTATATTTAATATTGTTTATGGGTATTTTTTTTATCATTTATTATATTTCATTTTGTGATTACTTATATTCAATCACAAGTTTACATATGGGTAAATAAATAAGTTAGATATATGATGAATAATTAAATTACATATTTTTAATAAGTTTACATATGTGTTAAAAACTAATTTTCATAATTTGTAATCATACAATTACATATGATAAGTGATAAAACTACCATCAAATAAATTATGTTTCATAATTGTAATAAAAAAATTACATATTATAAGTGACAAAATTATCATTAAATAAAACGAATTTCCATAATTATAAGGCTCATAAAATTACATATAATATATAAGTGATAAAACTACCCTATGATAAAACTAATTTCCATAATTATAATTATAAAATCACATATAATAAGTGACAAAACTAGTATCAAATAATATAAATATTTATAAAAAAAAGTTTGAATAATGGTTGATTGTTAAGTGTTCTTAAAGTTCGTAAGTATTAAACTATTAAATGGTAACTTGAAATGTATTTATTAAATATCCTTTTAAAAACCAAGCCACGCCCAAGCTTGGCGCCTTGGCCTGGCTCAACTCAGCTCGTGAACAACCCTAGCTGCTTACTAAGGTTTCTTGATTTCAGGCGGAGTTAACCGGAACTCAATCATTCCATTTATCTGATAAGCCCTTGAAATCAAACCACACATCTCAATTGCTATATAAACCATTGGCAAAAACAGTATCAAGAGCAGCCATTAGTCTATTGTCAAACATGGTTAGTTTTTTACTATTTACATTCTGTAAACAAAATTCAAAAGGCTAACTATAACTATAATTTTTTAGGAAACATCTAATGCAAGTCATGAACAAGCATCACCTTATAATCTTGCACCACAATCAAAGAAGCCTGGAAACGATAGGCGATCACAGTTATGCACGAATAATATCGACGAGTCTTCTTATGATGGTTATAACTGGAGAAAATACGGACAAAAACAAGTAAAAGGAAGTGAATATCCAAGAAGTTATTATAAATGCACTCACCCGAATTGTATGGTTAAAAAGAAGGTTGAAAGATCAATAGACGGGAAAATAGCTGAGATTGTGTATAAAGATGAGCATAATCATTCAAAGCCTCGGGTTCCTAGACGACATGCGTTTGATGGGGCTAGTGAAGATGTAAACCGCGAGTTTCCAAATAACTCGGTTGATTATGATGATGAAGTCGTTGGATCGTCTTCGCGATTGACCAATTTGGTCAAAGTCAAAGAGTCTAACCATCATGGTTCAAGTGAAGGATTTGATGCTAGTACTGCAACTCCTCGGGTTAAAAAAGGTGCAATTAGTTATACTTAATGTGGCTGAATTTTTCACTTTAATTTGACCAATTGAAACTAGGGTGTGCATGTGTCGGTTTTGGCTAAAACAAATCAAAAACTGAAATTTGGTTTTTGAGTTTTTAACCGTTTGGCTTCGGTTTTACCATTTCAGCTTAAAATTTTTGGGAAAAAAAAATGGTCCAAAACACCAGATGATTACTAATTTTTTTTAACAAATGATTAATTTATTACTATACATTTAGGCTAAATTGCTAAAATATTTGATTTACACTATTTATTAAATTCTTATAAATTACTTGTGATTCCAAGTTAAAAAATGAAAATCTAGACATTTGTTTGGTTCAATTTTTTGGTTTTATTGCATGCAAAACTGAAACCGTGCCGAAAGTTCAGTTTTTACGATAACATAAAACCAAACCAAACTGTCAGTTTTTGTTCAAGTTCAGTTAGTTGAAACGGTGTTCCAATTTACTATATTTTGTGCTTTGTATTTTGAATTAATATTTTCTTTTACCCATTTTAGACAGTTCTTTAGTTCACTTAAATTTAAATTTAATTATAGTTTTATACTCTTGTTTTATTTCTGGTTATAATTGTTAATAAAAAGCTAGTTTTTTTACTCAAAAGATCACATGCTTATGCAATTAAGTTTAAGCCCATTTATTATTATTATTATTATTATTATTATTATTATTATTATTATTATTATTATTTTTTTTTTTTTTTTTTTTATTTTGCAGGAGAAATTTGAGTCAATCAAATGAAACACACGGTGAGCGCGCACAAGAACCTCGGGTTGTAGTCCATGATGGCAATGATTCAGAAGCAACCTCAGACGGTTATCGTTGGAGAAAATACGGGCAGAAAGTTGTCAAGGGAAACCCTTATCCGAGGTTTAATATTATTACATTATAACTTTACTAGAAGAAAATTTATGTATATTCGGTAAATAAGTTTATGTTTTTAACTTGTGCAGAAGTTACTACAGATGCACAGGCGATAAGTGTGAAGTAAGGAAACATGTGGAAAGAACATCAGATGATCCAAGTGTTTTTATTACAACATATGAAGGTAAACATAATCATGAAATGCCAATCAAGAAAGCTAATTAGTTGCTAAACTCGGGTTTATGTAATAAGTTAGCGTCGTGTAGAAACAAAACATCCGAAAATGGTTCGGGTTTTATTGTAGCTTGTGGCACTAGGCTAAATATATCATAGCACCTTGTTCCATTATACTCTTTGTAATTTTTAAGATATTTAATGTTAGAAAAATTAATATGGGTCAGCAATAAGTTAACATTATAATCTTTTGAAAATGTAAATGTTGGTGAGATTATGTATCTATCAATGTGTAGCAAAAATAAATAACAAACCAAACAAACACTCAGTCTCTTTCAAGTGTTAATCGTGTCTGGTTAATAGGTTAATTTGATCAATCCGAACATGACTCATATATTTATTCGTCTAAACATCAACCCTAACTCGCACACATTTAAAATTGTGTAGCATGAACATAACTTACTGAAATTATTAGTATTTTTTAAAATGTGTCAAGTTGATGGGTAGTAATTAAGAAATAATTGTGTTAATCGGTTGGTGGGTTGAAACGGGTTAATGGGTCAATTTGTTTAGTAAAATCGGTGAATCTGTCATTTCGAACACAAATTGTTTATTAAACGGGTTAATGGGTCAATTTGTTTAGTAAAATCGGTGAATCTGTCATTTCGAACACAAATTGTTTATTAAACGGGTTAGATATGAAAATCTTAAAACTAATTGTTTTTGTGTTGTGTCAAAATCGCAACCCTCTTCGCACATACATAGCTACCTTTTCATACACACCATAGCCACCCCTAAAATCATCATTGGCACATGCCACAACCCCTCTTCCATACACCACCTTTGTAGTGATTTGTTTTGAGAGAGAGAGAGAGATGTGTGTTTATATTTGAAATAGGTACAAATTTTTGTTATAACACCTTTCTCCAATGGCAATATATATATATATATATATATATATCCATTGCTACATAATATATCAATGAAAATGAATTTTACAAAAGGTGTAAGTTCTTACAAAACCATACTAAATGTTCGAAAAAGTTCAAGTAGTAATCAAGTTTTTGAGGTGTCAAATTACGTCTACTAAATATTTTGGTTGCGTGAACACGAGTTTTAAAGTCCAGATTACTACAACCTTTTACACATTGAATAACAAGATACTATGTGAACATTGTATTCCTTATTATATTATCATAATAAGGTTTTGTCTTTCTAAACAATTTCAACGCTGTTCAACAAGAACCATCTTATAATTTACCTTGTTTACTCGAAATAACAAAACTATATATTGAACGTATAAGTTTGGTTTTACACGTTTATGAAGCACATAATGTTACAACAGAGCTCGTATGGTGTCGAGTATTTTGTTTTATTGTAATAAATTATAACAGCTGCTTGGTTGGCGTTGATCAGTCAAAAAATAATCTCTATAGGGATTACATGACTCTTGGATAAAAATCGAGAAAAATCCAGCGAGTAAACATATTTAGTTAATCATTTGCTAACACATCACTTTATTGTAACACATTACAATTTTACTGAATATTTTAGTACGAAAAATATTCCCAAAAAGTTCTTTAGTCATATATGACCTGATTCAAGTTTCATCAACAAGCACAATGTCACCTTCACACCAACAAAATTGTGAGCATAAGAATAAGGTTCTTGAGCAGTGTCAGCGCCACTTCAAAACTCATGCTCTTCGTTATTTTCTTCGTTGACAAGTTCTTAGACCGTGGGGTGTAGAACAATGGAGAAGGGTGTGGAGGTGATGTAGCCAAATGTCATGCGTGAAACACTACGCCGCCCTAGCATGGTTCATAGTAGTGGGCTTTAGGTGTGGAGAGGAAAATTTTTCAAATGGATGTAAAGTCGTTACATGACTTAACATTTCAAATAACAATGCAACTGTTAAACGACTATATGGTGTAATCCTTGGTAGTGTCCAGTGGGCTTTTGTATGGTTTCTTATTTTTGTTTTCTCGTTTGACGTTGGGTGTTTACTTGGCTTATGCTAACTAGTGTGTTTTATGTATGTTTACTTGTATGGAAGTAGATGCAGTGAGGCTAAAAGCAAGTCTTTGTTGCCTATAAAAGATATCATTGTAAATCACACGTGAAGAATAACTTACAACACTTAAAACTTTTGTAAATGTGTTACTATAACCTTAGATGATTTTAACTTTTGGATAATCTGATTAAACATAAAGAAAAAAGGTGTTGTGTATTATAATGACGTAAGTTTTACAAGTATAATGGAGTAAAGTTTGGAAATTTTGTCGCAAAACGTTTTAATTTATCAATTTTGGGTGTTTCACAGTTTAATAATAATGATTTGGTTCAACAAAAAAATAAAAGCAACATTTAATCAAGTTCAAGCTTTCAAGCCACCATTCAACATTGTCAAAGCAATGATTCAATATATACATGGGCACACTTGAATGAACTTATAAAAACCCATTAAATTATGTATAACCAACTTGAAAAGTCCTGAAAAATCTGAAATCAATTTCCATAAAGAAGACGATTTTCAAATTTAAAACTAAGTACGCAATGTGGTGTCGTCCGAAACTTTGAGAAACAAACAAGTGTTCATTCGTTTTTGTAAGAAAAGTTGTCTTGAAAACATAATAAGTCCCTACTAATATGTTTGCTTTAAGACAACTTTGGACTTATTGCAACAAAAGTTGTAGGATAGGATAACCTCAAAAGGGCCATGGTTGATGTACAATCCAACCGTGTCATCAATTATTTGTACGTTCCTTGTAAAATGTTGTTTTCGCCCTCTCTCTCTCTCTCTCTCTCTTGAGAACCAGCTTGATCGACTAATTTAAAATTTTTTTACAATTTTTATCATAATAAAAGTGAAGGTCAAGCGAGAACACCAACATTTCATGTCATTTGTAACAGGTGTTAGAAAAGTGAAATGAGCATCCTACGATGATCATGAAAAACATTGTGATGTCTATCATATTATAGATAGGTTGTGATGATCTATACTATCTTGTAGATAAAAAGGTTGTAAAATAATCACTACATAACTTGATATCAAGTCGATACCATCGATTTCGAATCGGTACCAAATTTTGAGTTTTCGGTACCGGTACAATACTGGTATTTCTAGAATGTTGCATGAAATACCGGTACCAAACTGAACATTTCGGTACCGGTATCAAATATTTCAAATTTTCGGGATCGGTACCGGTACCATCCCGAGCTCATCTGGTTCACATATAGGGCTGTTCACGAGTCGAGACCGAGTCGAGCCAGGGTGGTTTCGAGCTTGGGCTTGAAATTAAACGAGGCATCTCAGCTAAGGCTCTAGCTTGATTTTGAAGCTAAACGAGATTTAAATCGAGCAAACGAGCCGAGCCATGATCGAGCCGAGCTTGGTTACAAAAATGAGCCAACTCAACTCAGAATGTTTCAAATCAAGTTTTTTAACTAGTTTTATTCGAGCTTTTATCAAGCGAGCCACGAGCCCGAGCTTTGAGCCTCGAGCTTTTTGAACAGCCCTATTAATCACATATTACATAAGAAATCTTATTTCCTCTAAAGCCTAAGGTTCTTGTTATTTCTTATCCGTTCCATTCATTCTTTCACTCTCTTTTCTCGACACCATAACTCTATCAAACCACAAGGACGAAAATGACCATTAAATCAAAATAAAAAAAAGAAAAAGACAAAAATACCCTTAAACTAACGGCATGATGCTGTTAGACGGCTGAGACGTAAGTGGCTAATATTTAATGCAATGGAAACTAAATTAACAAACTTTCAAACTTTAGACTAAAGTGACTAAAGTAGCAAAACAAATGGACGAAAATGGTGATTAACTCGTTATAATAACTTCCATGGTTTCAACACTATTATTATTATTATTATTATTATTATCAATCATCGGAGTTTACCAATAAAACCTCTTTTTTATCTTTCCGTTGAAGTGTTGACTGCTCTTCGTTCTTTCTTGTTTACAATTACAACTGTCTGTCTGCAAATAAAGAAAGAGAATGGGATGGTTTCCATGTTCTGGAACACCAAATAAGAAGAAGAAGAAGAAGCGTAAGAATAATAATAATAATCAACAACACGATCCGATTAAACCATCTTCAGGTCTTTCTTTCTCTCTATTTCCAGATTCCTATTTCCCTATAATAATATTAATAATAATCATAACCTAAAACCTCCATATAATAAATATCATTATCTGATTCTATCATTTTGTTTAATTTAAATCCATAAATAATAATTCTCTTATTATTATTATTATTATTATTATTATTATTGTCGATGTTGTTCATTTTGCTCTATTTGAATCTATTTGTCTGATTAGGGTTTCTGTAACTGTTTAAATCAAATACTATTTGCCTGGTTTAGATGTATGAATTGATTAGCTATTGGTGGTGTTGATGTTTCGTCTGTTTTTGACCTAAATCAAATCATATCAAATCTGCACCTACTTTCTTTTTAAACAAGCCAAACGTCAGCTCAGGCTCGACGGTGCAGTGCACGATTAATACATAGAAGTACAAAGAGGTAAAACTTAAAAATACACAAGGCTCGAAAAAGCCAAACTTTTTATCGATATGAGTTCGAGGAACTCGCAAACAACTCTGCTTGTTAAGGCTCGACAAGCCTAAACGTGCTTCCCATACAAGGCTCGAGCTTGGGCTCAATAACTAAACAAGCTTTTGATAGAAACCGGAAATCTAAATTACTGAAACTAACATAACTAGCCAAATTCGAGATGGCAATTCTCCAAATACAAGGTTAAGAAACCCTAATTTTATAATAATAACATCGACGCCATGAATAGACAACAAGCGATCTACTAATACTACTTCTAATGACGGTTATTCGCTTAACTTCCCACTACATATTCTTCTACTAATTCTCATTAATAGTTGGGTACGTATCAGCTTTGTTTGAGGCTCGGGCTAGGCTCGAGCTTTCTATTGATCCAAGCTCAAGTAGCTCACGAGCAGATCGGCTCGTTTGCACCCCTAGGTTCAACTGTTACACTAAATATTATAGGTTTCGATGACATATCATGGTCATCTTCTTAAGCTAGATACCCTAGACTTCCTTTAAATGCCTTGATAAGTTATTATTTGCATTATTTCAAGTTGAGAGTTTTGTGTTTTTTGTTGCTTGTGTTTTAGAGAGCATTAGGTCAAATCCATTGTTCAAACCAAAGGAAGCGATCAAAGATGGTGGATCGGATCATCTTGCTGCACAAACGTTCACATTTCGTGAATTAGCAGCTGCAACCAAGAATTTCAGAGGTGATTGTCTTCTTGGAGAAGGTGGTTTTGGTAGAGTTTATAAAGGGCGACTTGAAAGTTCAAATCAGGTTAGTTCAGTTTCAAAAACTTATGTTTGCAGATACATGAAATTTATTTAAATAATTGGTCATTGGTGTAGATTGTAGCAATCAAGCAACTGGATCGAAACGGGCTACAAGGAAACCGTGAGTTCCTAGTGGAAGTGTTGATGTTGGGTTTACTTCATCACCCGAATCTTGTGAACTTGATTGGTTATTGTGCTGATGGAGATCAACGATTACTGGTTTACGAATACATGCCTTTAGGATCACTAGATGACCATCTTCATGGTAATAATGACATTATCTGCAAAAGAAAATGTTTATATATATAATTACTAACTTGTATAAACAGTAAAGCTAAATTTTTTTAATGTTTCAATTTCATCGCTTATACTAAAAATAATGTACATCTTTAACCAGTTTAATTTTATTATTCTCTAATAACTTGCGTTCGCTAACATTAAAAAAAAAACTAAATTTGCTCGTGTTTAGTTTTTCTCTTTCTCAACATTATGGTATGATTTTATTGTAAACAAAGTTGTATTCAAAGTAAAGTGTTTTTTGTATTGGAAACTATACCGAGTACCGGTACCATACTGGCACTGTAACGAACCGAAATGGACATCGATCTGCAACTACACCGACATCAACCAAACAACATCGGTGCCTGTATTCATTTTTATGGTTTGGTTTCTGATTTTGATGATATTACGCTTATCACTGAATTTTATTTTTCTCTAATAGCTTGCATTCTTATATATTTTCAAAAATCTAAGTACAGCGGTTATGTTTAATCTTTTAAGTTTACTGAAAACGGAGTTTTATTCAAAATGAAGTACTTTTTTCCGAACTGATACTTGGTAAACAACATTTATGTTCTGATATATATTTTATGTCTTGCAGACCCATCACCTGGTAAACAACGACTCACTTGGAACACCCGAATGAAAATTGCTGCTGGAGCTGCTAAAGGGCTCGAGTATCTGCACGATAAAGCGAGTCCACCAGTCATTTATCGCGACTTAAAATGCTCAAACATATTACTTGGTGAATCATACCACCCAAAACTATCTGATTTCGGGTTGGCTAAACTGGGGCCCGTTGGGGATAATACACACGTTTCTACACGTGTCATGGGTACTTATGGTTATTGTGCTCCCGAGTATGCGATGACAGGACAGTTGACTTTAAAGTCAGATGTTTATAGTTTTGGTGTTGTGCTTTTGGAGATTATTACAGGCAGGAAAGCCATTGATAACTCTAAAACTGGAGTGGAGCAGAATTTGGTTGCATGGGTAAGTGATTTTGACTACATTGTTAACCATAAAATATGGTTGTTCGTAACGCTCGTGGCTCGCTTGAAAAAATCTCATTTGCAGATGAACCGAGCCAAGCCAAGACAACTTGGTTTATACACGAGCCGAGCCTGAACCCGTTGGCTCTGCTGATGACTTGCTTGTTAACCGTTTTGTTGGCTCGCTCATTTGGCTCGCTGAAATTAAACCCCAAGTTTTAATATATAACTTTTGCATTATGTGTATGTCAACAAGCTGTGTGTGTCAGAAAAATGTATCTAGAATTGTTTTTTTTTTGCCTTTTCTACATTAATGTGTAAAAAAATAAGAAAAGTACAAAAATAATTACTTTAAATAAAATTACGTCTTGATGAGCCACGGGCTAGCTTGAGCTTTTTATGAGCCAAGCTCGAGTTCGACTTTTCAGTTAGTTAAGATAAAGCCAAGCTGAGAGCCCTAGCCCAACCTGGCTCGGCTCTACTTGTCTTGTTTACAACCCTACTGTAACAACACGGAATTTTATTATGGTTTTACAATGTATTATTAGGCGAGACCGTTGTTTAAAGACAGAAGGAAGTTTAGTCAGATAGCGGATCCGTTGCTGCAAGGTCAGTATCCAGCCCGGGGTTTGTACCAGGCTCTTGCGGTTGCAGCCATGTGTGTCCAGGAACAACCGAACATGCGTCCAGTTATAGCCGATGTGGTTACGGCTTTGAGCTACCTTGCTTCACAGAAATATGACCCTGAAACTCAACCGAATCAAAACTCTCAGTGGTCACCTTCTACACCTCCTAGATCAAAACGAGACAGTGACAAGAAACAGAATGGCGGAAGTGGGAGTGGGAGTGGCAGTGGATCGGAGAAAAATCTAACCAAAAGATTTTTCTGAAATTCATTGGCAATGCCGTCTTTTGGTCTTTTATCTCTCTGAAGTATGAACTATACTGAGGTATGTGGTATGTCTTAAAAGGGGATTTACATTTCTTTAATATTTTCTAAGTTAATAAAATATATAGTTACATTTTTCAGCGTTTAGGTATGTACCAATTTGCAGTCTGTGTGTTCTTAAGCGAAGTCAACTACCAAAAAAAACATCATTTCTTTGAAAAGTTGTTACACATTAGTACATTACTTCCTTTCTAGGAACCGGTGTTAAAAATTCTATTAATCTTTTACAAAATGATTATATTGCGTTTACACACAAAGGACAAAATGTTAGAAATATGTAATTTTCATAACGGGTTACTTTTCTATTTCTTTCAGCGCCAGTTAGTGGAAAGGATTGTGAAAATTGCGTGCTCTGTCCTTTAGGTGTAAGGGTAAAACAGTCATTTTGTCAAAAATTAACAAAGTTTTTTAACACCAGTTACTGGAAAGGATGTAATATGTTACAACTTTTCAAATATAGGATGTTTATTTATTGATTTGTTACTAACTTAGTTGAAGGACATAACTAAGCAGCTGGTATATACCTAAAGGACGAAAGGTGTAATATCCGCTTGTACAAGTGGAGGTGGCAAAACCGATTGCATTTGAGACATAACTTATACTTGCTGTTTACTTGAAAACAGGTTTCTGGTAGAGTAGGTACGAGTTTGGAAAAACTAGTCAGATCGCGGTCGAACGAGTTGGTGTTTATTTTTGGTGGTGGTCGGTGATGGGGTTTAGTATGCGGTTTTGGTTGATAATGTGTAGATGTACTTGTGTATGTGTTTGTATGTTGTTAACCTGTTCATGTAGTATTTATTAATGTTATAGAAAGGCTTTTGGGGAATATATATGATACCCCCTATAAAGTATCATCTTTTTACTTAGATTGTTGTCCAACTTTATGGTGTACAGATCATATACTATATATGTAACAGAACATATGTTTTACTTTTGTTTTGAGAAAGCTTTGTAGTTTGTACAACTGGACACGGTGCACCGACAGGATGTCATGATACCATGGACCATCTAGGCTACAAAAAAGTGTAGATTAGATGACATCACCATTCTCTGCGTGGCCAAATAATAAAAAACGCAACCTTGGTGAAGGATGTCTATGGTGTTTTTTACTTTTTTCAATTTTGAGGTTTTAAGATATTTTGTTTATAGTATTTCCAAGTTTTTACTATTCATCCAAATAATATTTTTGTTTTAACTTTTTAAACAAATAAGTGACTAATTATTTTTAGAGGTGAATGAATTAGAGTATTTGATTTCGGGTTAGAATGGTTATTATGTTATCACAGTTCATAAACTTGAGATAAAATTGAGAGCCTGATCGAATTAACACCCCCATCTCCTCGTTTAACTCAAACCGGGTATTCTCAGGAACCGGAATCGAACCGGGTATGGTCAACAAAAGTCAAAACCGGACCCGGGTAGGAACTGGTTCCGGGTATAATTAGGTATCTGATCGGCTCCATCAGGTTTTTTTTCGGGTTTCGGGTAGGATAGGGTCGGGTATTGGCGGAACCGGTTCCTCCGAGTCGGTTCCAGGTTCAGTTCTCGGGGGAAAACCAAAGCATGGTTTGTACCCGCGAGTAGGGTATGGTCGGTTCCGAAACCGGTTCTTTTGTCCAAATTTCGACAGTAATCAATCAAAAGAAAGAGATAATAGTGGTCTCGAGAGCAAGAGAAGCTGAGAGGTGGTTGGATGATGATAACATGTAGCGATTAGTGTCAATGTCAAGTTATATTGATTGCAGAGCAATGAGCTGTGATTTGAGTTAGTGGATGTGTCCACTGGGGTTGTTCATGAGCCGAGCCGAGCCGAACCGAGCAAAGGCTCGCTTGTTGTTTGACTCGTTTACAACCGAACCAAACGACTACAATTTGAACCGAGTGAAAACCGAAACGAGTCAAAATCGAATCGAGCGATTTTCGAGCATTAATTATTTAACTTTTTGGCACTCTAAAAATTTCAATAACAAACAAGTTTGAAAGCTGTAAATAATATATTTTGTAAACAAATAGTAATCTTTAGACAAACGTGTAATAGATTGTAGATTTTTAGGACACAAAAGTTTAAATTGAGATATAATGAACATGTAAACAAACTTATAGTATTGTTAGGCCATGAATTTTATACTGAGGATCCTTTATCCTTAACTGTCTTATGGATAGTTTATCCTTGAAATATGTGTCAGGATATAAAGGATCGACGATCCTCGGTATTACTTGTTTACTAATGATTGCGTTTAGTATGGTGATGTGTTGGACAGGTGTGACAACTTTAAGACGTACTTGCATCAATTATCCTCACAGAGCATTCTCTAGCTGGAGCATGGATCCAAGATCCTACTTCAATGTAGCTGTTAATGGACGAACTCATGTGAAGATGAACGTGCAAATATCAACAACGGCTATAAGACTCGTTCTCCCGCTTATCTCACTACTGGACGGCTATTGGCACGTGGTTAAAGGTCGTGGAGCGGCTAGTGGAAGACTTCCGGATAGTTAGGGAATATTGTTAGTAATATTTTCTTATTTATTTGAGCTATGATCGAGTAGAAAAACACATGTATTAGCACACACACTAGAGCAGAAACAAGCATTCTCTCTATTCACTAGCTTATTTTGTAATCTCGATCATTGGCTCCACTACGTTTGTAACACCCTTTTTGTCTAATATAAACGACGGTGATAGTTTTCACCGTCCGGGGGTTTTTTGTGCCGGAGATCACGATTATCATATACTCATCGACCAAAGGTTACCTTGTTGATCCTTGACCGAAATGATTCGACCAACGATTACTTAGTTAATCATTGATTGAAGAGATTCGACCAAAGATTACCTTGATAAGTTTTGACCGAAGTAAGACTATCTTGGTTAGGGGATTTTTCCCTCGTGATCAAACCTTTGTGTTCACCAATATTACGATTACGCACTTCTCATTATCAAGTTAGCACCTTATCTCACTTAACATATTTGGATACTTGATCCTTAACAGATTTTTGTCCAAAACAATTTGGCGTCCACCGTGGGGCGATTGGTGCTATAATCCATATTATTCCTATCATTCTCAACTTTTTCATACCCATATCACTATCAATGGCCTCTCAATCAACCTCTGCTTCATCAACCATGCCGGCTACGGTTCCTCTCTCATTAAGAACTTTGTCACCGATGCCTCCGCCAATTACGGGAACGCAACGGCCTGTTGCTGCTGGGAGCAAGACACAACTACCAGTCTTCCAGAGCTCAAAAACCGTTGTTGCTGCCCCGGTGGTTAATATAACAGTGATGTTTCATCTATGTTTTCGCAGGTTAAAGCATACATGGAGCAGCAGAACAAGACCAACCAGAGGATCCTTCGTGAGATAGAAGATCTCAAGAAGAACAAGAGGTTAGCATAGGATCTCACCCCCCTTATGCCAAGGATGCTGGATTTCACCAGTCCAGAATCCGTGGCTCAGTTCTCACAAGGATCATCTATCCTTCAATAGGGGTCCATGGGTCAACAGGCTCAAGGATCCTCGCTATTTCAGCAAGGATCATCTATCCTTCAGCAGAGGTCCACGGGTCAACAGGCTCAAGGATTCTCGTTAGATCCGCCAAGGTCGACTAATCTCCAATAAGGATCTATGGCTCTTCAGAATCAAGGATCCTCATATTATCCACAAGGATCAGCCATTCTTCTGCATGGATCCTATGGTACCCAACCTCAAGGATCATTCATCCCAAATTAAGGATCCTTCTTTTCGAATCAAGGATCCTCAGGCGTCCAACATCAACGATCCTCCTATGTCCATGAAGGAGACATAATCCCCATGCAGACTATAGCCTCCGGAGGACCAACTCTCATTGCATACTCCTCTTATCCCATCTACTCATCCGAGATGCCAACCTTCACTCAGCAAAGAGGTAACTTGTACGATCCTTTATCCTTAGATGCTAACCGTGGTTCTATGCGGGATGCAGGTATCAACCAAGCTATGGCCAAGGAGTTGCAGAAGCTCAAGGATATGATATCCAGTGTTCCCGGGGTCATAAGACCAATTCCGGAAATACCTGAGGGAAGCCAGAGTATCCAGATTCGCCCCGCCTATTTGTGATGCTGAAATCCCGAAGCGGTTCCAAACTCCTAATATGAAGACTTATGACGGGACCACTGATCCTGAAGAACATGTAGCACGGTATAGGGAAAGGATGGAGATCAATCCTATTCCGGAGAGACTCAAAGAAGCTTGCCTATGCAAGGGCTTTGGATCCACACTAACGGGAGCCGCTCTAAAATGGCTGCTAAGTCTTCCTCCTTTTTCAATTACTTCTTTCTCTCACTTAGTTAACTTATTTAACACTCAATTTTCCTGTAGTCGGAAATTTGAGAGGTTAACCAGTGATTTATATCGTGTTGTCCAATCTAGTGATGAATCCCTTAGGGATTTCGTCACCAGATTCGGCAAGGAAGCTCTAGAAATCCCAAATCTTGACATAACTACTGCTGTTGAAGCATTCAAGATGGGAATTCAGAAGAGCTCCCCCTTTTATGATGATTTAGTGATGACTCCATGCAGGTGATTAGACGAAGTCAGAAACAGGGCATTAAGATACATCCGGTTGGAAGAAGACAAAAGGATCCAGGATTGTCTTGGGGGACAAGAAAAACAAGAAACCCCCGAGAAGAATAAAGGATCCTGGAACAGAAATAACAATTCGAAGCCGTATGCCAAGTTCAACAATCAGAATGTACGGGCAGTTGAAGAGGGAGATGACGATGAAGACTATCATTGCATCTCCGATTATTGTTTCTCTGTGGACACTCATGGCTTGATCCGTGCCATGAAGGATTTTGGAGAAAAAGCGAGGTGGCCACGAAAGAATGAAAAGGTTGTCGGTTTCAAGGACAAATCTAAGTGGTGCGCCTTCCACGAAGACTTTGGCCATGCGACAGACGAGTGCATCGGCTTAAGGAAGGTAATTGGTTACCTCCTGAGCAAGGGCCACTTTAAAGAACTCTTGGGGAGGAAGAAATCCAAGATCCAGGATCCTGAAGACCTTCCACAAAAAGCAACACCACCACCACCAGATGCTTATGTGATCAACTTTGTCTCTAGAGACTACGAATTATTTCAAGATTCTTGTGCCATAAGAGAAGATCCCGTAGTAGAATTAGAACTGGACGACGAGAGAAGACCGCTCATCCCCACTACTCGAATGACTGATCAGAGAATCTTTTTCAATTCAAGGATCCATGATCCTCATCAGGACAAGCTGGATATGAAGACGATCAATTTCATCTCCGGAGGTTCTGACATATGTGGAACTTCTTTCTCTGCAGCAAAAAAACTCGCTAAAGAGATAAAGATGGATATCGGAGATCGACCAATAGTGTCAACTGTTTGTGCATAGAAATTTGACACTGTGGATATGTTATCCTGGCATATGTCTGGATCAGTTATCCTTAGCATGTATCAGGATTAAGGATCCTCAGTACTTATTACTAATTAATGGTTGTTCTCATATGTAGTCTAATATTTAGCAGGTATAACGGTTAGAAGACTCAGTCTATCCACTAACTTGCAGTCAAGAAGATATTGATGTGTCTGGATCAATTATCCTTTTGAAGAGTTCCAGAGCTATGTCAGGATCATGGATCCTCGGTATTTGTGCTATTAACGGTTATTTCTTATATGAAGACTGATATTTATCAAGTGTAACGGCTCCAAGACCTGGTCTCCCCCCTATTTCGCAACCTGAATGATGGAGCACGTGGTCAAAGTGGCAGTTACGATAATATTCAAGATGAGGTGGATTTTTAGGGATTATTAGTTAATAGTCTTTATTATTCATAACTCCATTGAGTTATTGCCTTTTATGTATAAATATAGGTATGATCAGCTAGGAAAAAACACCCAACACAACAGCAACACACACACACACATAGCTTTCGTTGTAACACTGATCATATTCTCCAAACCTTGTATCCTTATTTTTTATATTAATAAAGTGGTGATAGACGATTTGTCATCACCCGAGGTTTTTGTGACGGCGATCCGACAAAGATCAAGGGCTTTTCCTCGTAACAAATCGTTGTGTTCATCTCAATTTCGTTCATACATTCGTTGTTATTATAATAGCACTATACCTCACATTTACGGATTTGGATACATTATCATTGAGTGATTTTTGTCCAAAACATCAACCACCTTAACAACAGACAAGAGGATCTTCTTCGATGAGGAAGACAAAATGAACATTCAGGATCCTCATCACGACGGTTTGATTATTACTTTATTTATCTCTAACCATTATGTACGCAGGATCCTAGTAGACGGTGGCAGCTCAGTCAACATTATCCAACATGATGTCCTAAAGAAGATGAATATCCCGGATTCAGAAATCGTTCCTAGAACATCGGTGCTGGTCGGTTTCAGTTGTGAAACCAAGAAAACATTGGGGGACATCAACCTCCCAATTTATATCGAAGGGTTAAATTCATATAAAAAGTTTTGTGTTATAAATAACCTTTCATGTTGCAATGTTATTTTAGGTAGGCCTTGGCTCCATGGAATGAAGGCTGTAGCTTCAACTTATCACCAATACATCAAGCTACCTACTCCTTGGGGAGTTGTAAAGATAGTGGGTGACCAAGCGGAGGTTAGGAACTATTATTCATCGTCAATGAAGCCAACAAACAAGCAAACTATAGCATAGCAACTACAGCAACATCCTAAGGACGTGCTGGAAGCTTGGGAGAAAGACCATAAAGAAGTATCATTGGACCCCGATGATCCAGAAGTTAAGGTGTTCCTAGGATCCAGTATCCCCAGTAAAATCGAGGAGGATATAATATCCTTCTTAGGACAAAGAAGATCTACTTTTTCCTTCAAGCACTCGGACATGACAGGTATTTCAAAAGAGGTAATCACTCATAAACTCGGCCTTGATTTATCTGTTAAACCCGTCCATCAGAAGCGAAGGAAATTCGCTCCTGAGAGGAACAAGATCATACAAGAAGAAGTTGAAAAACTTCTTAAGGCCGGTATGATCAGAGAGGTTCAATATCCTCGATGGCTAGCTAATGTGGTCGTTTTTTCAAAAAAGAATGGAAAGTGGAGGGTGTGTGTCGATTTTACCGATTTAAACAAGGCATGCCCCAAGGATCCTTTCCCATTGCCACATATAGATTCCATGGTGGATGCAACGGCAGGACATGAAATGCTTACTTTCATGGATGCTTCCTCTGGATTTCAACAAATTCAGATGGAACCATCTGATCAGGAAGATACTGCATTCATGACTCCTACCGGCATATATTGTTATACTGCTATGCCGTTTGGACTAAGAAATGCAGGGGCAACATACCAAAGATTAGTCAACATGATGTTCAAGGATCAGTTGGGTAAGACTATGGAGGTCTACATAGATGATATGGTGGTAAAATCAAAGAAAGCTGAGGATCACCTTAGAGACCTCGAGGAAGCATTCAATATCATTGAATAATATAACATGAAACTGAATCCGTCAAAATGCCACTTTGGTGTTAAGGCTGGAAAGTTTCTGGGATATATGGTGACTAAAAGAGGAATTGAAGCAAGCCCTGAACAGATTGAAGTCATCATCAACCCTAAGTCACCTGCAAACGTCAAGGACGTCCAAAAACTAACGGAAAGAATAGCTGCTCTCAACCGATTCATCTCAAGATCCTCCGAGAAATGCAAAGACTTCTACGATATTCTTAGAAAGAATAAGAAGTTTGAATGAACAGAAAAGCATGAGGCTGCGCTCAAGTCGTTGAAGGATTACTTATCCTCAACACCATCCTTAATGAAGCTTGTGGACGGAGAATCCTTGTATTTATACCTTGCAGTTTCAAGTAATGCAGTAAGTGCTGTTCTCGTCAAGGATCATGAAGGTGAACAACACCCCGTATATTATGTAAGTAAGAGTCTGTTAGATGCAGAAGCCAAATACTCTCATCTTGAAAAATTAATTCTTGCTTTAATTATGGCTTTACTAAATTGAGACACAATTTTGAAATTCATCCTATTATTTTGAGAACTAATTATCCTGTGAAGAATGTTCTTAGAATGGCCAAATGGGCAGTGAAGTTAAGTGCATATGATATCCAGTTGAGCCGAGAACAGCAATCAAGTCTCAAGCACTGGTGGACTTTGTGGCTGATTTCACTAGTGATCTACAAAAAGAAGCTAACTTGGAGGTCCAACAACTGGAAAAGATCAAGGATCCTTGGATCCTCTTCACAGATGGAGCATCCAACGTAAGAGGAACGGGATTGAGCATACTACTGAAATCGCCACAGGGGGACATAATACCCTAGTCCATTGCATGTGCATTCCAAGCTACCAACAATGAAGCAGAATACGAAGCACTCATAGCAGGTTTACTTTTAGCCAAAAGTATGAGGATCAGGTATATTCAAGTTTATATGGATTCTTTACTCATTACTAACCACTTTAACGGTTCTTATACCGTAAAAGGTGAAAATATGATCAAATATTTAGAAATTGTGAAGGAATTAGCAAAATCCTTCGAAGTGTTTAGTATAGTACAGGTACCAAGAGAGGAAAATGTTAGGCAGGCGCCTTAGCAAATTTAGCCTCATTCCTAAAAATACCACAAAATACGAAGATCCCAATTATTCAGATACTCTCGTCAGCAATAGGAAAGCAAGAAGTTGGGGAAATAACAAGTGATAAGCAGATTGTACTTTGGGATCCATTATCCTCGGACAATCAAGGATCCTGGATCCTCCCGATCAAAAAGTACATTCAGACTGGAGAGATCCCAGCCACGGAGAATCCAAAATCCTTCAGACTCAAGGTATCACAATATATTTTATTATATGATATGCTATACAGAAAATCTCTTGCAGGTCCATACTTGAGGTGTATCGAGGATCCTGAAATCCAGGAAGTGCTTAAAGACTTTCACGAAGGATATTGCGGCAACCACACATGTGGAAGAGCATTATTTTCCAGGATACTCAGAACTGGGTACTTCTGGCCAACAATGAAGAAGGATGCAGTGCAATATTCAAGAAAATGTGATGCTTGTCAAAGACACGCGAACATCCTTCATCAGCCAACGGAGCCTCTATATCCTATATCCTCCTCATGGTCTTTCATGAAATGGGGTATGGATATTGAAGGCAAGCTACCAAAAGCACCAGGTGGAAAGGTCTTTATGCTTGCTTTGACTGACTACTTCTCCAAATGGATTGAGGCAGAAGCATTCGTACAAGTCCGAGAAAGGGAAGTGATATCTTTTATTAAACGAAATATTATAACTAGATTTGGTGTTCCTGCCGAAATTGTTTGTGACAATGGCTCCCAATTTATTGGGAGTAGAACTACTAACTTTTGTGACAGCTGGGGCATCAAAATGATTACTTCCACTCTGGTTCATCCTCAAGCCAATGGCCAAGCAGAGTCTAGCAACAAGATCATCATCAACAATCTAAAGAAGAAGCTAGGATCCAAGAAGGGAAAATGGGCTGAAGAACTTCCTTATGTTCTTTGGGCTGACAGGACTACGCCTAAAAATGCAACAGGTCAAACACCCTTCTCATTGGTGTTTGGATCAGAAGCTGTGATCCCTACAGAAATGGTGGTTCCTACGGCAAGAACGAGCATCCGTGATCCTGAAACCAATAAAGAAGTCCTTCTTGAAGATTTGGATACTATAGAAGAACTCAGAGACCTAGCCAAGATCAGGATGGCAGCATATCAACAAAGGGTAGCTGGGGCATACAACAAAAATATCATAATCAGGAGATTTCAAGAAGGAGATCTAGTATTAAGAAAAGCCTTCCAAAACACAACAAATCCGGCTGATGGGAAGCTAGCGCCCAAATGGGAAGGACCTTATCATTTGCTCACAATGGAAGGCAACAGGTTACCAAGAGCATGGAATGCCATCCACCTCAAGAAATATTTTTTCTGATCAGGATCCACTATCCTGAGAGGATATTTTATCCTAAAAAGGATCTAGGATCCTTAAATCGGTAACATCTTTCTGAATCAATTATTCTTTTTGAATTATTACTGTTAATTTAAGGATAATATATGCTTAACACTTTATTTTTTCCAAGTATTGAATAACCATGCAGGATTATAATGATTCATTTGATGTTCAAGAGGTTGGCCACCTCTCCTTTGCATTTGAGGTATTATCTTATTTCCCTTGGCCTAGCCCACGTTTGGATATGACCCCCGATGGTCATATCCCCTACGGTTGAAAGGTTTTCACCTTTCTCACGATCGCCAGTTGCGCACGCTATCTGATGTATAGTCTGGGGCAGCGGGACCAGCACACTTTTAGTGGCTGACAATTTCGTTGTTTCCGGCTATATGGAGGATCCTACGATTTATGGTAGACGTACCATACCACCGGTTTATAACATTTTCACGTTATCTCACGTTTGGGCTAAATCCCGGTTTGGGCGAGTCCCCAGTTAACATCCCCAGTTTGGGCTTGTCCCCAGGATAATGGGTTTGATCCTAGTTAACATTATGAATTATATGCAACAGATTGACTAAGTTTTTGTGAAGATAAAAAATCTAAGGATCCCGGATCCTAAAGCTATTCCTTCGAAAACAAATGAGATTTCAACACTTCTGGTAACTTAGATCTATCTTGACCTTCTGGTATGATCTCTGCTAATTAACTTATCTATAATATTTTTTGCAATAATTTTGGATCTATCAGTTCAAAAGGATTATTCCTTTAAAATTATTTTAATACTAAAAATTTTGCCTATCTCAAGGAAACTTTATCCAACAATTTACCCTCTGAGGAAATTCTATTGTATAAATTTTATCAACTTTTAAAGATGTCTTATCCTAATATTTGTTATTTAAGGATATTATTTCCTAATATTTTTTCCTTAAGGATATTCTATCCTAAACGATTTTCATAAGGGTTTTTTTATCCTAACAATCTTTTGCTTAAAATTATTTGTCAAAGTCTCAACAATGTTAAGATTATATCTAACAAAATTTTTGAAAATAAATAACAAGTAAAAAGTCAAAAGATTTATATATTAATAAGCCGCAAGGACTTATCCAAAATTCTTAACCCGGACTTCACCATGCAAAAGATGGACTATCCATCTGGGTTAAGTAAGCGTTACTAACAGTTTATAAGTGCAGGAAATTTAAAAACAGGGGCAACAAAGGCTTCATCCTCACAAACAGAGGATCCCTCCACCTTTGTCACCCCCGCAGATTGTCTTAAGGATCATGGATCCTTTATCCTAGTTACTACTGTTTATTACAGACCATAGAAATTGTTCAGAAAAACATCAACACAAAATAAAAAAGTGGGCTCGGGCCTTGTCTTTGATATCCTTCATCGCCCACTTAAGCTGCATCCTCAACCGCAACATCACCTTCTCCCTTGCCAGCTTCAACTGCCTCCTTAACGCCACTGGTCCCATCCTCGGTGTTCTCAACCATTTCCTAATCATCCTCACCACCAAGGTCGTCAAAAGCAGCCTTCCATTTCTCCACATCCCAGGCCGACTTGTCAAAAGCAGGATCACCGACCTCCGTCGCCATCTTGATCCGCGCCTGGAATATTGACCTAGCAGCCCACACCTTGGCTTCATCAGTTGCCTACTCTACTGCGTCTTGACATTGGGCTTTGGCTAAGGATAGCTGAGCCTCCAACTGTTTCTTTTCTTTGGAGAGCTGGATCATAGCCTTGTCCTTAGCAACCATAGCTTTCCTTAACCCAGACATTTTCTCGCTCATCTGATGGATAATTTTTTCATAATGGTCCCTCATAGCGGTCACAACCTATCAATAAATCTCATATCAGGGTTGGAACAATATTGGATCCTAAAATGCGAAATGACAGGATACAATATACTTACAGAGCAGACGATGTCACAATGGGTCTCAGGATCAGAGGATCTTTTCCTCTTGGAAGCTGCGGACTTGGCCCTGGTCGTGGCAGTCTTGGGTTCGGAGCTAGTGCCAGCCTTTGAAGCCTCCTTCTTGACAGCAGGAGAAGTGACCATACAGTCGATGTCATCTAGGGAGAACTTGAGAGCGGACTTTCCTGATTTTTTAGTGCCTATAGAAGAAAAGTTGACAGATAAGTACTCTATTTTATTTTATTTACTTTAAAATTATTAACTTACTTGACATGCTTGAACTTGAGGGGATATCACAAAAACCTTCAACAAATCGAGCTTGAAAGGTCCTAACTTCGGTATCCAGCTCTAGGAACCGTTTTGCTTTCTCTTCTGTTCCAGGTAATTTGCTCAATGAAGCGAAGTTCTCAACTGCAGACAACAAAAAAGAATAAGGATTAAAATTGAGAATAAAGGATCCTGCTATTCCTTAAGGATCCAGGATCCTACCCTTCGTGACCCACATTGAAGGAAGATCAATTCCCCCTGGTATTGAGTCGCGTTTTACGAAGAAGAACTGATTCCTCCACACGGAATCGTTTAGCGTGGCTTTTGAGATCGAATGAGGCTGTCGGGGCTTGGATTTGAAGATAAAACGAGCAGGACCGTGGGTAGTGAGGGTATATAAATATGATAACTCGGGAAGGCCAAAATCGATTTTTTCCTCTTCAATGATTCTCTCGATGGTGATAAGAACCCTCCAAATCATCGGCATAGCTTGTATGTAAGAGATGCTGGTAGAATCGAAAAAACTTTGGGTAAAAAACGGAAAAGGATACTTGTAGCCGATAAGAAAGGGAGTCGCCGGAAAACACGCCCAGACCTTGGAATACACGTCGCAACGAACACTGGATTCATAAATGCGGAATAGGGTTTTTGGGGGAAATAACGGGCGGAACTCGTCAATCTCACGATCTTTCAGTTTACAAATCTCAGAAGATGGGTTGGCTATGAGGCATTGGGGTTCCATTTCCAACAACTCGCGGTCATCGGAAGTTTGTTCGGAAGGGTTAGAAGCAACCAGAGAAGAAGAAGAGGAAGCAACAGACATGTTGGATAGGTGTGACAACTTTAAGACGTACTTGCATCAATTATCCTCACAGAGCATTCTCTAGCTGGAGCATGGATCCAAGATCCTACTTCAATGTAGCTGTTAATGGACGAACTCATGTGAAGATGAACGTGCAAATATCAACAACGGCTATAAGACTCGTTCTCCCGCTTATCTCGCTACTGGACGGCTATTGACACGTGGTCAAAGGTCGTGGAGCGGCTAGTGGAAGACTTCCGGATAGTTAGGGAATATTGTTAGTAATATTTTCTTATTTATTTGAGCTATGATCGAGTAGAAAAACACATGTATTAGCACACACACTAGAGCAGAAACAAGCATTCTCTCTATTCACTAGCTTATTTTGTAATCTCGATCATTGGCTCCACTATGTTTGTAACACCCTTTTTGTCTAATATAAACGACGGTGATAGTTTTCACCGTCCGGGGGTTTTTTGTGCCGGAGATCACGATAATCATATACTCATCGACCAAAGGTTACCTTGTTGATCCTTGACCGAAAAGATTCGACCAACGATTACTTAGTTAATCATTGATTGAAGAGATTCGACCAAAGATTACATTGATAAGTTTTGACCGAAGTAAGACTATCTTGGTTAAGGGATTTTTCCCTCGTGATCAAACCTTTGTGTTCACCAATATTACGATTACCCACCTGTCATTATCAAGTTAGCACCTTACCTCACTTAACAGATTTGGATACTTGATCCTTAGCAGATTTTTGTCCAAATCAAGTATTTTGAAACCTTGAATCGATATAATGAACTATAAAATTAAAGGGTTTAAAAAATTGTATTCAAGCCGAACCGATTGAGCAGATTGACTCGTTTACAATCAATCAAAAAATGAGCGAGCCTTTTTCGAGTGAGCGGCAAACGTTTAGGACACCATAGTGTCAATGGCGAAGGTAGCTTAGGGCCCGGGGCGGCCCCTCCCCCCGTTTTTTTACATAGTAGTGTAAAATTACTCGTTTTCGTCAGAAATTATTTATACGTAGTGTAAAATTTAGTCGTTTGCGGCTGAAAAATTGAATCCGGCCTCCTTTTGTGAAATTATGTATACATTTTGATGCTTCGCCATTGAATAGTGTACAAAGTTAAAAACACTAAAAATCAAGTATTAGAAAAATGCAAATTTCACCCATAGGTTTTCAAATGTTTAATTATTGCCCCCAAGGTTCGTATACACTAACTAATTAACGCCTGATCAGAGGTTAGTTAGGGCACGTATCTCAAACCCTCATCATTCAACTCAATCAATGGCGGCATCAAACACAACGACGGCGAACACTGGCGACCATCCTGAGAAGCCACTAGACAACACAGTTCCCGCCACAACAGTAACCGAGAATGCTAAAGATACGGTGACCGTCACGGCGGATAATAATAATAATAATAAAAACAACGGAGAAGGAGAAGGTGAGTCGGTTACCGATACTCAGAAGAAGGTTCGCCGAGCCGAGCGGTTCGGTTTGCCGGTTCAGTTTTCCGAACAAGAGAAACGCAATTCACGCGCCGAGAGGTAGTTAATTATTGATTGTATAATAATAATGTGTGAAGCTTGCTAGGGTTTCAGCTTCTGTATATGTTGATATCATTTTATGATTAAGTTGTCATTGTTTTAATTTGTGTCAGTTTAAAAGGATTAGGGTTAAGGGTTTAAGTTTGAATATTACCTGATTATCTAAGCAGTTAATGCGGAAAAATATCGGATATCGTTCGAGGACCGATATTTGAGATATCGGTAATTTTAATATCATGGAGAATTTATATATATAACAAATTATCCTTTTGCAACTTGCAAAACACTATCAAATGTAGCAAGTAGGAACTGATTAAGACTCAATACACTAACATTAAACACTAAAAGTTGAAAATTAAGATTTAAAACACTTATATCGGAATATCGGTGAAATATCGGTCAATATTGCCGATATTATCGGTACCGATATTTCACATGAGGACCGGTAACCGAGATACCACCGAGATTGACTGCATAGCTGATTATATAGTTTATTTAATGTTAGTGGATACTGATTGTGCTATTGCTGCTGAGAGTATTGGTATATGTTTTGCTTTGTAGCATATTATATGTAGATTTGTTTAATGTTTTTTTGATCGTAGTATAGTTTATTACTAGTTTGGGGGTTAACGATGGGTTCTCTGGGTGTTGAATTGTTTAAATTGATTGTCTAACTTTGTCTTCTCACTGGCTCACAGCAGATCATTTGATAAACCAAACCGTTATATGGTATATTGACGTATTGTGGTTTATATTAAGAGTAATTAGTTTGGCTAACTGGATCTACCTTTTAGAATTGATTAGAAACTCGTTGTTTATTGTGATCCTTGTCATTTCAAGGACTCCAATTCATTACCTTGAGGCGCGGATACATTTCTATACTTATGCGTCGTTGAATAGATCGGTCGTATGTAGTTGATCATCAGGTTGTTACTCTTGTGATCTTTATCTTTTAGAAGGGACCGAATACTTGAAATTTTATTATTTTGAAGATCATATAGCACGGGTTATTGACTTGTTCTTAATAATTTGCTTTAAACAATGATTGGTTTTTTGACTTATGAGTATAAACACTTTTTCTCTATGACTACTCAAAATAAAACACATGCGGTTTATTTGGATGAGTGTATAATCTGATTATGTTGTATCATAATCCATTTGTTTGATCTGTAATTTAGCCGCATTTATAAACTCTTTCATGGTTGCACCATATTTGCATTATAGGTTTGGTACAGCATCTGGGTCACAAGGGTCGGATGCCACAAAGAAAGCTGAGGAGCTAAAACGAAAGGCTAGAGCAGAGAGGTTATTATTAACTTCATGCTTTGAAACCATTCTGTATATTAATTTTATAACTTATATTTACCACTGTTTCGTTTGTTAACTGATGAATACATTGCTCTGGTACTCAGATTTGGTATCACAAAATCAACACCTAGTGAAGAAGAAGAGAAAAAGAAGGCTAGACTTTCTAGATTTGGATCATCTTCCAGTTCTGATCCTATAGAAGAAGAGAAAAAGAAAGCAAGAGCACTTAGGTAATTAGTTCATCAACAAAATCAATTTCTATTTATGTTTAAGTCTTAAAACAGTAATCTGAAGTATTATTCATTTATCCTACAGATTTTCAGCAACATCCGTAACTGGAAATGGAAAAATTGAACCGGTATGTCTTTTTAAACATGTGAATTTGTAAAAATATATATGTGCTTTTTCATCAGTTGGTCTTTTTATCCTTTTTAACAGAAGGCAGCCATTGCTGGCAAGGCGGGGGGAGAGGCTTGAGGCCTGTACTGTCTTTTTTCAGTAAGACCCGTGTTTGACTTTTTTCCTTTGGTCATAGTCTTGAGTACTGATTTCACATTTGACGGCTGACACGTGTGTTTGTTGATTTTGCAGATATGGTGCTTCCTCATGTATTAGGTGTAGTGAGAATCGGTAAAGCTAGCATGCCAGACATAATTAATAGCAATATCCCAGTGTCTTCTAAACGAAAACAAACTAAAAATGATATAAAGAGTAGTTATCAGAGAATATGAAACCTCATTATCGAGCCTAGCATCATCGTGTCTATGATTTTTGGTGAATCCAGGTATTTTGAGTCATCGTTTTGCTATTAAATGTTTTGATACATGTTCATATAATGCATGTTGCATATCTGGGCTGCATTTCATGCACCAAGAATCATGGTCAGATGATGTTAGATTAAAGTCAAATCAGTTTACTATCTCTCTGGTTAGAACTTGAATGCTTGATTATAATGGTAGAATGCAACGGGTTGGTTATTTGATTGAGACACTGGGGAGGTGATTGCCGTTAATTTTGTCGGGCTGCTAGTTCTATTTGATTTGTAGGTAGGTGTTTAGTATGAACTGTAGCAAACGAGGAAGGACCACAATGTTAAATAACAATCTTGGTTATGTTTATGTGTACTCTATTGTTTTGATCTCTTTTTTGCTGTACAATAATAATCTCTTGATGCTAGTGCATGTATAAGTTTTCTTCAACTAAGCGTACTATTAGCATGTTTGTGTTCTGATTAAACGGTTTTTAGGTCAAACTAATGGTGATGGTTGTGTTTGTAAACACAATCAAAGTGTCAACAAACCAGTCTTTTAGTTAATTAAAAGATTTTTATTGTTAACAGCAATACATTGATACAAACACTGGATCTAGCAAGAGGCTAATCTCAGCCCACCCGGTAACACTTTAAAGTTACATTAATCCAGTCACGATAGTGATGTTCCATAAATAACATTAACCAAAGAAGTAGGTTTAGCGTGAGGAAAAAAGAAGTTTAATGTTTAATCATATTTTTATCTTCATTTTCACGTCTACATCTGACCACTTAAACGGCCTGGCAGTCTTGTTTGGAAAAATTACGGCTGGTTTATAAAACAAATAATAAAGGACTTTTATGTTTTTTATCAGTAACTTTCATCACCCTGACCATTGTGGTCACGTCATTCGTGAACACTGGCATGTTCTTATTGTAAGAGCATGATGAGCATCAATGATGATGAAAGTTAGTGTTTTCACTTTTGATATTCGAGAGTTGTGGTCACTCTCTTAATAAGTCAATGGAAGGACGAACATAGTAACCTATATTAGTAAGCGAGGCAGAGTAACCCGTTCATTAACTAAAAGGCGCAACGGATAACTTGTGAGACCCCGTGACAAGAAGCTTAATAAACAGTAACACTACTTCATAAGATATCTTTTGGTAATAGTTAAATGTGAATTTGATTTATTGCATGAGACAATATATTAAAACAAACAATAAATATGAAACTTCAAATAGTTAATAGTTGTCACAAAATGGATGTGGAGGCTTATTCAACAAACTGCGACAGCACACGTGGCATCTGGAGAACCAACCAGGTGTTGGTGTACAACTAGATAGTAGTTATTTGTCAACTCATGCATCCCTTGTGTTACATTTAATTTAACCACTCCACGACATAAATGTCTAATAAATTCATTCTCATTATCAATGTACATTCGCGACTTCCAACATGTTATAAACACAATTTATGATCACTTATTTTAGATATTACATATGAATGAATATATTTATGTGTTAGTGATTTTAGCTAAAGTGAGTAAGGTGAGATACATAAAGACGTAAATTAAAAAAAAAAAATTGGAATCAAGTTCCACGTATGTCTGACAAAAAAAGAGGGTTTAAGGTTGGGCTATGAGGTTTTCTCACCTATGATGTGTTTCCTTCCGAGGGTGATCTTCGTACTCGGGTAACGAAGATGAGCGAGTGAGTCAGCAGCCCGTTAGTGATCCAATTAGCCGTTAAAAAAATAATATATTTATTACGTATTGTATTCAAAAGACATTATTGTAAGGTGTTTCCTCTCCACATAAAGGTGAAGTGTTTAAATTTAATAAGATGCATCTATGTGTGGTTAATGAAAGTAGATAAAGAGATTATTGGTTTGAGTCTCGCTTGAGGCAATATATCGTGCGCGAGCCAGAGGGTTTTGCTTCGGTAGGTCTTTTAGATTACATAGACAAGAGTCCAAGACTATGCATATGATTTTATTTAGAGTATCAAAAAAATAAGAGTCTTGGTCATGCATACTTATCACCTATAATTACTTAATATCTAACATGAGATACTATCAAGTCTAGCTTGAGGAATGTTTGATTCCATATGTCTTCTCAAATGCATTGAAGTTTGAAGGCTTTCTCTAGCATGCCTTAAAGCATCAAGTACATCTTTCGCATTTCCACTTGAAATTATTGACACATCTTTTTCATCTTCTTTTACCATAGAATGATCAGCCACAACTAATGCCATAGAGTTGTCAAATATGTCTTCATGATGATCTTCATCATTCCTTGGTGTCTTAATAGTCACATTATTCTCAACCAAAACCAATGCCACTGAGTTATCAACATTATGGTATGTGTCTTGATTGTGTTCCTCATTATCACATTTGTTCTTTATAGTATAGTAGTTTGACCTAGTCAACAAAATAGTAAAAATGAGTAAGAGAAAAAAATAATGTTTTTTACTATTTAAATATGATAATCCAACTGACATTTAAAATGTCCATTGTGATTTTTTATTAGATAAATAATAGACTTGTTATTTCGTTTCCGTGTATTGAAAATTAAGTAGTTTATATATTTCTTAAGAATTTGTGGGTGATAAAAATGACACATAAAGCATAACGAAGTTAATTTATTGGAAATTTTAGAAATGTTTGAAAAAAAATAATTGAAACTCAAATAATAATAATAATAATAATGATAATAATAATAATAATAACAAATATCCAAAAATGATTATTTCAATTCAAACATCCTCTAATTTTACTTCTAAATCTACATTAATATATACGTTATAAAATTCAACCACTTAACATGATAAACTCCTTGGTACCACCATGCCATAATTCCTTTGGTACAACAAAAATATTTAAACATGAATTTTAATTTTATAATATGAAATCAGCATATGATATATGATGTATTAAATAATAAATGAAAAGGTAAATGACGTGATTAAAAGTTAAGTTGATTATTTTAGTGTCAAGTAAGAAGTATTAAAATGATTATTATTAATTATTGCATAGAATCCAAAATAATTTAACACTCATGTTAACACAACATCTAAATCAAAATGTTCATAAATCAAATTCCAAATTCAAGAAACATACCCATTATCATCTTCAGCTCCATCCTTTTGACTCACATTCTCACTATAAGTCTCACAAATAACCTCATCTAAAGACTCCAAATTATCTTCACGTGAAGGGCAATTATGTCTTTTACTATCCGTGTCCGTGACACATTTTGAGATGTTACTGAGTTGGGTCTTCTGCAATTCCATCTGATGTTGAGATTTAGAAGATGAAACTGATGAAATCTCGCTTCTTTCGGAACATTCATCCGCGGAAACATATAATATGTTCAAAGAATCAAGCTTTTTCATCAAGAACTTCAATCGTTTTTCAGCTTTGTTTCTTGATTTTATCTCTAGTTTTAACCGCTTCTCGAGCTCACTCACCTAAAATTTTCAAGATTCATAAAACCCGAATCAAGATCAAACAATGTCTCTTAAATTCAAAACTCAAAACTGCATGTCAGTACCTTGCTAACTAATAAGATCAGATAAAAATAAATAAATAAAATAATGAAGTAGTAAGCATCTGATTCCATACATAGTAACTTTTAACACTGACAGAGTGACAGTCTTAGAAGGTTAGCACCTCGGATATACAGGAAATCAGGTGCTTACCACTGCACCATGGTTTACAGTTTTGGTATCAAAATATAATAAAAAACAAAACCTTTTTGCTAATTTGTTCAGATTCTTGATTAGCAGCTTTGGAAGCTGCTCTTTCAGCAAGTAATCTGCCTCTTAAACACTCTATAGTTCTTAAACCTTCATCTTCTTCTTCAAATTTTTTGTCACTGAAAAAGAAAAAAACACATATCAGATTTTGGTCATTAGAGAGATTATTAATGTGAAAAAGATTGTGACCCACCTCCATTTTTCTTGGAAAGAATCATCAGCCACCATTGTTTCTTGCTTATTGTTTTTCACCTTTTCTTGGATTCTTGAGAGCTTAAATCAATGCAGAAGTTGCAATTTTTTTTTTTATAAATAAATACATATTTTATTGAGATTTTTTTGACAAGTAAAGAGATGCCAAAAGAGGGGTTTATAATTTTATTACAGAGACAAGATAAAAGGGGTCGGTTTGTTATTGTCTGTGATGTTTGGCTCATCTTTTAACTGTATATATGTTCATTGATGTTTGCTTTTATTGCACCACTCTATACTTGTTTCACCGTTATTAGACCGTATGTAGTCGAGGCGGTATGAGGCGTTTTTAAGCCCAATCCCCCCCCCCCCCCCGCCGGCGCATTTTGGGTTAATATTTAATATTTTTGGTGTAACGTTATGTAGGAAACGCTAGGCTGACTCGAATTTTGAGGATTTTGTGAGAGAAAGTTGTTTTGGGTGCATTTTCCCCCTACACCCACTTTATGCAAAATGCCCAAAAGCTGACTAGGCGTCACATGACGCAAAATGCTCGGATGTGCCTAGTTTTGACTACGATTATGTTTGTGGCCAGCCAACGGCTGGCGCCACGAGTCAGGTGGCTGGCGCACACCAGATTACCCTCGCTTCACCACTCGCTGTGAGCGGGCGCTGCGACTCTAGGCGAGCATGCTGGGCTGTTTGGTTCATTCAGATCAGAATGAGTCAGATCTGAATAAGCCTCTGTCCCATTCAACAACAACAATAAGTCTGAATGATTCATACCTAATTTTAACCATACAGATGGTTTTCTGTTTGGAACCAAACAGTCTGAATTCTAAATGAATAAGATGTTTACATCTGAATGGTTCCATTCAGATGCAAACAAACAACACATTGGGTTAAAGGAGAAAAAACGAATGGGTTGGTTTGTGAATGGATGAATTCATCGGTGCGAACCACAAATATGGGTGAATTCAACGGTGGCACGACCGACAAGGGTTGAAAGGTTGGGTCTAGCCAGTGCCTCGTAACACAATTTGACAGGATGAATCTTGGTCGTTGAATCCACCACAACACATAGTCTAATAATTATTATTTTCAAGGAGAAAAACTATGAGAACTCGACTATGAAATTTATTGCATAGTAATACTTATTAAAATTAATTAAGGTAAAATGGATGGATCGAGCAAGTTGGATGCCAGGTTATATTTGAACTTAGATTAAAACTGTTTGATTTAACAAAGTATCATTTTAGTTCAGTGGGGTTTATACAAACTTAGTTTGGATTAAAATGAGTCATCTTAGAAGGGAAAAAAATGCAAAATAGATTCACTTGTTATATTTACTTTTATGACAGCTAGTAGCGACCGTGGAGACCCTACCGGAGGAGGCAACAAGACAACATAAATAGTGGTGACGGTAGCCATTAGAAAAGGCTAGCAAGGGTATTTTGTGTGACCACCGACAAGTTTTAATTTGTTTAATTTAAATTTAGTTAAATTAATTCATTGTATATTAAGAGTACTCTCATAAAAAAAAGTTAATATTTATTTTATCCAAATTAACCATGGATGGGTCATAATGGCTAAACGTGATTAAAATTATTATAACCTGAAAATTTTTATTAGAACATCCTGGATTATTTGTAAAAGCTTATGTAATATGTATTGAGTAAAATACAACATCAAATTGAAAAAGAAAAGTTTTTTCCCACCCTTAAAAGTACCAAACTTCACAAATATCCAACTTTTCGAAAAAGACAGGATGAATTATAAATAGGCTTCTTTTGTTTATTGGTAATTTGGCATGTTTTTATTATCAGAAAATATATGTGTGAATAAAAGTAACATGCCTGCTATTTCTAGTTCATACAATTTCATATTAAAGGGATTAAAAGGTAATTTTACATTTTTACCACCTACTTATTTAAAAAAAAAAAACCATATGGCCTACAGTCCTACACATCCATGAAGACATACCATGCCATCTTCTTTACGTTGGTCTATTCCAATTTCTTTATGAAGGCTTGCAGCCCATGCTACTTGAAAAGTGCTCATAATTATAATTAAGTATCATATCATAGAATGTTGTAAATCATAGTTACATTGTATAAAGTATCTTATACGCTATATAAAGTTTAATAATCATGAATACTTACATGCACGTTTATTTTGGAATTAATATTATGTTAAGAACCGCACAAGTACTTGCGAACAATGGTTCAAACTAGAAAGAAGTTTATTTATCTTCTTTTTTGATTTTTTTAGAAAAGTATAGAAGTTTACAAATATTCAAATACGTGCATAATAGATAATACAAAGTTTAAACATACGATGGTCCCAAGAAATTTATGTTTTTATCTTGTTTACCTACACATATTTTGTTCGTTTTCAAAATATTTGATAGAAAAATTAACCTGCATTTATGTTAAAGACCATCGTTGTTACGTACTATGTGTACTTTCCCTTAAGAGACTAAAATCAAAGCTTAAAGATACCATAATAACAATCTATGTAATGCTTCCTGGGTTTATGTTATAAAAGAAGCATTGACAATAACATATAAAAGCAGAATACGTTTTTATTGCAAGTAACCTACCATTTGCGAAAACAAAAGAATCTATATGAAGGTTTGTTTTAAGGTATATTGGTTTTTACAAATCTCAATTATCATCGTTTGGTCGCTGTCGTACCTACCTAATGAATTGGCTGCTGATGGTTTCATCTTTTAACGTATTTGTTCCCAACAGTCCGTGACTAACATAATTCTAACGCCGTTACTTGCAGATTGCCGGAAAAACACTTTTGACCGAAAAAGTAACAGTTTTTGCCGGAAAACTTAACATTTTCGTCACAAACATTGTTGTAACCTTGGATCAGACCTTCAGGGACATTTTCCTAGTAAAAGCCCTAATTATTGAGGTCACCGGAACCCAAAACCATTGCCTGATATATTTGGTTTTCAATACTGATATATTTGGTTTTCGATAACGGTACCTAGAGGTGTTAATCGGGTCAAACCGATCGGGTTTCGGGTTAGTCAGGTTTTTCTTTAAAAAAATCTAACCTGCAACCCGTCCGTATTAAGGTTTGGGTTAGTCGGGTTTTGGGTTAGTTGGGTCAGGTTAGTCTGATTAATTGGGTTAACCATGCTACTCTACATTTTTAAGTTAGATTTTTGTGTTTGTAACTTGTGAGTTGCAGTATTTTTCATTTCGCTCAATTTTCAATTTTTGCCACAAGTAAATATCTTATAATTACAAATAGGCATGTAAAAGAACTGAACGGGCATGAACAATGGCGTGTCCGTGTTTGTTCATTTAACTTTAAATGAATACGTACACTTAATCGAACAAATATTTGTGTTCATGTTCGTTCGTTTAAAAATGAATATGTTCGTATTCGTTTATCGTCCACTTATTTAAATTCTAGACGAAAAGTTAACGAACATAATTGATCAAAGATAAAGGAACATATATATGTATAAAAATAAACTAACATAAATGAACACACTCTTATATGAACACAAACAAACAAATATAAAATATATTAAAGTGATATAATTCCAAAATATAAATAATATTTAATAATTTATATTAATATGTAAATAAACATGAATGAACATAACTAAAGCTAAATGAACGATCATAAACAAGCGTTCACGAACATATATGGACTCTTAATCGTATTCGAACTTATCTATCACCACTAATCAGGTTGTTTGGGTTAACCAAAAACCCAACTTTTGTTCAAAAATAAACCCGAATAACCAGATGAATACTTTTGCTTAGTAACCGAATAAAAAAGTAACCAAATAAATAATAACACAAAAATAGACAAGACGTACAGCAAAGAGAGCAGAAGGTACCACTAGTCATTGCACGAGTCCAACTACTACCCTCACATCCCCTTTTGATTAATTCATTCAATTAATTCATTCACCAGGAGCCACCGTTACCTGCGACGGCGATCACCGCAGATCCACCGATGGCTTCACGCATGTCCAGAGAAAGATTCAGAAAGGCTCTATTGCCTCCTGGACCCGAGGTTATTATTATTATTATTGTTTGCTTGCTGTTAGGTTTAATTCATCCTTACGTTTATGTTAAATCAATCTCAATAATAATAATAATAATATTGTATCTATCGAGGCGTGAATTGAATTGAAATAGAATTTAGGGATATTTGGTTAATTGGTGCAGAATATTGAGAAGCTAAAGAAGATGATTACAGAAGAAGGTAATTACTATGGGGCCCAACAGATGTACAAAACCACTAGTTCAAGGTACACTCATTATTATTATTATTATTATTATTTTTAGTCACAGAATATTCTCTTGCAGTGTTGTTACAGGTTTTACTCTAATTGGAATTAACTTTTTCACCAATGTCAATATCATGTTTTGCTTCTTTGAGTTTATTTCGTCTTCGGTATTGGAAGTTGGAACCTCGCTGGTTCTAAGCACCTTTGCATTGGCGGCTGATTGATTGTTAGCTCGACTTCACGGCTGTAAACGAGCCAAGCCGAGCTGTTTTGACTTACGAGAGTTTGTGCCATCCTCGTGTGTTGTTTTTTAAAGATCTGACTCGGCTCGTTTGTTAATTAATTAATTAATTAATTTATATACGTTTTTAATTATTTTTATATAATTTGAGAAAATCCTTAAACGAGCCTAAGCTCGGTTGTGCAGTGTAAAATTAATATATAGAAGTCGAAAAGAGGTAAAACTTAAAAATACACGATGATTGTTAACGAGCTTCCCATCAAGGCTTGAGAACTAAATGAGCTTTATTTGAGGCCCGGGATAGGCTCGAACTCAAAAAAGCTAGGCCCTTTTCAGCTTTTTATCGATCCGAGCTTGAGTAGCTCGTGGGCGGCTAGGCTCGTTTGAACCCCTGGTTTGACTCTAACCTTGCAAATACGAATTGATTGTCATTTGGTCATTTCTCTCGATCGCTGGTTCACAAAATTCGCACAAATACACATACTCCGTTCTTGTCAGATTGAGTTTTATTCGATTGGAAAATATTGGAGAACCACCGAATTATTTCGATTTGAAAGTGTTTCGCAACTCAATGTCCAAGTGTTACATTCTACAAATCCCCTATATGTTCTTTGAAAGTTTGAATTATAGGGGAGGCAGAAAAATGAGAAAAATTGGGGATTAATTATATAAATTTGTTAAAGTTTTGTTGGAAAATTAATTCACTGTTTCAAGAAATAATATTGCAGTGTTGGTATTTAGAAATTAGACAAGTATAAACTTTTGCATTGTTAAATTAACTTATATAATGGTTTCTTTTGCATTTTAGATATGCTACGGTTGGAAGATTTTCCGAAGCTTTAGATCTTCTTCAATCAGGTGCTTGCCTGCAATTAGAGCATGATCAGGTGAGCTTAGAAACCAACTAAGATTATATATATAAATAATCTGTTATATTAAATTAGCTTTCTAGTTTTACTGATACCAAATCATATATGGTGGATGCAAAAAACTTGCAGGTAACTTGTGGTGGTGAGCTTGCCTTGTTGTTTGTGGAGACGCTAGTCAAAGCTAAAGTTGACTTTGATGATGACTATCTTGGTTAGTTATTTATCCTCATGTAGATGCTTCAACTTCTTGTTAATTTTCATAAATGCATATATACACTAGTTTATACTTTGTAGTAGCTTTTCATACACATTTTGAAGTGACTAAGTGTATGCAATTTCAGATCGTATAAGAAAGATCTACAAAAAGTTTCCTCGGATTCCGGTTCCTCAAAATCTTGACTTGACTGATGATGAGGCAATCGGTCAATTATCTGAAATTTTTGGAGCTGCAAAAATGCGTGTCGAGAGCTGCTCAGCGTTTTTGAAAGCTGCTATTAAGTGGGTGCTTCTGTTTTCTTTGTTCCTTTTTTTAAACTTGTACGAAGATGTTTTTACCGGTTTAAAGAGGCTATATTAAAATCTGAACATCTGATTGTTTTCTTGTGTTCCTAGGTGGTCGGCAGAATCTGGTCCTCGTAAGATTGGATCTCCCGAACTACATGATATGCTGGCTGAATACATATACTCTGAATCACCAGAGCCTGTACGTCTTCATTTTGTTTTTGGTGTTAATATTTTGATTTTTGTCTATAATATCCTGAAAGCTAAATGTTTTCATCAAATACTTATCATACTATTTGATTTGCAGGACATGACTAGAGTCTGTTACCATTTTGCAAGGGGTAGAAATCCAAATCGGTTCGCTTCAACCCTTGTTAATTTAATGGGAAAGGTAAGTTTTTTCTTTACCTTTTTTTTATTTTCATTTTCAGCTATTCTTGTATACATATGAATTATTATTTTATGCTGGATGTGCAGTGTTATCCAGGTGAAGATGACTTGGCGATTGCACGAGGTGTTTTGATGTAAGTAATATTGAAAACTATATAAGAATTAAGAAATGTTTACATTTTTTGAGGGAAGTTTACGTTTTTATGGTTCAAGGTTTTGTTTTGTCAAATGGGTTATTATCAGTCTTTTATTAGGCCGGTAAATGAACCGAACATTCAGTGAACTGTTCAACGGAAACTTCTTTTATACTTTTTTTATATAATAAATGAACTGCATGAACATTTTTTTGTTTCATTTAGTTAAACGAACGGACACGAGCACATATATGCTCGTTAAATTCCTTTATGTTCGTTTATCTTTTTTTTTTAAGTACATTCTTTTATAATATTTAGGCCCATTACTAGTTAGTTTAGTTTAATGAAATTAAAATATCACCTCTTACAATTTAGTCTAGTTTTATTAAGTTTTTAGGCGTAAAATATCGATATTCACATTTACTTTTATCTGGAATTCACTCAGTTATGTATTTATGTTCGTAATCTATATTCAACTATATTCGTTTGTTAAGCGTTCATTTATACATCAACAAACAAACATAAACACACTTATTTGTTAACGAACAAACACAAACGAAAAAATCCCATTTGTGTAATTCTTTAATTGTTGTGTTCGATCATTTGTTTGGTGAAAGTTAAACAAACGTACACGAACATGCCCTGTTCGTGTTCGTTCAGTTCGTTTACCAGCCTAGTTTTTATTATTTTTGAATCTTGTCTTGTGTAGGTATCTTTCACTTGGCAACTTAAGAGACGCTAACAATATTATGGATGAGATAGAGAAACTTGCTCGGGTCAAAGAGCTTGACTTTCCTGATTCAGAATTGATGCGGTTTATCAACTATCTTTTGCAAACGTTAGTTCTATGTAACATTTTCTTGACATTGTTGAAACAAACAAACAAATAAACAAGCATTTGACCAAGTTGTCATCACAGGTTAATGAGAGACGCATTGCCATTATTCAACATGTTGAGACAAAAGTTCAGCTCGAGTATAGAACGAGATCCTATGTTCAACGAGGTATGTAATAAATATCTCTTGAGAGTTTGTTTAGTAGTGGGACGCACTTTGATGTTTTAAGCGGGACCCGTTAAATGAAATGTTATTATTATTTGGTGCAGTTGTTAGAAGACATTGGGGAAAAGTTTTATGGCGTACGCCGTAAGAATCCGTTGCAAGGGATGTTTGGAGAATTGTTTAAGGTAACTGTAGATTCTTTTTAACCTTTATAGGACTTAGGTTTGACCCGTTTATAGGTAAACATGCCAGTTTGGCTGTTGATTTTTTTGTGATATTTCAGATTCAAACTAATATTTTCGGTTTGCAGATGTGAGTTGAAGTGAAGAGTTTCAGTTTTATATAGGAAAGTCATAAGCTTTCACTGAATGTTGGATTCTCGGCTAATTATCCAATCTACTTGTTTGACATTGTAATGAGTTGCAAATGTTTACATAATTCTTTTATTTTGTGACTAAACATTTTGTTGTAAGAGTATGTAATTTAGAGAATAAACAGAATCATGAGTTTATTTTTTGTTTTGTCTTGTCTGTACTTTATATCTCTTAAAGCCTTTCCCCCCTTCATTTGCATAAGTTTTATTATACGTACGCATGTTGATATTATAACCGAAAGATACGCTTAGTACATAGCCAGACTTAACGTATTTATTTGGAGAGAAAAAGAACAAAACTGCACATCACGTGTGGGGCATGTTGATGGGTTTAACGACCAGACTTAACGCGGTTAATGAATTCGGGTTTAATTGCAAATGAAATGAAACCACAAAGACGAAAATCGCAAATTTGAAACTATTAAACTACAACCGCATATTTGAACAAACCACAAAGACGAAAACCACAGTTTATAGGTTTGAGTTGATGCTATGATTTGATAAGCCAATAATACATTACGTTGTGTCTTAACTTATTAAGGGCGGGGTGCCCTTCTAAGGTACCCAACAAGTCAACAACTCTATCAATCATGCATTGCTCTCTTTTTTTACTTCAACACCCTATAGTCTCATATATAGTGACGTTATTACTTTCAAATACCATAAATTAATTCTTTTATCTTGCTTTGATAAAATATAAATAAATAATACGACACAATAAGCTTTCATTAAAAATAAAAAGTTACATAATACAAATTAAAAACAAAAAATACAAAAGCATGAATAAAAATAGATACATAGATATAAAATTAAACTACTTCTAGTCTGAGTCGAGACATAACAAATTGTCTGGTGAATGAATAAATATCCCTCATCAATCTTGTTTGTGTGCGTAGAAGATGAAAACTTCATCAAACTTTTGTCGGCAAATTATAACGCACGAGGGTTACTCGCTAAGCCTACCCGGATAGAAGACGACGGGTCCCTGCTCGATAAAGCAAACCCGAAAGGGGTTGCCAAAGGCGCACTTACCCCCTTATTGGTAAATGGTGTTTGACAATCACAAAAATTCCTTTTAATTTAGCTTTTTGAAAGAGTTTCTAAAAGCCTCAAATTCAGACTTTTCAAAATGACTTTTTGAAAAAGCCAATAAGGTAATAAGCAATTTTCATATTCCAAACATGCTCTTAGAACATTTCAGTATTTCACCCAACTTTATATTCGGTACACGATTCAACGGGGGAGACATTTGCTTTGGGTGTAGGCGTGTATGTTTAGAGTTTTCTATCAACTTTTTTTAACATAACCGAACATATTTCTAAGCAAAATCGTTTTTATACACCACTGATGTTAAAAGCCAAACAGAAGAACTCAGTTTAAAAGACTAGTCTGATAGGTGAGGGAACTCATTTGGCTTATAAACCCCACATCAGTTGCCCATACAACCGATGTGGGACAAGTCTCATACCTTGCAATGGTTTCAGTCCGTAACAATTAGTCTTACATTTTATTTAATTTTTATATTTTAATAGTTCTTATCGTGTCAAACAGCTTAGAGACGACACTCTTAACACATGTATCTAACATGAATACGACTTATTTAGTTACTTTAACACAATTTTAAGTTTCAAGTACCAATAAGAAGAAAAAATGAAGATTAACCTACTAATTTCAGTTATATAAAAAAAAATAAAAAAACCACCCGGTATACTTCTTTGATAAACACTTTTAATTACCTTATAAACAAGCGTCCAATTAACAGTCCTAAATTTAATTAATTTTGTTTAACATGTAATAAAATTAATTAATATAACTAACAAAAAAGAAAAATAAATATAAATTACTCTTTCAGTTTCAGAGAACGAAGCCCTTGTCCTGACTACTCGACGGGACAATCCACCGACTTCGATTCTCCGGCGAAGGTATATTTCTCCGGCTCCGATCGCTAATTTATCATCTAATTAATTTCGCTTTCAATATTCTGTAAATTGATGTTACAATATTACTGACCGACTGACTGTAAATAGTTATGTTAAAAACCTAATTTTGAATCATGTAACCTAATACTTTATATATCCCAATTGATGATTCCAACTTACTCTATTTCTAACACCTGCTGTAAACCACCCGAGACCAGGCTCGAGCTCGGTTCGTTTTCTAAAGCTCCAGATCAGCTCATGAGTTGTTTTTTTCAAGCTCGAGCTCGGCTCGTTTAATGTTTATTAGTTAATTAATATATGTTTTTAGCTATTTGTATACTTTGAGAAAAAAAACGCTCGTGTAGGCTCGTTAAGGCTCGACAAGCCTAAACGAGCTTTGCTGTGCGGTCTGAAATTAATACATAGAAGTCCAAAAGACTCTGTTAAGGCTCGACAAGTCTAAGCGAGCTTCCCATACAAGGCTCGAGCTCAAAAGCGCTCTTCTCAGTTTGAGCTTTATATCGATCCGATCTGGAGTAGCTTGTGAGTGGCTCGGCTCGTTTGCACACCTTACGATGAAGTTCAATTCTTATGTCTATTTTTGTCCTAATTTATCATTATATAATCAATTGATTACTTTTGTTATTTGCTACTGAAGTTTTAGTAATTTTTTAGTTTCCAATAGTTAAATCCCTAATGTTTATTATATATTTTATGTTCTTATAATCTTTAGGAACCTATCCTTACAATATGAATCACAATCAGCAATCAAATGAAGTTAGGCATGACGATGAAAGCGCACTCTCGGATTTTCTCGCTTCGTTAACTGACTACACGCCAACTGTAAGATTTAGTTAACTTTTTTACTTGCGGTCGATTTTAACTAGGGGTGGCAATCTTGACCCATGGGTTGAATGGGTTGTATCAAAATGTATAATATGGGTCAGGATGGGTCAAACTAAAAAAAGAAAAAAGAAAATGATTGAAACGGGTCAAAACGGGTTGACATTTCTCGGGTTTTTTTTTTTTTTTATGGAACGAGAAAAACGGGAAAAACTTTTTGGTATTTTTACTTTTTACGTTTTTGATTTATATATCGAGTTATAATTTTTTAATTATTTTTTTTGAATTTTTGGTGAGGGGTTTTGAAATGGGTCAAAATGGGTTGAGATTTCAAAACCCATTTCAAAACCCCTCACCAAAAAATTCAAAAAAAATAATTAAAAAATTATAACTCGATATATAAATCAAAAACGTAAAAAGTAAAAATACCAAAAATTTTTTCCCGTTTTTCTCGTTCCATTAAAAAAAAAAAAAAACCCGAGAAATGTCAACCCGTTTTGACCCGTTTCAATCATTTTCCTTTTTTAGTTTGACCCATATTATACATTTTGATACAACCCATTCAACCCATGGGTCAAGATTGCCACCCCTAATTTTAACCATTTACTTGCATGTATTTAGTTAACTTTTTTGTTCAATGTTTTCATACAGATTCCCGATGAACTGGTGGAACATTACTTAGCTAAGAGTGGTTTTCAATGCCCCGATGTTCGTTTGTAAGTTATTGGTCTCTTCTGTATCACGTGTTTCTTGAATCTTAGGTTTTCGCATAGTTTGTGTATGCATATTTTATACATATATATGTGCATGCATGACAACATAAATGCTGTTTTTTTGTCTTTCAGAACTAGGCTAGTAGCAGTTGCAGCTCAGAAGTTTGTTTCAGACATTGCGATCGATGCTCTTCAGTAAGTTTTGTAATTTGTCAAATGTTAATAACACAAATATTGTATTAGAATGAAAATTTAGTTTTGATACGTTTGGTTGGTTTGAATGTTGTCATAGGCACTGCAAAGCTAGACAGGCGGCTGTAGTGAGGGACAAAAAGGACAAACAACAAAGGGTACTCGATAATAAACATTTGTGAAGTTTTCTTTTTGTTTTTTTTATATTATTGAACTTTTTGGTTTAACAGGATAAACGTCTAATCATGAACATGGAGGACCTCTCCAAGGCTCTTCAAGAGGTAATCATAACTATCATCTAAATTTGAACATAATATCATTAGTAACATAAGTTGAATATGATATTACTAACACGAATATGATGATGGTTGTTATTTGCAGTACGGTGTAAACGTTAAGCACCAGGAGTATTTTGCTGATAACCCTTCAGCTGGACTAGAATCTACTTCGAGAGATGAATAAGGGTGGTTAAGTATGCTTTCTAAGTTTTGCTGTTGTGCTTTATGCATTTTTAGACCATGTGCAAATGCTGTAAGATTAAATGTTACAAACCGAACTATTAATACGCATTTAGGTCGAAATTTGGTGTTTTCATGTCTATGTTTGAAGTCTCGGTTTTACTTTGCGAGTTCATACATTTCATTTTTTATTCTTGGGTTACAAATTACAACCATAAATGATAATTGAAATGGATCATTACACCGTAACTGTTTAATGATCGTAAACCAAGTTAACTTATGCAAATGATTACTAGTCTTTCCACATATACTCTCTGGGAACAAGGTAAAGTGGTAATTTCTTCCGCGCAACCAGAGAGCCTTCCTCTTGCATGTTCAAATCATGATTCTTCACTCCTGCAGGAACTTCCCAATCAAACCAGTAAACAAGGTTTGCTATCGTGTACTCCATAGTCGTTAAAACCGTGTTCATTGCCGGGCAGGATCTTCGCCCCCCTCCAAAAGGAACCATCTCGTATTTACCGCCTCCATATTCTACATCAAGGCAATCTCTCCGGATAAAACTCCAACACATTCTCCCCCCATGTTTCTGGATCTCTTCCTATCGCCCACCCGTTAATTAAAACAGTCGTCCGAGGAAAAACATCATAACCACCAATTTGACAGTAGCTTAAACTTTCATGTGGGAGTAATAATGGGGCCGGTGGATGCAATCTTAGTGTCTCTTTCACCACCATTTTCAAGTATGGCATTTTGGTGATGTCTAGTTTGTGTTCTTTGCTTATTCTTCCGCTACAATTTCGGATTTCAGTTTGCAACTTTTGCATCACTCTAGCATTTCTAACGATCTCGGACATTGCCCAAACCATCGTCACAACTGTTGTATCAATTCCTCCTGTTAATACGTTCTAAAAATACATTGATATTAGTTACATAACCTTTGCATATTTCTTTGTTTAAAGGAAATAAAATGCTAAGTTACCATGACAAGAGCTTTCACGTCTTCTTTAGTCAATCGATAGCCAGAAGTATTATCTTTCGAAGATAACTCTACAAGAATATCGACAAAATCCTTATCATCATCACTTAATTTCTGAATGCTATGCTTCTGATGTTCATCCACAATACTCTCAATGTAAGCATCAAGGTTACTATAACATTTCTCCAACTTACGGTTCCATCCGCTTACTAGGTCAACGAATCGACCTAACCATGGAAAAGAATCACCAAGTGACCCATTTAATATTTCCATGGTTTCATCTATCATCACTTCCCATGAAGGACCCTTAAGTGGTTGTTCTCTATAGTTCTTACCGAACGCCACCTTACACACCACCCCTTTTACCGTCGCTAAGAGCAATTTGTTCATGTTAACCGCAACATTTGATGTGTATAACGATAGAGAACGAACCATGCTTTTAATCTCAGGCACCAACACATGGTTAAATGAGCTAGCTCTTTTTGGACCTAGGAACTCAGACACCAGAACCTTGCGCATCTCCCTCCAGTGATCATTATGAGGCGCAAACACGATGTCAAGATAGTTGTAAGATAGTCGTTTGGTGGCATGCGACATGGGACGAGAACAAAAGACGTGATCTTGGGTTTTAAAGACTTGTTTGGCCATGGTAGGGGAAGATATGACAATGAAAGGTTTTGAACCAATATGGAATAGCATAATGGGACCATATTGTTTGGAAAGTTGCCATAGGGCTTGGTGACGAGGTAAACCGAGTAGTTGGTGCAAGTTTCCGATTATGGGAAGGTTTTGAGGGCTTAGAGGAAGTTTAGGGGCTTCCATGGATGACCTATTTGATGTTAGGGTGTATAGAAACATGAAGAACATGAAAACTAAAGTTGTAACAAGCCATAAAGGGAAGATAATAAAGAACTCCATGTGATTGATCATACACTCATTTGTCGTTTGAAGATCTCCATGTGTATTTATAGTGGAGGAGGATCAGTTGAACTTCACGTGTGATGTTATATTATTATGCTATATGTATGTATAAGACGTATCGAGTTAAAGATAAAAATACTTAGCCTCAAATATTACTAATGTATTTTAAGTGTATGTATAAGAGTGCTTGAGTGAGAGGCATATAGGATGTGTGACATGCTAGGAAGTTGCTACTTGAACAAACAAAAAACAAAATCGTTTACTCATAGTGGGCGAATCATATATACATACAGGTATGAGAGACCGAATGTTACAAATAATATTAAAGCCGTTTCTTTTATGTTATGTTTACGATGGTAGGATGAGGAGTGCCAAGGGAGTGTTTGTATACCTTAGACAAATTCCACATCATTTTGTTTGGTTTCACGCACTTGAGAAATATTCGGTCATTAAAATATCATGCATTAAATATCAATATCGCTATTAAATATCTCTAATCATCACAAGATGGCCTGGTGGTAAAGCACCTGAATAGTATCTAAAGGGTCTCATGTTCAAACATTTCCTATGTAACATCTTGGATGTATGGTCACCGCTATTAAAAAAAAAAACTTTAAAGTTAAAGATTGGTTGAATGAGAATAGAAAATAAATTCAACCATAGAAAAGACTCCTTAGATGTCCCTTTACGTACATAAGCATACAATTAAACACTACTCTTTTTTCAAAAACTAGATGAATACCCCTTCGTGATATGACGAGAAATAAGCTGGTATCGGTTTCTTTCGTTAAGGTACCAACACTTCTTATAGCAAATAAAAGAGAAAACAAAATAAATAAGTATCTAAATAAATTCGTGATACAAACATGTAGAAAAAAATAATATGAAAGAAAATGCAAGATATGTTTTTACAAACATTTGTATGTTGTTCTAACATATGATATAGATTCTTAAGCATTACAAATAAGTCTCATTGTGTATGTTGTTCTAGTTAACCTACTAATTAAGTTTAGTTAAAAGTAACAAGCATATTGACACTTAAAAGGCTTAAATGAAATAGAAACACAAACGAAATATTAAATTCAGATAAAATAAACAATATTTTAAACTTACTGCAAATAAACAATGTGATGTTTTAAAACCATTAATATTATATATTTTTTTTTTTAGATTTTTACTCATCCACACACAAATCGATTATTCTAGTTATCATGTTTTTTATAATGTGAAAAGATTAAAACGCAGTTGAAGTGTTGAACTACCAACAAATGGAAAATATAAATAAAGTTATCTGCATAATATATAATTAACATGGTTAAAAGATATTGTAGGATACGAAGATAATGTAGTTTGACCTATAACAATTGTTATAAGTTGGAGATGGGAACATTTCCATACATGAGAAAAATGATATGATAATCATGGCAATATCATTTGCAAATGTTACTTAAATAATTTTAATTATTTTACTGTGTTAAGTTATTTCATTTTTTATTAAAATGAGAGGGTCATAATAGATCCCGCATTAAGCATCAATAACGTCATTAAATATCTCTAAGGCCATGTGGTATACTCTAACCTTTACATAGGTTAAAGTAACATGACACTTTAAATATGGATTAAACCACTTCTCACTTGTGTTAAGTTTGTTAAAAAGGCCCAAAAGTTATGCTTTTAACGGATTAAAAGGAACAATATGTATTAATTATGTATTAATTACTAATTGATTTGTTATATTAATTATGTGTTAAATGGGTTAAACCATTTTATTTAAATGACATAGTGTGAAAGAGAAAAAAATGATGATGTGGAGCTTATATGGAGCTCATGGCCTAACCATTACAAGATGTCATAGTGGTAACCGGTAAGGTACCTGAATGGTATCTAAAGGTATCTAGTTTCAACCTTTCCTAAATAAAACATCTTGGATGGTCATTAACGTAAGAAAAAAAAGGATAACTTTTAAAGTTAAACATGGTTGAATGAGAGTAGAAAAGAATTCAACAGCGTAAAAGACTCCTTAGATGTCTCTTCAAATACAAAAACCACATGAATACTCCTGCGCAATGTGACTAGAATTCGGCCAATATCAATATTTTTTGTTATAGTACGGGCACTCCTAATAACAAATGAAAGAGAGAACAAAACAAATAAATAAAGCATGGATAAATGAGATATTGTCACTAGTATAACTGACAAAAAAAAAATACTTTATTTTGAATACAACCCCGTTTTCAATAAAATTTATACAATAATATCAAGAAAAAAATTAGATAACAAAGAAATCACTCAGTTTTGAATACCAATCCGTTTCCAACAATACTTATACTAAAATACTGAAAGTGAGAAACAAATTTCTCTAAAGTTAACAAACATAAATTATCAAATAAAATCAAATTTAATGAAAAAACAGATGTATTATTCTAAGTCTAATGAGTGAAAAAAAATGTTGCAAGAAAACCCAAATACCAACTTGAATAGGTGAAATATAATAATATAATCTATCATCCTCCAAATTTTTAATCAAACTTAACTTTATTTTATTTTTTTTATCATTCAAATGATACCATCAATCAAATTATATTATATTTTTTTTGTTATCTAACTATATTAGTATTTCGAATTTTATAGTTTTTTAAAGTTTTACCAAATTCTCTTACACTTTGTGTTCGATGACATTAAGTTTGTGTTTGGTTGTAAATTATTATTTTAAGAATTTACCAAACGAATTGGATACAGAATTAAAATTTTCCAAAAAGTTGAAACTCGAAGGAATTGAAACATGTGAAAGGATTTTTAATTTGAATGTGTGTTTGATTCTTGGAATTTTTTTATAGGATATGGAATTTAATAAAAAAAAGTTGAAATCTACCATTACGACTGCATGCCACTACCTACCTGCAATCAATCCTCCACCATCGTGGAACGGGTTATTGGTTTCGAACGTATAACTGTTTCTTGACAAGTTAAAGAAATATATATATTTTCTCGTTATACTTATTTATCGAATTATGTGAACGTTATATTAGAGGTATCATGTACTTTGATATATATAGGCCAAAGCCATACATTAAGATAGTTCTTGCAATTGTGATGCCCACATTGTGGTTGATTTGGAAGTGAATAACTTGCCCTTTATCACTACGAGAAACTTGTTCTGACCCGATTGAAGCCCTATATACTAATTTTTAGCTATGGGACTTATGGCGTTGACATTTTAGACTTATTGCGCTGAGATACTGGTGACATGTCTTTAGGAAAGGCCATCGGGTCATATTAAAAATCGTTGTAGTGTATAAAATGTAAATCTAATATATGAAAAGCTAATCAATTATTTGATTTGTTGTACAATTAAGTTAATTTTAACAATAGTGGCCGAGCTCAACAACCCGACAATACGATGATAGAACTAATCATGGTTGTAGAAGACTAGAAGTTGCCAGGTGCTCCCAAGTTGGTCGACTTGGGAGTTGTGAATACTCGATCTAGGCGTAGAGTACTCAATGAGTACTCAAACACTATAAATTACAAGGAAATTAATTTTCAAGAAATTATATATATGTCAAATATCATAAGTTTATTAATATTTATAACAAAATACGTGAATATCCATTTAAATAAAAATAATATATTTTTAAATACTAAAGTATTTTATATACTGATAATCATTAATTAAAAAAGTTAATATATTTATTCTTTAATATTATAGACATTAAGAATTATATATGCTTTATTTTCAAAGTAAAAATCGGCTTGAGTTGACCAGCTAGGTCCAATTCTAGCCGAGGTTGACAACCTTTGATCGATTCCGAGTAACTAAACAGAGTTATAAAAAGCCATGTTAGCATCATACTTTGTAGCGATTACCCGGCTTTCAGACATACTTTTACAAGATATTATTGAATGCATAAGCAAGAACACATGAAAATGTTTAATCACAAAAGATAGTACAGCAAGTTATGCAATTGTCACGTTACGTGATAAAGGTTCGTAAGGTGTAAATAAACAAATTGGAATATAACTGATATAACCAGAAAGACAAACTTCAACCACACGATACTCATTAAGCCACCTTATTTAGTTTGATGATCAGGAGGTATGCTCAGGCAAATATTACTCTGGATCGCACGAACGAAATCCGTGTCGTATTGATCTGATGATCCCTTAGGATTTAGGATTAAATATTAAGGAGATTTCATGAGATTGGTACCAATCATCAGGAGAGCCAAATACATCCGTATATTGGTATGTAAACTGTCCCATCCTACCAAGGTTTGTTGCACATTCTATTAATATTTGAGAAGATGGACAATTGATGGAGTTTCTTTCTTTATTCAACTTCTTCCAAGTTTCTAAAATCAAGCTCTTTATATGTTATACATGTCTCAAGAAACAAAATAATACATCTATGTATTTAATATGTAAAGCATCCACCAACCTTTTCACAATGTTGGTGAATGTCTCTAGTTCATCCATAGTGCCATACACATCATAAATATCATCAATGACATTTATTAGAGAAATAAGCTTTGTTATGTTTGTCCTTAGAACACTTAATGATGGTTGATAACTTGCAGCAGCAGCCCACATAAAACTCTCAACCAACCGGTCTCTAGCAAAGCCGAGCTTCTTGTTCTACCGTAGACCTTCCCACCACCTATGCATACACTATTTCATTAATTTGTTCACTTTTCAGCAAGGTTGCAAAAGTCACTAGGCGGAACCTAGGCGGCCGACTAGGGAGTTGGGTGTACTTGGAGTACTTGAGGAGTAATAGGAGATGGTAAATATAAAGAAAATTAACTTTCGGATATTATATACATGTCAAATATAATAAGTTTACTAATATTTATAGCAAAATACGTAAATATCAATATAAATAAGATAAATACATTTTTGAATACTAAATTATTCCAAAATTTGCTAATCATTAGTTAAAAAAAATGATATTCTTTTTTTAATATTATAGAAATATAAATTATGTTTTATTTTTTTAAGTTAAAATCGGTCCAAGTTAACCAACTAGATGTGATTCTGGCTGATGTTGACCACCTTTGATCAATTCTTAGTAACATGGCGGAGTACTTGGCCTTGTAGACCTTTTACAACATTGCTTTTCAGTATCACCAAGTATTCGATAACCGCACGCAAAACACACATATATATGATAAGGTATTCTAGATACCTTAAGGAGGCATATCAATTACCAAAAGCATATAGAATTATAGATACCTTGATAAGTACTTTAGATCTTCTTGGTGTATCCCTCGCACCATATTGAAATCCAATTCAGCAAGCTCTAACAATAATGGTCTCATGTTGCTTCTCCTCTTGTATGCTTCTATAAACCATATTGCCTCAAATCTTTGAGGCCTCCAAAGCAATGGAAGCTCCAACGCATGACTTACTAACATCACAATGCTTTCATTACCAATGCAATCCTTTTCTAACTTATCTTTCAGACATTTGCTTGTGTACTCTCTGGCTTCATCCAATAACTTCTCATCCTCAACCGCAAGAAAGGAAGCCTCGTATAAGTTAAGCATCCCTACAATGTCCCCCTGCACGCTCGGCTTGATGTTTCCCGTCTCATCCTTGATGTCCTCAAATATTTCTTGACAATAAAATTAAATCATGAATCATAAGTTCATAAAATGATAATGTAGTAAACGATAACTACCTTGAGGGATACGATAGCCGTGTTGTCTCAAGAGTCTAAAGCCCAGGGCTTTATGGGTCAGTTTTAATTTGTTCCAGCTCTTATTTTCTTTGAAGTAGTAAATGTATATCATCATCAACACACTACTTATTTCCTCCTTGAAGTGATAAGATATCCCAAGCCTCTGCAATTCATCAACTAATTCAAGTGTACTTAACGGGTACTTGTCCACCACCGTGCCTTCAGAAATCAACGTCCTCACCTTTTCTTTTAATATATGTGATACCGTCTCGTAGTTTTTTCCCTACACGAACATAAACATCTAGAACCATTAACACAACCAGGGGCGGATCCAGTGTTCAGTCAGGGGGAGCGTTTGCACCCACTCAAGTTCATAGTTTCCGTTATAATTTTGTAATATATTAGGTCCAAAGACCCAAGTGACCCATCCCAAAATAATTTAGCCGACCCATCCAAAAAAGTTTTAGTGACCCATTCATAATTTTTTTAGTGCTTCAAACTTAACTTTTTAAATTTTAAGCCAAAATATTTAAGTCTAAATTTAATTTTGTTATGAACAATAACAATTAGGCCCATATTAGTTAATTGAAATTTTTGAATTAGTGGGAGACGAATAGATTAGGGTGATGGTGGCTTCACACTTGGTTTGACCCGACCCATTTTGGTTTGACTTGTTTTAGTTTGAATTGACGAGTTCTATGTTGAACTTTTTTTGCACCCACTGACTAAATTTTCTAGATCCGCCACTGATTACACAACGTCGTGAGTAGTTCAAAATTTAAAATAGATTTTATTTTCTTGTTCAATAGAACTAATGCTAGTGGAAGAAAAACGTACTACATAATTGTCAGTCAGTGACTGGAGATATTCATAGGACCATAGCGAAGGTGGATAGTTTGCTGATCGTCTAACGGTAGGTGTACGAGTAGTTATAGCCGCGATTGTGGGTTGTTTTAGATTTACTTGTTTCCCATGCTTGGCCATATTTCTTGTCTTTCTACCAGGTGAAGGCCGAGAAAAATCAAGACCAGGACAGGAAAGGCAAATTGAAGACATTGTCAATGATGGGAGAACAAAAAATATAAAATAAGTATGGATAATAATTAAGTGACTCGCTTTGGTATAAATATAGTAGTAACATATTGAGAGCCATGATGATGACTTCTCTCTAGTACAGTAGCAGTAGCACCAGTACTATTCAAATAGGTTCTTGAAGAAACACTAAGTGAACCCTGGACAGATTATAGGTAATCTGGGGGTTAAGTAATGTTTCCCACGGATGAGATCTAGCTGAAAAGGTTGTTCTTCAGGAGACCTGCAAAACATACACCGTAAGCTCGTCACTGAGAAGGGGGGGGGTTCCTCCTTGTGACCACCCTCCGGCGTGAGAATCAGACTAGGTTGCTCTGAATATAAGAGTATATTAAGAGATTGCTAGATAAGATTGAGATATCAGATGATCTTACCATTCCAAGATGTTGGAGTATTTATAGCCGAAGGTAGGTTTCCTATAAGGTACAGCCGGCTGAATAGTATTCCTGTTCTACCAACAGTGGACTATGCACAGGCCATACTGGTTGGTGGATAGGTTACGGCCAACAGTAACAAAGTCGGCTGCACTATTCCACCAACTGTAGATTATGCACGTCCCACCTACTGTGGATTATACGCAGGCCATGCTGGTTGGTGAATAGGTTACGGCCAACAGTAACACTATTCTACCAACTGTAGGCTGCGCATGCCCCTCAGTAAGAGTTGGTGAGTAGGCAGCGGCTAATAGTGACAAACAGTACTAGAGGGTGCTCCTCCTCGTACTGTTGTCGGTGAGCTGTCACCCTGTGATTGGCTCATGGGCTGTTCTGGTCAGATTGTCTGTCCTATCCATACCTTGGTAGGTATAGTACAAAAGATCTTTCAGAATCATACGGACTGGCTCATTTTGGCGGGATTGTTCCCGCCTTGCTCATTCCTTCATGTGACTACTGAAGTAGCTATTGTCTTGTGCGTGTAGCCCTGCTGTCTGCGGGTAGCCTTCCCTGATGGCTTGTATCCGCAACTGCGGGAACAGGCGGGGTACTTCACCATTGGGAGGCTTTCCCTGCGTGTACAGCTTGCGTACTGCGCGTAAGGTTCTCTGAGCATGGTGGGTCCTGCGGGAGCAGATGGCCTTTGCGCAGACGTCCCTGTTCAAGGTGAGTCTTGCGGGACCAACTGGGCTCTGCTGGGACCTACCTCTTCAAGTCCCCCCAGTCCAATGTTCTTCTCATGAATGTTTAATAAAGTGAGGTGAACTTTTGACTTTAAGCAAGGGGTTTTGAAAAAGGTTTTTAGTTTTAAGGTTCTCCGTGGGGATTCTTCCCGCGGGTTTCCTAATGTCACTTGCAAAAATTCCCGATTTTTTTGCTTGATCTTTGGGTATGATGCGGGTAGGTATGTAACCTCCTCGCAAGTCAGGAGCGTTGAGTCCCACTTGTGTGGATTCTCCCTGAGGTTTTGGTAGATTTGAACATAGTGATCAATTATGTTAAAACCACCAATTCCATCCTGGAGCCTCAAACAATGTAGTTCTCGACGTTCCCGCTATGCGGGGATGTTATTTCCGTTTCCGCAAGCATTGCCCAGAAGATCCTTCTTGGTTTCAATTCCCTGCGGAGCGCTAGGTATGTGAAGGGTTTTGCCTTAACACTGTACCCGCGCTCGTCTTACGGTTACTTTACTTTCAAGGTACCCCTGGCGTCAATTCCCTGCGGGTGCTAGGTATGTGAAGGGTTTTGCCTTAACACTGTACCCGCACCCGTCTTATAGTTACTTTGTTGCCGGGGTATTCTTGGCTTCAATTCCCTGCGGTTGCTAGGTATGTGAAGGGTTTTGCCTCAACACTGTACCCGCATCCGTCTTATGGTTACTTGGTTGCCAAGTTATTCTTGGCTTCAATTCCCTGCGGGTGCTAGGTATGTGAAGGGTTTTGCCTTAACACTGTACCCGCATCCGTCTTACGGTTACTTGGTTGCCAAGGTAAGGGGTATTTTCCCGCTTACTTTTGAATCTTTTTTGAATTTTGAATTTCGAAATTCGAAGAGTTGGTGGAAAGATAGGAACAGTCCAAACATCTGAAACGTCGTGCGACGGTTTCTTCTGACTGTGTCAGGACGTGCAGGAAGTTATGGTGACGTGACCGTACATGGTCATTCCAGACGCTTTTTCAGGCGCGTGGGCGCGATTTTTCGGGCGCGTGGCCGCGAAATTAATGGTACGCGTCCTGTCAACAGCTGTTGCCAGCCTGCTTTTTGCCACGTGTCATAGTTTCATTGCACCTTCGATTTCTCTCTCCTCCGCATTAAATTCATCGCATTAATTGCGATTAGTATATAAAGGGGGAGATGGCTCTTTGCAATCCACACCTTCACCCTTCTCTTCTTCTTCTTAGCGATTTCCGGCAAATACTCCCCTTTTCAGGCAAGCATTTTCCCGAAATCGCTTTCTTTCTGCAAAATGTCTTCTCGTGATCTTGAGTCTTCGGCCGATGATAAGAGTACTGCTGGTGAGTGCCAGTGTGCTCTGCCCGGCGATCAGTACCGGTATGTTGTTAGGAAGTTCATGCTCGATCCTTTCGAGCCTGAGTTTCCTGAACCCCATCAGACCGTGTACGATGCCCCCAGAGGCAAGATCGGGGTTTATGCAGCATTCTTTGTCTATGGGAATCTTAGGTTCCCATTGACAAAGTTTGTTTACCGTGTCCTTGAGAGGCACGGTGTTCATCTGACCGAGTTGCACCCCATGGCGATCGCCAAGATTCGCCATTTCGAGTGGGTGTGCCGGATTCTGGGCATTGAGCCCTATGTGGACCGCCTGATGACCTTCTATACTTGGAGGTGCATCCAGGGGTGGTACACCCTGACAACCCGGATCAAGGGTTTGAAGATTTGCGCGACCGAGCGCAGTCTCCGATCGTGGAAGCGGGAGTTCTTCTACATTTCTGCCCGCGCCATCCCCATTGCCATGAAGTTTAAAAATGGCCAAGCAATTCTGAGCCACCACGCCACCAACTACCAGGAGGCGGAATGGTTTGCAAAGATATCCCGGGTCCAATCTCCGGTTTACCGGTTTGCGGAGTCCGGGATGGTGATGCTGGGGATGAGCCGGGTATGGAAGGAGGCGTCTCAGGTTCCCATCCTTCTCGAATACGGTTTGAACTCTACTCCTTATGGTATGTCTTGTCTTTCTTGCTGATATGAGTTTGTCTTCTAACTGTTTCTTTTCTTTCAGAGGGGAACGATTTGGAGTCGCTCCTGTACCCGCGGGAAGCTGACGGTCCCGTGCGGGTGGGTACTCGTGCTCTTGACGAGAACGAGTTGCCCATCCTGGAGCAAACAGCGGATCGGTTTGTGGAGGTCTATCCGCTGGGCCACGAGATCCTGAGCCACCGGCGGCCAGGTAAGGCGTTATTCTCTCCTCCATCCCTCAGTGCTGTACCCGCTGCTGGAATTCCTGACATCCTGTCTTCTTCTGAGGAATCCGCAGATGGTCCTCCGTTAGTGCGGAAGAAGAGGGTTGCCGGCGGGAAAGGGAAGGAGAAGGCGGCCTCCACAACCGATCCAGTGCTCCTATCTGACACTGAGTCAGATAGTGAAGAGGTGGCGGGGAACCCCGGTGGTGAGAAGACCACTGTTCCGGAGGCTACGACTGTTACCTCCGGAGAACCAATGACGACGACGGTGACCGGCATCAAGAGACCGGCTCCATCGGGTTCGTCCCCGCCCGTCCGTACGTTCAAGCTCAAGAAAACCCGTAAGTACAACTCTCTTAGCTTTTATCTTCGTAGTTTAATCCTTAAGTCTTTTAACACTTTTCTTCTTTACGCAGGCGTGGATGTTGGCGCATTCCAGGGTCAGGGGCCGAGTATTACCTCTCCGCCAATGACGGTAGGCTTGGTCAGCCTACCTGAGGCGTCGACCCAGGCGCCTGCGCCTGCTTCCGCTGGTTCAGTTGCTCACTCCTTTGAGCCGACTGTTCCAGCCGAGATGACGTCGCCGCCGGCTGTGAGGGCGATTTTTACAGCATCCTTCACAGAGCCGGCGGTTACTGTTGCCGCGGATTCTGCGGGCAGCGACCGCGGCGGCGACCACGGCGGCTGCTACCATGCCCCCGTCATCGGCAACGACGGCCGGACAATCAGGTACGCGTGGGACTTCTCGCATCTCTCCGCCACCTTCCCATCTGCCTGACCTCTTGGATGGATTTCCATTGGGTTCAGGTGATGGGTTTGGCGGCTATCGGCCTGTAATTGACCCTACAGGTGCGTAGGGTTCTTTTGGCCCATTTTTCTACATATATATTTTTTATCATCTTTTCCTAACTGCTTTTTGTTTTCTGCAGTGTCGGATTCCAATGAAGTGTATGTTCCGCGATGGAACATACGCCGAGGAACAACCCTTCGTACCCCTGTGGAGTGCGTGGAATGGGCTCGCCACGCTGCTCCCCATGGTGCGTTGGGGGAAGCCATGGCTAGCTACCAGGAGGGTAGGCTAACCAACGAGCTTCGGGTTCTCCAAGCCCGGATGCAGCCGCGCGTCGAGCTGCTTTGTCGTGAAAACGACAAGTTGAAAGCAGCTCGCGCCAAGGAAGTATCTCAAGCGCGGGCTCTTCGGGAGGAGAACCAAAAGCTGTCCGCAGCTGCTGCGGAGAAGGAGAAGGCCTTCAAGGCCCTCGAGGTTGAGGTTCAAGCGCGACTCGAGGCCCGCTCCAAGGCTGCCCAAGCTGTTAACGAACAGCTTCGGCTGGCTAAGGAGACTGCGAGGAACGCAACCGAGAGGGCCACCAAGGCTGAAGCCGTTGCTGAGCCTTTACGCGTGGAGAATGAGGAGCTCAAGGCCAAATTAGAGGCTCTCCAACGTGCTCATGATGCCTTGGCGATGGAAGATGCCAAGAAGCTCCAGGAGATCTTGGACCAGAGGGGCGTGCTTGACCATACCGAGCGGAAGCTTTAGGGCGTCGAAGAGGCTGCCGCAAAGGAAGTTCTACTTGCCAACCTTAACAAAAGCGAAGCCGAACGCGCCTGCACCCAAGCTCAAGCCGCCCTTCAAGAAGCTCTGGTTGCCAAGGAATGGCTTCTTCGAGAAGCGTTGTCTCAGGTAAGTCTATCTTCATGTCTTCACGCTTTTCTTTGTAAATAGGGTGTTGACACTTGTATATTTTCTTATGTAGGTTGTGCATCGGGTCTTCTCAGAGACATCTTACGACGATGCAATGAGCGCAGCCCTCAACGCTTCTCACGAGGATGGGGAACGGGTCGGCTTCCTGCTTGGTCTAGGGTTTGTTGAGAAAGGCGTCCCGCCATCCAACTTCCCTTTGTACAATGTAGATACTGAAGCCATATATGACCAAGCAGTAAATCAATACGCCGCCTTCCCGCATCCGGTGGTGGAGAAGGTGAATGAAATTGCTGCTGCTGATGATGGGCTGCCTATCCTTAAGGCTTTCCTTGAACAGCCACGCTCTACTGACGGCGCTGGTCCAAGTGGAAGTGGCCCTGAAGCCTGATCCTGAAGATCCCTTCCCGCTGCTAGGATAGATTTAGTTTGTATAGATTTACTCTTGTAGGCGGGTAGTTACCCGGCCATTCTTGTAACGAATATTTATGAAATGTAAATCTTTGTGCGGCTAAGACCGCTTGATTCATTGGATTCCTTGCTTTATAAACGTTATATGACTCACATACTTTAGTTTAAATTAGCAATTTTCCAAGTGTTTAGAATAAGTTAAACTTTGAACGTGGTAGATAGGTGTGAAGTTTTGCTTCCTCTTCCGTGATTGTGCGGGTAGGACCGTCACTTGCACGTAGTAGGATGGCTAAACTTTACCATCTGACCTGCGTGTAGGTTTACCTTATCTTTGAGGATAAGTTAACCTTTGAACGTGGTAAATAATAGGTGTGAAGTTTTGCTTCCTCTTTCGTGATTGTGCGGGTATGACCGTCACTTGCACTTAGTAGGATGGCTAAACTTTACCCATATCTGTCCTGCGTGTAGTTCTCTTCACGCACTGCGGCTAAGTCTCTGCGTTCCTCGGTTAGAAGTGGCTCTAGGCCTTTTCTTTACAAGTTTTGGAATTGATCTACATATAACATTTGCGTAATTGAGCTCCATTCCATGTTCTTGGGATGGGAGTGCCATCGAGCCTTTCGAGCCGGTATGCGCCCTTTCCCAGGACTTCTTTGATAATGTATGGCCCTTCCCAGACCGGGGCCAGCTTTCCCGGGCGCTCTTGGTTTGAAGCCTCGTTGTTACGCAGTATGTAGTCTCCTATATTGAAGTTGCAGAGTTTTACCCGCGTGTTGTAGTACTTTTGCATTTGTCGTTTGTAGTTCTCTTCACGCACTGCGGCTAAGTCTCTGCGTTCCTCGGTTAGCATAAGATCCAACCGTCTTTCCGCATCATTGTCTTCTGGCTGACTCAAGACCCTTGGTGAGGGTAGACCAATTTCGACCGGGACCATGGCTTCAGTGCCATAAGTGAGGCTGAACGGGGTTTCTCCCGTACTGGCCTTCTTCAGCGTTCTGTTTGCCCAAAGGACGTGCGGAAGCTCGTCCACCCAGCCGGATCTGTGTTCCGATAGTCTCTTCTTGATGCCTTCGACAATGCTCTTATTTGCTCTTTCCACCTCACCATTACCTTGCGGGTGTGCCACTGAGGTAAAGGTGTGGGTGATTTGAAGTTCTTTTAGCCACTGTTGTAGCTTCTTGTCAGCAAAGTTGGTGCCGTTATCGCTCACCAAATTCTGGGGAATGCCAGTGATCATCGCTACACCCTCAGCTGTTGGCCATCCCATCATGCCGTGGACTGAAGATACCACGGCGTTGAATCTTGCCATCCCGTCTCTTCCGAATAGGATGTCGTACGTGTGGTGCGGCTTTTTCATCACGACAAAATCCACGTCTTCTGTGCGTGAATGATTCCCATCGGTAAGAGTAACGGGGAAAGATAAGATACCCAGGGGGGTTTCTGTACTGCCGTCAAACCCTTCCATTGAAGCGTAGACCGTTTCCAAGCTTTCTTTGTCTTCATCATCCAGCTTATCAAAGAACTGCCTGTACATCACTGTCGACGAAGCGCCGTTGTCAGCAAGAGTGCGGGAAGTGATGTAATGCCCCAGCTGGCTTCTGATGACGATGGGGCCTTCTTTGCTGGGGCCTCCTGGCACTCGCGGGAAGCGCACCTCAGCTTCCTTCCACGCGCATGGTTCTGTCACTCGTCTTTTTCTTCCGCTGACCTTGCCATGAACCATGTTGATGCTGATGTCGACGGGCTTTCGTCCGTTACCTCTGTACCGGTTGTCATTCCTTCCTCCCTTCTTGATTGATGCCACGAGATGTGTAAGTCTTCCATCCTTGACAAATGTCTTAACAATATCCTTCAAGGATGTGCACTCTTCAGTACCATGACCCTTTGTCCCGTGGAAATCACAGGATCTGCTTTGATCCGCATTAGGTTTCTGCCGGATCAATGGGGCTTTTGGCCATGGCAATTTTTCCGTGGCAAATATCTCCGTGACGCTCTTGGTGAGTGGCGTCCACCGGTGTTTTCGGTTTGAAGGGTGTGTGTTGTCCCTTCCGCCAACAAGAGGGCGAGAGCTGGATGAGGTGTCAAAGTTTACCCTTGACTGCCAAATACCTAGCCGCCTCTTTTTGTTCTGCCGGGCGGTCCTAACGTTGTTCTCTCTTGTCCTCTGCGTGTAGAGGTGTGTACTCTGGGGAAGATCCCTTCCCAGTTGCTTTTCCGTCTCGGCAAAGCGCTTTGCCGCCGTCATGATGGCATCCCATGTTGATGGCATGCCATCCTTACCCGTCAATGTGCGGATAAGTTCTGGGTATTCGGCGCCTTGGATGAAAGCGGCGCGAACCAGATCCTCACTTATGTTGCCGAGACTTAGCTTTTTGGAGTTGAAGCGGGTGATGAAGTCTAGTAAAGATTCATCCTCCTCTCTCACGCAGTTGAGGATCGTCCACTGCTCTTCAGTGTACTTCCTCTGTTGGCTGAAGTGCTGGCTGAACTTGTTCTGAAAGTCCGCCCAGTCATATATGTGGTGGATCGGTAAACGATCGAACCATGCCCTGGCCGCTCCGACCAGAGTCATCTGGAACATGTAGCACCACGTGGGTTCCGTCCAGTTGCTGACGGTAGCCCCCGCAATGAACCTGTTCAAATGGTCGTCTGGGTCGGATAGACCATCATAAGTGCCAATGTTGGACATCTGTTTGGCACTTCTCGGGGCGATTGCTTCCGCAATGTCCCTTGCGAATTTTGACTTTCCTGCATTTGTAGCAGTTGGTCTAAAGGTTTTGGAGAAGTCACGCGGGTTTCTCTCCGCAGTTGGTTTAAAAGCTTCCCCAAAATTCCTTTTTGGTTGGACGTCCGTCTCCTTACGCTTCCCTTTCGCCTTATGGCGAGGGTTCGCGTCGGTATCGGACTCCCTCTCGTCGTCTGAGTACTCGCACTCACTGCTCATATTGAGGTGTTGGCGAGTACTGCCGAATTCGTCAGCCTGTTGGGCTGAACGCAAGCGTTCATCCAATTCGGCTTGGAATTCTCTTTGACGTGCCTCGGCCCACGCCTTCACTTGATCTAGTGTTTGGCGAGGGGCCCTTGTTCGTTTTTCCAACTGGGTGTCAGTGAACCCCAGTGGAATATTTACTGCACTTGCCCCGGCTTGGGTAGTCGGGGTAGTGTTCGTAAGATTTGTGTAACCGCCGGTGTTCCCCCCAGTTGCTGGGGTTGTGGTTACCGGGGTTTCTTGGTCGGTTACTGGCCTTTGGACCGGAGTAACGTTAACCATTTCTTCAGAAATTTTGAAAAAACTAAAATAGTTCTAGCTTTTATGCACGGATGGCGCCAATGAAGAAACACTAAGTGAACCCTGGACAGATTATAGATAATCTGGGGGTTAAGTAATGTTTCCCACGGATGAGATCTAGCTGAGAAGGTTGTTCTTCAGGAGACCTGCAAAACAGACACCGTAAGCTCGTCACTGAGAGGGGGGGGGGGTTCCCCCTTGTGACCACCCTCCGGCGTGAGAATCAGACTAGGTTGCTCTGAATATAAGAGTATATTAAGAGATTGCTAGATAAGATTGAGATATCAGATGATCTTACCATTCCAAGATGTTGGAGTATTTATAGCCGAAGGTAGGTTTCCTATAAGGTACAGCCGGCTGAATAGTATTCCTGTTCTACCAACAGTGGACTATGCACAGGCCATACTGGTTGGTGGATAGGTTACGGCCAACAGTAACAAAGTCGGCTGCACTATTCCACCAACTGTAGATTATGCACGTCCCACCTACTGTGGATTATACGCAGGCCATGCTGGTTGGTGAATAGGTTACGGCCAACAGTAACACTATTCTACCAACTGTAGGCTGCGCATGCCCCTCAGTAAGAGTTGGTGAGTAGGCAGCGGCTAATAGTGACAAACAGTACTAGAGGGTGCTCCTCCTCGTACTGTTGTCGGTGAGCTGTCACCCTGTGATTGGCTCATGGGCTGTTCTGGTCAGATTGTCTGTCCTATCCATACCTTGGTAGGTATAGTACAAAAGATCTTTCAGAATCATACGGACTGGCTCATTTTGGCGGGATTGTTCCCGCCTTGCTCATTCCTTCATGTGACTACTGAAGTAGCTATTGTCTTGTGCGTGTAGCCCTGCTGTCTGCGGGTAGCCTTCCCTGATGGCTTGTATCCGCAACTGCGGGAACAGGCGGGGTACTTCACCATTGGGAGGCTTTCCCTGCGTGTACAGCTTGCGTACTGCGCGTAAGGTTCTCTGAGCATGGTGGGTCCTGCGGGAGCAGATGGCCTTTGCGCAGACGTCCCTGTTCAAGGTGAGTCTTGCGGGACCAACTGGGCTCTGCTGGGACCTACCTCTTCAGTTCTATGTATGTAAAAATGTAAAAAAAAAACAACATTTTCACATGTTAAAGCCTTATATCTATATAATCTTTTCCGGAGCCTTTGCATATATATAATAAACACACTAGTTTTTATCCCCAGTATTACGGGGACTGTTTTACATTATTTGTTTTTAATATTTATATAATTTTTTGGAGTTTAATTTTATTTATTGTAAGGAAATTTATAATATACTTAGAGTTTGATAATAAAATGGTTTCACAAATAACTAAGATGTTATAACCCGTTTTAAAAGTTATCTGGGTTTGGTGAGACGCAAGACCCGCTTATTTTTTTTACTATAAAATTGTTTCTTAATTATAAATAATAGATATTTTTTTAAAAAATCATATAATAATTTTTTGTATATCCTATTTTATAGGATTTTCACATCAATAATTTGGTGAGAATAATTTTTAATTTAATGAGATGTTATAACCCGTTTAAGGAATATCTGGGTTTGGTAAGACCCATACCCATGAATTTGGGTCAAATGCATGAGAAACCTCTATTTAAAAATCAAGCAAATCTGGTGACTCTAAAAAAGGGGGAGCGACCACATCGCGGTACGTAGGATTTGTATGTTTTCATTTATATATATTATAGATATAGATGTAATTAAAAGAGGTTTTAATAAATTGTATTAAAGTTAATTGGACTCCACTATATATCTAATATGGTATTTACACTTAAGTTCATCCAAGTTTTTGAAAAATGCAATGTTTTTATACAAAGATATATGTATTAAGACATTACATATACGTAATATATAACATAATATACATATACATAATCAGAAATTACATATAATGTGTTAATCTACTTTTCAGTTAAAACTTTATCCAAAACGAAGTTGATCGTCATAATGTATAAATCATCTAAGCACAATCGTACAAGCCATCAAAGTTTCAATTTCTTTTACATTTTACAGTTCCTTTTTGTTCTTCTCCCTCAACTCTTAAAAATATGATAAATTTTATAAAATCCAAAGGTCAATATTTTTATATTTTCGCTTTTTTGCCGTGGTAGGGTGCTTACGTTTATCAATGTCCTAATGCAGATTTTTTTAGCGGTTTCGTTTTCTTATACAAAGTTTTAGATGTGATCAATGGTCCATTGCAAATTTCGGGTTTGCAACAGGTTCGATCTTTATATGGAGTTTCTGAAGTTATCAACAATGTCAAGGTATCATTTCTCTTATATAAAGTTATGCATGTTATCAGCGCCCCCTTTAACACAAGGGTAAACATTTAAATGTTTAGTTTTTTTCACAGGTTTACGCTTCCCTTCAATGTGCGGGTTCGTGAACTTTTTGTTTAGTTTTCTTCACGGTTTTACACACCCGCTAGCTGTAACTCGGAAGTCTTAATACTAGTGGGAAATATGGTTTTTCTTTATCATTTTGTCTCTTTGTAAGTTTTCAAAAGAAAATATTAAATAGTTTGTATTATAAGGGGATAGGATCTCAAACGAATCCACTCAAACTCAAAACCAGATGGCTTATTGGCTACGGTTTACCGACACAATCTTGACAAAATTTTGTGCAAATTACGTTCAAAGTATCTGAATGGCCTTAAATAATTAATATAATAATAATAATAATAATATATTTTTCATTACCAAATAATTCATGTGACTGAAAGTTCATCACGCACGTGAAGGTTAAGTATGAGTGTGTTCTTTAAATTTCCTTTTTTTTTGGGTGGGGTGGTGGGGGTTGTGGTTACTTTAAAACGAAACCTATCATCTTTAAAGTGACTAAGACGGATTTATGAACAAAGAACACGGACATGTATAAAATTAAAACTTATTTGAGTTGAGAAAACCATATTTAACATCATTTTTATTTATATATTTTTTACATATCTAATATATGTTATTACATTTAATACAAAATATCGAAAAATAATAAATTTTTCGTAACTTTTACATTTTTTTAACTGTTAAACATATTTTTCTAGAGAGAGAAAATATAACTTTACTTTACATTTTTTTAATTTTAATTGTGGACAACAAAATTCAAACTCTAATTAAAATTATATAGTTGAGAGTGAGTTTTTCAACATAAGTGAATTTATATTTAACATGAAACCCTCCACTAACACGTTTAACTAATAAACATACGTTTTTAAAGGATGATGATCAGATAACCTTTCAAATTTATCTCCAATAACAATAAAGTAAGAAAGAAAATTAGAATTATTAATCTGCCTAACGAATATGAAAAAAAAATATGTGACCTTTCACTTGGAAAGTTCTATTCGTGTCAATGGTCGCAAGACTTGCGCCTAGGCGTCAAGTACTCAATGGGTAATTACCAAGTAATCCCGCCTAGGTCGAGTTCTCGGAGAGTCATCCCTGAGTATTCTCTGACTAAGGAGTAAGGCCGAGTACTCATCGACTAAGGCCGAATACTCCCAACTCTCCAGTTGGCAGCCTAGGATCCGCCTAGCGACCTTTGCAACCTAATAATACACATTGTGTGTATGATAATCTTGAACATAGGTTTTGTAGAAGTGTATTTATTTACCATATGTATGTAAGTGGCTGTAAAAAGATAAATGTGATTTTTTTAGTTAATCATAAGATGTAGACAGGATTCCAATGTGAAGAAAGTTTATAGAAAATATAAAGATAAATTTAAAGATAAAATGTGATTCCAATGTGATGTTCCAACAGATTGATTGGTTCAAAACGTGTATAATATATCGTACTTGATTTGTACTACACATATTCAACATATTTTATTTGAAAACAAAGTCCTACACAAAGGACATATGTCGAAGCAAGCAAATTTTGAATATAAAACAGAAAGGACTCTTTGCAAGAACAAGTATCATTTTCGTGTTAATGTTTTGACAAAAGAATTAACACGTTGGTTCTAGCGAGGATATCATCACTCTTCGATTATCTATACATGTCGTATTGGCCTATACAAGTCGTACATATTATTCCGTACACGACAACCATAGAGAGATGTTAGATATGTAGTTGCCGCGGTCTATATCGTATAGCCTTATAAGACTCGTATAGGTCCTTACAATGCGTATAGGCTCACAGAGCTATACTAGTGTTCTAAGCATTATTACACCGATGTTACTAACCGAACTATCAATACTAAATTACATCAAAATTTGGTGGTTTCATGTCTATGTTTGAAGTCTTGATTTTGCTTTGCGAATTCTTGGGTTGTTAGGTTTAATGTTCATTTTATGTCAAGTTTTTTCAGGGGCGAATCTTCATTGGGGCCATGGGTGGCCCCGGCCCCCCCTGTTTTTTTGCGCAGTAGTGTAAAGTTACATGTTTTCGGTCGAAAAATTTTATACGTAGTGTAAGTTTAGCCTTTTTGGCCCAAAATTTGAGTCCGCCCCCCTCGTTTATGAAATTTTGCATACATATTGAGCCCCCCCCCTCCCCGGTGCCTCAGTCCAAGCTTCGCCACTGTTTTTTTTTTTCATATTTTGTTTAGACATGGCATCTTGTATATCTAACAAACAAAATTTTCTTTAAAGCCCCAAAATACGATAGGTTTCAATATATATTCTTGGGTTACAAATAAAAACCATACATATTATTTGAACAAGATAAATGACAATCATACTCTAGGATTTAGGTTCAAAAAGTACTTAATTTGATGGTTTTTATACAAATCGTCGGGCGCACCAAATATATCCCCGCGCTCGTATGTAAACTGCCCCATCCTTCCAATGTTTGATGCACATTCCATAAATATCTGCAAATCCGGAGATTTACAAGCCATTCTTTCTTTAGTTATCTTCTTATATGCCTCTATGATCAAGCTCTTAATATGTTCCTTTGCTTTCTCTTCACTAACACCTGTTTCATGCATGTAGCATTGCACTGCTTTTGGAATATCACCTCTTGCAAGCTCAGCCTAATAATAACAAAAGATAAACAAAATTAAACATTCATTATATCATTTCCTTTTTAGGCTAGGTATCTCATTAATGAACTAGTTATAGACAAATAAGTTTTGGTAACGTACAGGTGCGGTTCCTAGATCATCAGCAAGGCGTAGAAGCACAGCGGACCATTTAATTACATTCTGCAACTCCTCTGCGATACTAACATTTGAATCCAAGAAATAAGGACACAAAATTACTATGGGGAGCCCGACAGTAGTACACGAGTTGTTCAAGTACTCCTCCAATGTTGGTGTATATCCACTGTTGAACCATCTTGCCTCCACCAGGTTTGCTTCACAGTAATCTGTCCACTGCATTATGTATTTTTTTTTCCAATTATTTGTGGTGGATTAATAATCACTTGAATAACTTATTCATGGATGGTACAAATGTACAATTCACTTGGAAAATTATACAAATTATAGATTACCGATTTTTGTACATAAGGTACGACATAAGATCCTTTGTTTATTAAGGTGTGATATCCCATCTCATTAACGGTGTTATTTAGTCCGAAGAAGCATATCTTCATGTATTCTGGAAGTCCTTCGGCTGCTAACACGTCCCATCTGATCCAATTTAACTATATATTTAGAATGTCATAAAAATAATTAAAAGATCGATATCATAACTAGAAAGCGTACGTAGCACAAACCTTCTCACAACTTCGGTGAATTGTTCAAGTTCAACCAAGGTACCATACACGTCATATACATCGTCTATAACATTTACCATGTTTACAGCCTTTGTGACGTTTCTCCTTAAGACACCAAATTGCGGTTCGTGGTTTGCACCGACTGACCACATAAAACTCTCCACCAACCTGTCTCGACCAAATTCGAGCTTTTGGTTCCATTCTAGACCAGCCCACCATCTATGTCAAGTGTGTGAATTTGTGAGAGTAGGGTATGATATTAGAGATCAATAATTGTTTTACAATTTTTGATGTACATTCATTAATGTACACCAATTGTTCATTGGACAATATACATGAACTTTCACCAGTTTGTTTGTTTTTTTCAATATTCAAATGAGTATTGAAGATAATTATATGGCTTACAACGTAAGGAATCCCAAATCCCATTTAGGCAAACCCGGTGCATCAAGACTCCGCAATGAGTATTTAAAAAGTTTGCGGCTAGCTTGCTCTAAACTTATTTGGAAATAGCTTGAAAAAAGCTTGTTTGAAAATCAATTGGCTCATATGTAAACGAGGCAAGGCGAGCCGGCTCGGACTATAAACTAGCCAACCCGGCCCACTATGTAAATGAGGCGAGCATAAGCCAAGGCCGGTTGGACTCGTTGGTTTGCTCGGCTCATTTACATGATCTCGCATCCTTTCCCTGTGTTTCTGAAAGAGGCTATTTTCACAAATTAAACCAAATTAAGATGCAACCCAAAATTTATAAAGATCGAATATCGTACCTTGATGTGTGCTTTAGATCTTCTTGATGAATTTCTTGCAACATGTTGTAATCCAATTGTGCGAACTCAAACAATTGTGGTATCATGTTGCTTCTCTCTTTGTATGCCTCTATAAACCACATTGACTCAAAACTTGGGACCCTCCAATAAAATGGAAGCTCCAAAGCATGGCTTACTAGTATCCTAGTACTTTCATTATCAATGTTGTTCTTCTCTAACTTCTCTTTCAGAGATTTGCTTGTGAATTCCCTAGTTTCATCCAATATATTTTCATCATCGACCGCATAAAACGAAGCCTCGTACAAGTTAAGCAATCCTACAATGTCTTCACGTACAACGTCTTTGATGCCTCCTGACTCATCCTTGATATCCTCAAAGATTTCTTCAGAAAAAAACTATGTGAATAAGATTATACATAATGTTTGATATTTTTAACGGATAAAACATAGGCATCACCTTGAGGGATATGATAGCCATGTTGTCTTAGGAGCCTAAAGCCAAGAGCTTTAAGGTTAAGATTCATTTTGTTCCAGTTCTCATGAGCTTCAAAGTAACAAGTGTATATCATCGTTAGCACATTGCTAATTTCATCCTTGAAATGATAAGAAATTCCAAGCCTATGCAAATCATCGACTAGTTCGAGTGCCCTCAACGGATTTTCAGGTGAGGCTTCTTTAAAAATAATATTCCTCACCTTCTCTTTCAAATTATCTGATGTTGTCTTGTGTTTTTGGTCCTGTGAGAACACACACAAGCAGTTGCATGTTAATTACTGAGATCAGGAAAGAAAAGGGTCTATGTCTTCAAAATGGACATGTTTTTTACCAATATTAGTTAGAAAGTACCAATATTATAACCTTATGATGGTATCATAGCCAAGTAAATCATAAACCCATGAAGCAATGGAGAACAACGTACCGCACTGTTACTGCCTAGTGACTGGAGAAAATCGTCGGACCATTCTGATGGGGGATAGTGTGCGGACCGTCTAACAGCAGGTGGTGCTTCTGTGGTTTTAACCATCATAACAGGTTGCCTAGAATATGATTTCTTTCGAAACCCCGACATGTTTCTTCTCCATGCACGAGAAGGGCTACAAAAATTTAGAGCCAGGCAAGAAATGGAAATTGAAGCCATTGTAGAATATGTGATTACAGAAAAAATTCTTGGTCGTATATATAGTAGGATGGGGACACTTGCACCACAACTAGGACAATTTATTTCCAAATCTTTGTTCATTTATGTCAAAGGGCGCGAGCTAATGACTAACTTTTCCCATTTCTATACTTTATAAATTATGCGTATGGAAGATGACTAGGGATAATTATAAGGAAGAAATCAACACAACATTAACTTTTTTTAAGGTCATTAAAAAAGAAAATTTTTCATCAACTAACTCAGCTTTCAATGGTTTACTATTTTATGGATATTATTTTATTAATGTTAAAATATTAAAAATAAGTTAAACTAAATAATATATATAAACAAAACCTCTAATATCCTTTATATCGCACTCTGGTCACTCCCAACATCTTATGTGCATACGTGTAGTTATGCGTTCAGGTAAAGTACATATGTATAGTTGTTAAAGAAATCATTCTATGAGTCAGTTTAGGTCTTGGTATGGGTGTGAGTTTGGCCCTTGTATGTGTGTATGATTGGCTGTTGTATAGGTGAACGATAGACAACGTATTTGTGGCATGTGTCGATAATTAGAATTGCACATGCCATCAGCTCAGGATGCTTAGATCAATTGACAAGGTTAGATTGATTGGCTATAGACACGGTAAGGTAAAGTTATGTTTCATGCTCCGACATGTCAGGTGCTATTGTATTTATATAACAAACTTCATATACATTTGTATTTTTAGTTGTAAGTTCGAATTTTGGAGTAATATATAGTATGCAAAATACTAAAATAAAACACAATTTCAGTTAAACATTCTGTGCTCATGTAAACTCATAAAAATCCTTGCTCATGTCAACCCATGAAAACCTTTGTTGTGTTTGTGTTCTCGTGTGTTGTGCACTTGTGCCACTTTACAACTATAATATAATTAAAATAATAATAATATTGTTTGTAGTATATTGTGACACAACTTTAATAAACACTTCGCCATTTTTGGCCCTATCCCATGTGAGACACTAACATGAACCACAAACTTTATCAAAATTGATAACAACCAAAAGTTAAGTTGATCAACAAATGCTCACAACTTTCTCCTTGTATTCTTTTACAGTCATAAGACTTAGGGCTTGTTTGTTTTATGTCTAAATGGTTTCATTCAGATATCCATATCTGAATCGCTCAGATAAAGAGCGTTTGGTTGAAAAATGGATATCATCTTGACGTCTGAATGACCTCTTTCCCATTCAGTCAAAAAACATCGTTGAATGAGAAAATTGACACAGCTACCCTTCTCCTCCTTTCTCCTATGCCGTTATCCACGAACACTACCACCATCATCCTCGCGATTGATCAGACTATCAACCATCCGCCACCTAACCAACCTCATCCTCAACACTCTACAACCTAACCCAACCACTCCTCCCTCGTCCCATCATCAAACTCCTCGAAATCTCCGGCGACGGCCACTTACTCTTCTCTATCCTCCTCTCACCTCTACCGACCAGAAACCCAACCTTATTCTCCCTCCTCGTCAACCTCCTCATCGGATCCATCCTCGACCTCATCCTCATTGGCCCCGCCCCCTCCCCCCTGTTTTTTTGCGCAGTAGTGTAAAGTTACATGTTTTCGGTCGAAAAATTTTATACGTAGTGTAAGTTTAGCCTTTTTTGGCCCAAAATTTGAGTCCGCCCCCCTCGTTTATGAAATTTTGCATACATATTGAGCCCCCCCCCCCCCCTCCCCGGTGCCTCAGTCCAAGCTTCGCCACTGTTTTTTTTTTCATGTTTTGTTTAGACATGGCATCTTGTATATCTAACAAACAAAATTTTCTTTAAAGCCCCAAAATACGATAGGTTTCAATATATATTCTTGGGTTACAAATAAAAACCATACATATTATTTGTAGGTTTCAATATAAACTCATAAAAATCCTTGCTCATGTCAACCCATGAAAACCTTTGTTGTGTTTGTGTTCTCGTGTGTTGTGCACTTGTGCCACTTTACAACTATAATATAATTAAAATAATAATAATAATGTTTGTAGTATATTGTGACACAACTTTAATAAACACTTCGCCATTTTTGGCCCTATCCCATGTGAGACATTAACATGAACCACAAACTTTATCAAAATTGATAACAACCAAAAGTTAAGTTGATCAACAAATGCTCACAACTTTCTCCTTGTATTCTTTTACCGTCATAAGACTTAGGGCTTGTTTGTTTTATGTCTAAATGGTTTCATTCAGATATCCATATCTGAATCGCTCAGATAAAGAGCGTTTGGTTGAAAAATGGATATCATCTTGACGTCTGAATGACCTCTTTCCCATTCAGCCAAAAAACATCGTTGAATGAGAAAATTGACACAGCTACCCTTCTCCTCCTTTCTCCTATGCCGTTATCCACGAACACTACCACCATCATCCTCGCGATTGATCAGACTATCAACCATCCGCCACCTAACCAACCTCATCCTCAACACTCTACAACATAACCCAACCACTCCTCCCTCGTCCCATCATCAAACTCCTCGAAATCTCCGGCGACGGCCGCTTACTCTTCTCTATCCTCCTCTCACCTCTACCGACCAGAAACCCAACCTTATTCTCCCTCCTCATCAACCTCCTCATCGGATCCATCCTCGACCTCATCCTCATTGGAACCATCAAACACCTCGTCTGACGACCTCACCCTGTCTACAACAAACACATGTTTCTCACCTTCGCCGTTGACCATTGGTCCTTTCCTAGCGGACCTGCTTCTATAGTCTGATTCATCGCTTCGATGATTTACCTTTCGTCCGATTTAATTCTGGACATTGTAAGTGTTAATCGGTTGAGTCTGATTGTTATAGTTTGGGCATTTGCTACGTCGGTTTCTCGGGTTTTACTTGGACGGCTGAAGAAACACTACGTGACCCGGGGCAGATTATGGATAATCTGGGGGTTAAGTAATGTTTCCCACGAAGATGAGGTCTGGCAGAGAAGGTTGTTCTTCAGGTGACCTGCAAAACAGACACCGTAAGCTCGTCACTGAGAAGGGGGGGTTCCTCCTTGTGACCACCCTCCGGCGTGAGAATCAGACTAGATTGCTCTGAATACAAGTGTATATTAAGAGATTGCTAGATAAGAATGAGATATTAGATGATCTTACCATTCCAAGGTGTTGGAGTATTTATAGCCGAAGGTAGGTTCTTTAGAAGGTACAGCCGGCTGAATAGTATTCCTGTTCTACCAACAGTGGACTATGCACAGGCCATGCTGGTTGGTGGATAGGTTACGGCCGACAGTAACAAGGTCGGCTGTATACTGTTCCTTTACTGCCGGCTATGCACTGTTCCACCAACTGTAGACTGCGCACGTCCCATAGTAAGGGTTGGTGAGTAGGCAGCGGCTAATAGTGACAAACAGTACCAGAGGGTGCTCCTCCTCGTACTGTTGTCGGTGAGCTGTCACCCTGTGATTGGTTCATGGGCTGTTCTGGTCAAATCGTCTGTTATGCCCATACCTTAGTAGGTATAGTACGAAAGATCTTCCAGAAGCATATGGACTGGCTCATTTAGGCGGGAGTGTTCCCGCCTTGCTCATTCCTTCATGTGACTACTGAAGTAGCTAATGCCTTGTGCGTGTAGCCTTGCTGTTAGTGCGGGTAGCCTTCCCTGATGGCTTGTATCCGCAGCTGCGGGAACAGGCGGGGTACTTCACCATTGGGAGGCTTTCCCTGCGGGTACAGCTGGCGTACTGCGCGTAAGGTTCTCTGAGCATGGTGGGTCCTGCTGGAGCAGTTGGTCGTTGCGCAGACGTCCCTGTTCGAGGTGAGTCTTGCGGGTCCATCTGGGCTCTGCTGGGACCTACCTCTTCAAGTCCCCCCAGTCCAATGTTCTTCTCATGAATTATTAATAAGTGAGGTGAACTTTTGGACTTAGCAAGGGGTTTTGAAAAGGGTTTAGTTTTTAGGTTTTCTGTGGTGATTCTTCCCGCGGTTTTCCTGATGTCACGCAGAAATTCCCGACTTTTCTGCTTGATCTTTGGGTGTGAAGCGGGTAGGTTTGTAACCTCCTCGCAAGTCAGGAGCGTTGAGTCCCACTTGTGGATTCTCCATGGGGTTTTGGTAGTTTTCAACATATTGATCAATTATGCTAAAACCACCAATTCCATCTTAGAGTTTCAAACAATATAGTTCTCGACGTTCCCGTCATGCGGGGATGTTATTCCGGTTTCCGCAAGCATGGCCCAGAAGATCCTTCTTGGTTTCAATTCCCTGCATAGTGCTAAGTATGTGAAGGGTTTTGCCTTGACACTGTACCCGCACTCGTCTTACGGTTACTTTACTTCCAAGGTATTCCTGGCGTCAATTCCCTGCGGGTGCTAAGTATGTGAAGGGTTTTGCCTTGACACTGTACCCGCACCCGTCTTATGGTTACTTTGTTGCCAAGGTAAGGGGTATTTTCCCGCCTACTTTTGAATCTTTTTTGAATTTTTTGAAATTCGAAGAGTTGGTGAAAGGATAAGAACAGTCCAAACCTCTGAAACGTCGTGCGACGGTTTCTTCTGACTGTGTCAGGACGTGCAGGAAGTTATGGTGACGTGACAGTACCTGGTCATTCCAGACGCTTTTTCAGGCGCGTGGGCGCGATTTTTCGGGCGCGTGGCCGCGAAATTAATGGTACGCGTCCTTTCAACAGCTGTTGCCAGCTTGCTTTTTGCCACGTGTCATAATTTCATTGCACCTTCGATTTCTCTCTCTTCCGCACTAAATTCATCGCATTAATTGCGATTAGTATATAAAGGGGGAGAGGGTCCTTTGCAATTCACACTTTCACTTCTCTCTTCATCTTCAGAACGATTTCCGGCGAATACTCATCTTCTCAGTCGAGCATTCCCTTGAAATCGTTTTCTTCTTTCATATCTGCAAGATGTCGTCTCGTGATCTCGAATCTACAGCCGATGTCAAGAGTACTGCTAGCGAGTGCCAGTGTGCTCTGCCTGTCGATCTGTATCAGTACGTCGTCAGGAAGTTCATGCTCGAGTCTCTCGAGCCTGAGTTTCCTGAACCCCATCAGACGGTGTACGATGCCCCCAGAGGCAAGATCGGGGTATATGCTGCATTCTTTGTTTATGGGAATCTTAGGTTCCCATTGACAAAGTTTGTGTACCGTGTCCTGGAGAGGCACGGTGTGCACCTGACCGAGGTGCACCCGATGGCGATTGCCAAGATTCGGCACTTCGAGTGGGTGTGCCGGATTCTGGGCATTGAGCCCTATGTTGACCGCCTGATGACCTTCTACTCCTGGAGGTGCATCCAGGGGTGGTATACGTTGATAACCCGGATTAAGGGTTTGAAGATTTGCGCAACCGAGCGCAGTCTTCGCTCGTGGAAGCGGGAGTTCTTCTACTTATCCGCTCGCGCCATCCCCCTTGCCATGAAGTTCAAAAATGGGCAAGCACTTCCCAGCCTTCACGCCTCCAACTACGAGGAGGCGGAATGGTTTACGAAGATATCCCGAGTCCAATCTCCGGTTTACCGGTTTGCGGAGTCCGGGATGGTAATGCTCGGGATGAGCCGGGTGTGGAAGGATGCGGATGCGCGAAAGATCCCGATCGTCCTCGAATACGGTTCGAACTCTGTTCCTTACGGTATGCTTTGTTTCTTTTTGTTAATTTAGAATCTCTTCTAACTTCTTTCCTATTTATTTCGGAGGGGAACGACTTGCAGTCGCTCTTATACCCGCGGGAAGCTGACGGTCCCGCTCGGATGGGTACTCGGGCTCTAGACGAGAACGAGTTGCCCATCCTAGAACAAACGGCGGATCGGTTCGTGGAGGTCTACCCGCTAGGCCACGAGATCCTGAGCGCCAGGCGGCCAGGTAAGGCACTATTCGACCCTCGACCCCTCAATGTTGAAACCTCTGCTGGAATTCCTCTAATCTTTTGTTCTGATGAGGAATCCGCAGATGGTCCTCCGTTGGTGCGGAAGAAGAAGGCTGCCGGCGGGAAGGGGAAGGAGAAGGTGGCCTCCACTGCCGATCCGGTGCCGCGGTCTGACTCCGAGGCCGAGAGTGAAGAGGTGGCGGGGAACCCCGGTGGTGAGAAGACCACCGCTCCGGAGGATGTGACGATTGTCACCTCCGGAGAGCCCCGGATGACGGCGGTGATCGGCGCAAAGAGGCCGCCTCCATCGGGTTCATCCCCGCCTGTCCGTACTTTCAGGCTCAAGAAAACCCGTGAGTACAAACTTCCTTAATCTTTAACTTCATAGCTTATTATCATTAACACTTGTCTTCTTTGTGCAGGCGTGGATGTTGACGCATTCTAGGGTGGAGCGCAGAGTACCCCTCCGCCAATGACGGTAGGCTTGGTCAGCCTACCTGAGGCGACGACCCAGGCGCCTGCGCCTGCTTCCGCTGGTTCAGTTGCTCACTCCTTTGAGCCGACTGTTCCAGCCGTGATGACGTTACCGCCGGCTGTGAGTGCTATTTTTACCGCATCCTTCACCGAGTCGGCGGTTACTATTGCTGCGGATTCCGCAGCGGCGACCGTGGCGGCTGTTACCATGCCGCCTCCGTCATCGGCCACGACGGCCGATCCTTCAGGTATGCCCGGGTCTTATCGCTAACCTCTGCCTCCTTCCCATCTGCCTGACCTCTTGGATGGATTTCCGTTGGGTTCAGGTGATGGGTTTGGCGGCTATAGGCCTGTTATTGACCCTACAGGTGCGTAGGGTTCTTTTGGCCTATTTTATATATTTTTATCATCTTTTCCTAACTGCCTTATGTTTTTTGCAGTGTCGGATTCCAATGAAGTGTATGTTCCACGATGGAACATCCGCCGAGGAACAACCCTTCGCACCCCTGTGGAGTGCGTGGAGTGGGCTCGTCACGCTGCTCCCAGTGGTGCGTTGGGGAAAGCCATGGCTAGCTACCAGGAGGGTAGGCTAACCAATGAGCTTCGGGTTCTCCTGGCCCGGATGCAGCCGCGCGTCGAGCTGCTTTGTCGTGAAAACGACAAGTTAAAAGCAGCTCGCATTAAAGAAGTAGCTCAGGCGCGGGCTGTCCGGGAGGAGAACCAAAGGCTTACCGCAGTGGCTGCGGAAAAGGAGAAGGCCTTCAAGGCCCTCGAGGTTGAAGTTCAGGCCCGGCTCGAGACCCGTTCCAAGGCTGCCCAAGCTGTTAATGAACAGCTTCGGCTGGCTAAGGAAACTGCAAGGAACGCAACCGAGAGGGCCACCAAGGCTGAAGCTGTTGCTGAGCCTCTATGCGTGGAGAATGAGGAGCTTAAGGACAAATTAGAGGCTCTCTAGCAGGCTCATGATGCCTTGGCGATGGAAGACGTCAAGAAGCTCCAGGAGATCTTGGACCAGAGGGGGGTGCTTGACCATACTGAGCGGAAGCTAAAGGGCGTCGAAGAGGCTGCTGCAAAGGAAGTGTTGCTTGCCAACCTTAATAAAAGTTAAGCCCAAGCTCAAGCCGCCCTCCAAGAAGCTCTGGTTGCCAAGGAATGGCTTCTTCGAGAAGCGTTGTCTCAGGTAAGCTTTCCATATCTTTACGCTTTTCTTTGTAAATAGAAAAGGTTCTTATACTTGTATTTTTTCTTTGTAGGTTGTGCATCGGGTCTTCTCAGAGACGTCTTATGACGATGCTATGAGCGCAGCCCTCAACGCTTCTCATGAGGATGGGGAAAAGGCCGGCTTCCTGCTTGGTCTAGGGTTCGTTGAGAAAGGCATCCCGCCTTCCAACTTCCCTTTGTATAATGTTGATACTGAAGCTGTTTACGACCAAGCAGTGAATCAGTATGCCGCCTTCCCGCATCCGGTGGTGGAGAAGGTGAACGAAGTCGCTGCTGCTGATGATGGGCTAGCTATCCTTAAAGCTTTCCTTGAACCACCACGCTCTACTGATGGAGCGGGTCCAAGTGGAAGTGGTCCTGAAGCTTGATTCTGAAGATCCCTTTCCACCATTAGCGTAGATTTTTGCTTTTGTATAGCTATCTTTGTAATATTTGAATTCGATGGAATAAAGATTGTGTTAGTTCTTTGCCTTGTTTATTTTACGCCTGTTTTGATCTAACTTAGCAACTTCTTTAGTACTTAGATAAGTTAACTTTTTAACGTGGTAAATTATAAGTTTGTTTCGCTTCCTCTTTCATGATTGTGCGGGTATGACCGTCACTTACACTTAGTAGGATGGCTTAACTTTACTTATATCTGACCTGCGTGGAAGTTTTCCTCATCTTTTCCTTTGAAATTTTCTAAGTGTTCAGAATAAGTTAACCTTTGAACGTGGTAGATGATAGGTTGAAGTTTTGCTTCCTTGTTCGTGATTGTGCGGGTAATACCGTCACTTGCACTTACAAGGATGGCTAAACTTTACTTACATCTGGCCTGCGTGTAGGTTTTCCTTAAAACTTGAGATTTTTAGCGTTGTGTTTATGCGGGTTTTGCCGCCTTCCACACGTAACGACTTACTTCTTCCCCCATTTATGCGGTTAATACCGGCACATCAGTGTGGGAAGTTCATAAGTATAAAGGTAAGGCTATCAACACATTGTGAAAGGAGAATCATTTCCATTAGAAGTGGCTCTAGGCCTTTTCTTTACAAGTTTGGAATTGATCTACATATAACATTTGCGTAATTGAGCTCCATTCCATGTTCTTAGGATGGGAGTGCCATCGAGCCTTTCGAGCCGGTATGCGCCCTTTCCCAGGACTTCTTTGATAATGTATGGCCCTTCCCAGACCGGGGCCAGCTTTCCTGGGCGTTCTTGGTTCGAAGCCTCGTTGTTACGCAGTATGTAGTCTCCTACATTGAAGTTGCAGAGTTTTACCCGCGTGTTGTAGTACTTTTGCATTTGTCGCTTGTAGTTCTCTTCACGCACTGCGGCTAAGTCCCCGCGTTCCTCGATTAGCATAAGGTCCAACCGTCTTTCCGCATCATTGTCTTCTGGCTGAATCAAGACCCTTGGTGAGGGTAAACCAATTTCGACCCGGACCATGGCTTCAGTGCCATAAGTGAGGCTGAACGGGGTTTCTCCCGTACTGGCCTTCTTCAGCGTTCTGTTTGCCCAAAGGACGTGCGGAAGCTCGTCCACCCAGCCGGATCTGTGTTCCAAGAGTCTTTTCTTTATGCCTTCGACGATGCTCTTATTTGCTCTTTCCACCTCACCATTACCTTGCGGGTGTGCCACTGATGTAAAGGTGTGGGTGATTTGAAGTTCTTTCAGCCACTGTTGTAGCTTCTTGTCAGCAAAGTTGGTGCCGTTATCGCTCACCAAATTCTGTGGAAGTCCAAAACGACAAATAATAAATTCCCAAATAAATTTTTTGATATGTTTCGCGGTTGTTTGGGCTAAGGGTTTTGCTTCTATCCACTTGGTGAAGTAGTCGATGGCTACCACTAGGAACTGAACATTTTCTGCTGCTGTAGGAAATGGGCCTGTCACATCGATGGCCCACTTCTGAAATGGCCATGAAGAGGTGACTGGAACAAATTCATTCTTCGGTCGGTGCGTGTTGGGTGCGTAGAGCTGGCAAGACCTGCATTTTCTGATGTATGCCAGCGCATCCGTATGCATCCCCGGCCAAAAGTATCCCGCGTTGTTTATCTTAGCTACAACAGCGCGGGGACCTGCGTGTATTCCACAGATGCCTTCGTGTACTTCCCTTAGGAGGTAGTCAGCATCTTGGTTGTCCACGCATCTCAAAAGTGGGCCAAGAAAGTTACGTCTGTAAAGGATGTCATCGATGAGTTGATAATTCAGTGCTTTACAGCGTAGTTTTCTTGCCTGTGCTTTTGACTCTGGTAGTGTACCTGCCGCAAGGTATTTTATTATTGGTGTCATCCACGTTTCCGTGCCGGTTTGGATGACACAAATTTCCTTGTGCGGGACCGAAGGTGTCTCGAGGAGTTCAATGCGGATATCCTTTCCTAAGTGGGTGAAGGCTAATGATGCAAGCTTGCTTAACGCATCCGCAGATTTGTTTTCACTTCGCTTGACGTGTATGACTTTGCAGTCGTTGAATTCGCGCATAAGGGATTTTGCTTGTGCGAGGTACAAGACCATTGTGTCGTTCACGGCCGTGTACGTCCCGTTGATTTGATTGGCTACTAACATGGAATCCACGTGGGCTTCCAAGTTTTTCACTCCCATTTTACGCGCAATTCTCAACCCAGCCAAGAATGCCTCATACTCGGCTTCGTTATTCGTACTTGGAAAATCCAGTCGAATAGCGTAAGTGTATTCTTGGCCTGCTGGGTTGGTTAGTTTCAGCCCTGCGCCTGAACCCTCGTTACTGGCTGCTCCATCAGTGTAGAGTCGCCAGACATCATTGATGTCTTGTGCTGGAGAGGGTTGAGCCTCTTCCTGGCACTCTTTTTCCCGCGATGCAGGCACTTCTGCAATAAAGTTGGCCAAAACCTGGCCTTTTATGGCTGGTCTTGGCTTATACTTTATCGCGTACTCCCCCAACTCAATTGCCCATTTGGCTAGGCGTCCCGATAACTCGGGTTTGCCTAGAACGTTTGCAAGTTTGAAGTTGGAGAGAATGGTGATTGGGTGACCCTGGAAATATCGTCTTAACCTGCGTGAAGCGTGTATAAGTTCTAAGACTAATTTTTCGAGGGTAGAGTACCGGGTTTCTACGTCTGTTAGGATACGGCTGACATAATAGATTGGCATCTGGATGCCTTTTCGCTATACTAGCAGGACTGCCCCGGTTGCTCTATCTGTTGCGGAAAGGTATAGGATTAACTCCTCTCCCGCTCTTGGTGCTGTGAGCGTTGGGAGTTCGATCAAGCGTGACCGAATCTCCTGAAAAGCTGCTTCCGCTTCTGGTGTCCAGCGAAAGTGCGTTTTCTTTAAACAGTTTCTCAACGTTGACACGAAGGGAAACGACTTATCCGCGTGGTTTGCCAAAAAGCGATTAAGTGCCACTAGTCGTCCATTCAGTGTCTGAGCCTGTTTAATGGTAGTAGGTGATTCCATTTTGATAATGGCTTCGACCTTTTCAGGGTTCGCTCTGAAGCCATCTTTAGTGACGATGACCCCCAAGAACTTCTCTTCTTCCATTCCAAAGGCACACTTGCTCGGGTTGAGCTTCATGTTTATCTTCCTGAGCGTGTTGAAAGTTTCTTCGATGTCTTTCAACATCGCTTCTGGGTCAGGGCTTTTGATGACCAAGTCATCCATGTAGACTTCCAAGTTCCTCCCAATTTGGGCATGAAACTGGTTGTCCATCAGGCGTTGGTATGTGGACCCGGCATTCTTAAGTCCGAATGGCATCATTTGATAACAAAATGTGCCATCGGGCGTCCGAAAAGCGGTTTTGTCCTGATCATCAACGGCCATGTGGATTTGATGGTACCCCTTATACGCGTCCAGGAAGCATTTAAGGCGGAACGGTGCCAACGAATCCACCTTAAGATCAATTTCAGGTAACGGATAACAATCTTTGGGGCATGCTTTGTTCAAGTCCTTGAAATCTATGCACATGCGCCATTGTTTGTTATTCTTCGGTACCATAACGGGATTTGCAACCCAAGTTTGATATCTACTAACGCGTACGATGCCGGCGTCAAGGAGTTCCTTGACTTGGGTTCTACACGCGTTAGTTTGTTCTGGCCCCATTACTCTGCGCTTTTGTACGATTGGCGTAACAGCCGGATCGCATTTGAGCTTATGCTCTGCCTTACTTCGGGGTACACCAGTCATGTCAGCTGGTGTCCACGCGAAGATGTCAACGTTTTTCTGTAATAAGCGCTTGAGTAAGGTGCGTGTGGGATCAACAACTGTTGGGCCAATGGAAACGGCCTGGTCAGGATACTTGCCGTTGAATGCCCATCTTTCTGGCTCGGTGATGGTTGGTTTAGCCATCTTTGGTTTGGGTTTAGATGAGACAGATGCGATGCATACCTGGGGAATGCCGGTGATCATCGCTACGCCCTCAGCTGTTGGCCATCCCATCATGCCGTGGACTGAGGATACCACGGCGTTGAATCTTGCCATCCCGTCTCTTCCGAAGAGAATGTCGTATGTGTGGTGTGGCTTCCTCATTACGACAAAATCCACGTCTTCCCTGATGGCTTGTATCCGCAGCTGCGGGAACAGGCAGAGTACTTCACCATTGGGAGGCATTTCCTGCGGGAACAGCTTGCGTACTGCGCGTAAGGACGTCACGTCTCTGAGCATGGTTGGTCCTGCGGATCCAGTTGGTTTCTGCGCAGACGTCCCTCTTCAAGGTGAGTCTTGCGGGTCCAACTGGGCTCTGCTGGGACCTACCTCTTCAACGGCATTTCGTCTTTGATGTTGCTGCTGGTGCTGTGTTAGGTGTGGTTAATGCAGTAGTCGTGTTTCGGTTTTTGAAAACTCTAGTTTTTTACCTCGGTAATTTCGACGAAGCTGTTACGATAATAATCAGTAATTCGTGATTGACTTATTTTTATGTCTTGTATTGTATTATGTATACAATTTATATGAGAACTACATTAATTGGAATCATGTTTATTACAGCTTAACTGATCACAAAGTTGCATTGATCTTATTGTTTTATAAGAGAACACAATTTACTATATCAATATGTATGTACATTTAGAACATGAGTTGAACATATTAAGCACATGACCAGTTGCAGACACTTACTTTGTGATGTTATCATTACACTATGCAATTGATTTGATACATTGATTCTCTTGTGATTAAATACATTTTTTAAACTTTTGGAGTTATAAGTTACTGACTTGGAGGCATCTAATTATTAGTTGCAGCAAATATTTGTCACATACTTAATAAACCATTTTCTCTCTAGTAGTTATATGGTTTATTGTTTAATACCTACGTACACATTTCATTTTGATGAGTGTATCTGTTATTTCCAAATGCTTGACTAATCTCATAGGGTAGTATTAATCACTTTTATCCGTTTGTAGCGTTACATTTACTTAGTCATTTAAACGTTCCAATTGAACACGAATGGGATGGTTGATGGTTCCGGTGGTGGTCGTTTGGCCATGGGATAATTCAGTTGTACTCCATTCTGAATATTAATCATTAATCAACTTAGCAGCCATTGACCGCCACACTCGCCATTCTGGTAGGTTCATTTGAAATTCACTTTTAATGTTCTTGCTTCTGAAAAACAAGTTCAGGGAGGTCTCTATGTGATGAGATATAAGAGCAGGTACCAAAAAATCTACAAAGAGTATCTTTTAATTTAATGTTTAATGATGACGTGTAATCAGTCCCTGACAAATAGAACTTTCTGCACAGGTACTTTGTCAACGCTACCATCACCGACGACACATCGATTTCTTTGACAATGTGAAGACAAGTCCCTCCTGAGAAAACCATGTAACGAGCTGAGCAGAATCCATGGCCACCTTTGACAATGTGTCATTATTGGCATTTTGAATGATGAAAACAAATGAAAAACACGTTGCCTATGATGAAACGTTTCCGCTTTAGCACATGAGATTTATGGTTTTTAACAAGCATATATAGCTTTAGCCGTGTTTGATGTTTAGGTTTTTTGTCTACTTGTAGGTGTATTGTTAAGTTATTTGTGTCAGTGTTTTGTTGAACTATTTTTAAGATGTATTTGGGTTGATTATAATAAAAAGTTTGTTTTAAGATGTATTTTGGTTGGTTATAATGAATGTTTGGTCATTTAGTACAATTATTATGCTTTCTGACTAAACAGATATATTTCATTCAGCACTAAATAGTTTAGAGGGGTAAAATAGTCAATTTGCACAGTCATTCAGAGGTTCAACCAAACAACACTTACTGGCTCAGAGCCTCTTATTCATTCAGACCTTTTAATGATTCAGCACTTAATGGTTCAACACTTGCCAAACAGCCCCTTACCATCTACGACAAAACGCCTCTTCGTAAACAACCTCCGAAACCAACAACACTGCTAACTATCTCCACTTTTTTGCCATTGTTTGCGGCCATCAAAAACACAACGCAAGACCAAGCAAGCATTCGTTCGTTTCCATCCACCAGTGGCCGCCAAAGGCCGCTGCCTTCTTGCACTGCTCCAAAACAGTCGTCCCAATAAAAATTCCGTGTCCTCCTAGCCTCCTAGGCGATTTGCCCTCTTCAAGATGTAATTGGGTGGGCCTTAATGTGATTCGGTGGGTAGCACTATAATTTAAGTCTAGCCCACATAATTAAATTGTGCATCCAATTAAAGATAACCCACTTTATAGTTTCTTTTAGATTCCTCGCATAAGCTTCCACTTTGTAGTTCTGGACTTCTGGTCCCATTTAACTTCAATCATCTTATTTTGTATTCACTTGTTTCCTGCACACGAGATGAAAACAAACACATGTATTCAATCTAGATAATAATTATGCCAATATTCTCTAAATATAATTCAAAACACAGGAATTGTGACTTACTTTCTTTCCCTTTTTATCTTTTTGTTTCTCATTTGTTATCTAATTTCAAATATTAAGCTCAAGTATGTATTAATAACAATTTAAAAATGGCACGATTATAATAAACGTTTTAAACTTGTTTTTAAGCACCAAACGCCTACAAACATAAAAGATCTCAAGAAAATTGTGTTCGATATATATAAATAACTAAAACACACGATATTAGACATTAAAAACACATCCTTTTGCTACTCAACGGTTGGACCAGGGTTGGTCCAAACCATCCGGCTCTACCTCATAGCTGGCGTTGGAAGCCTCCTTTATCCATAGATGAAACCTTCCGATATATACGATTAATTGGGAGTCCCTGATATCTAACTCATACTCGTCCAGGCCTAAGCTACACGATTGGCACGGTTAGTAGATATATAATATGTGTGTAAGGTTCTTTTGTGGGAGAATTCTCAAAATAGCCTTTTTGAGAAGAGAGAATCTCTAAAATAGCCCATGAGATTTCATTCTTCTAAAATAGCCTTTCAAATTCAACTTCCACGTAACATTGGAAATTTCCCCGTGATATTTCGTGGACAAATCAAAACTGCCATTGTCAAGCCTTCACAACTACCACGCGAGTTTTCATCTCAAATCCGTCTTAAATGTTTGTTTTCACATCAAATCTAACATGATAAAAACCAACTTTAACGTGATGTTTCAACCTGTTTCCGTCTCCAACGTGAGTTTTCAAAATTATGGTTTTTTAAGTTTTTTTTTGAAATTCATCTCCGAAGATGAATTTCAAATGATTTTCATCTACAATCATCTTCATCATCTTCTTTATCCAAATCTCACCATTTCCTCCACCACCTAATGCTACCGGACACCACCACCGTCTGGATGGACGGCGATATTGAAACCCCATCATGGTCACCCACCACAACCACCCACCACCACAAAGACCTCACACATGACACCACCACTTACGCTTCTCTCACCACCCTTAAATCCATGCTCGAAACCGAATGGTGGTGGTTGTGAGAGTGATACCATTCGGTTGGTGAACACCATAAGTAATGTTTCTGGTGAAATCCCAAGTGGGTTTGTTTACTAACGAATCTTGAAGATGTTACACTTTCCGGCAATAAGCTCACCGGAATCCTACCGGAAAACATGTCAAAGTTAAAAAAATTTGAATTCATTGTTATCAATCTAAATTTTCCGCTTTTACCTAGCCCGACATATGTTTATCCCAAATTTAATGAATCATCTTCAAGTCCCTTATCAACTAGAGGCAAACCATCCATCAAAAGTGGGAGAACATAAACATGGTTTTTGGTAAGATTATGAGAAAGTGGGAGAAGATGATAAAATAAGTTTAAATTCTAATGAAATTCATCTTGGCAGTTGACTTGTAATCAAAATTCGTCTCCGGAGTTGATATTCATTTGAAATTCATCTTTGGAGATGAATTTCAATAAAACTCAAAAATCAACTTTTTAAAAACTCATGTTGGAGACGAAAACAGGTTGAAACATCACGTTAAAGTTGGTTTTTATCATGTTAGATTTAATGTGAAAACAAAACGGATTTGAAATAAAAACTCGCGTGATAGGTGGGAGGGCTTGACAAATGGCAGTTTTTGATTGGTCCACGAAATATCACAAGGAAATTCCAATGTCACGTGAAAGTTGGATTTGGAGGACTATTTTGTGAAAATGAAATCTCATTGGCTATTTTGAAGATTCTCTTTCCTCAAAAAGGCTATTTTGGGAATTCTCCCTTCTTTTATATTGTTTTACATCATTAAAAGCATATCATCTTAAGCGTTTGTGTCAACAAAACCTAAATAAATTATAACAAACTAGTGTTATACCTGGTGCCAGGGCCGTCTTTGAGGTCATGGCAGGGTAGTCGACGGCCACAGGCCTGACACCCCGTTAGGCCCGAAAATTGGAGGTTAATTTGTCTTTGTGATCTAGATCGTTGTGTAAACGAGCTATAAGCGGTTTGAGTTACTCGAGATCGGCTCGTTATAATCTAGAATAGAGCCGGCTCACAAGTCTAGACGAGCTTATAGCTATTAGGTTATGTCATCTTCCTCATATTATAACTTAAACCATGGGAACACAGGCAGTCGGCAATCGAAAAATATGGCTCTTATTCCACTCTTCTTTTCTCATCTACAATGTAGATCTACCAACAAGACGAAGTAATAAACCCGTATTTGAAGAATTTTGTCTCGTATATATTGGGTATCGGTTCTTAAAGGTTTTTCAAGCAACCCGACCCGAGACCGACCCGATAACCGAATGTGATAAACTCCAGGACCGACATTCTCTACAATACATTAGGGTCGGGTCGGTTTAGTCCTTTTTCGGTCCGGTTATACGGGTAATTTCGGGTCGAACCCGAATCTGCACACCCCTATCCGAAACCAACAACACTGCTAATTATCTCCACTTTTTTGCCATTGTTTGCAGCCATCAAAAACACAACGCAAGACCAAGCAGGCATTCGTTCGTTTCCACCCACCAGTGGCCGCCAAAGGCCGCTGCCTTCTTGCACTGCTCCAAAACAGTCGTCCCAATAAAAATTCCCTGTCCTCCTAGCCTCCAAGGCGATTTGCCCTCTTCAAGATGTAATTGGGTGGGCCTTAATGTGATTCGGTGGGCAGCACTATAATTTAAGTCCAGCCCACATAATTAAATTGTGCATCCAACTAAAGATAGCCCACTTCAGTTTCTTTTAAATTCCTCGCGTAAGCTTTCACTTTGTAGTTCTGGACTTCTGGTCCCATTTAACTTCAACAAGTTTTTTGACCCGCGCGTTGCAGCGCGAGGGAGCTGTTAGTTGTTGGATCCCAATCCTTACTCCATCATAGTTGGTTATGTAGATGTATGTGCCAAACTCTGTTAAATCAGTGTATTGTTTGAAATTGAATATATCAACCTAAAGTTCAGGCTTTTGGCAGTCAATGTACGTTTAAAATTATTAGGTACCATGGAATTAGACCCAACCGGATGAAAGTTATTGACTCATGTTTTTACACTTTTGTTTATAAATAAGAACCAAGGCAAATTATTCAACTGACATCAACCAATGAGTGAAGATGTAGAACCTTTGGCTCACTTGTAGATGATATTCCAATGAGTGAAGAACTCTCACCTGCAGTTTAAATTACAAAACCATAATAAGTAATTTGAGGGTTGAAAATATGGATAAAATGATATTCCAATCTACTATTACGAAATGAAAGTACTATGCGTTGTATTTATTATACTGTGTCAGGGATCGTAAGAGTAAAATCCTCCGCTAAACAAAAACACGTATAAGAAAAGCGCTTACTTCCTGCAAAACATTGCTTATTATGAGATATGTCAACACTCTTTAAAACTCCATATTCAATGCTTTCCTTCTTCCTTTATACACCGTCTGCAATAACAATGTAAAACTTATCAATATACATACTGAAGTAAAATTAAAAGACATAATCGATAGAACATTGAGACATGGAGCTGATTACCGAATATTTAGCCTGGCCAATCGCTTCGTACATGTGATAATTGTTAATGTTCGAGATCGGCTGTCCAAATGATGTCTTTTATGCTGCAATCACACATCCAGAAGCAAAAGTAAGAACCATAATAGAAACCCAACATCAAAACATGCATGAACAATATTTATTATACAATCAAAAAGTATAAATTCAAATAAAGCATATATTGAACTTGTATCCATAAGCAGCAATAAAAATCATTTTTAAAATTTTATATTTTACATGGTATTATTAGTTGATTTGATATCCAAATGAAGGAGTATGTGTTAAGTTGTTTATTTTTATAGTAATCAGTTGTGTGTTTATTATCTGTAAATTTGGTGACAGATGTTGCGGTTACTGGCTATTTTAATATAATTCTTAGAACATAAAAGTCCATACCTAACATAAAACAGGATAATATGATACAAAAGATAATATAGACAGATACTGCAAGAACAAATAAGCATGAGGCAAATCGCAAGCAGTAATTCTAATTGATAGTTTTGGTTGCAGAATATTATAAATCTATAAACTAAAAGTTGTAAGCATTAACTGTAGTTCTCATTATCAAATTAGTGGCTCATCACTCCTTAGTTCTCTCTTTTAGTTAGGCATACAGCACTTTTAACAATAAAAAATTAAAAGATTGAGAGATATATAAGAATACATACCAAAGCTGCAGATGGGTTGAGCAAATCAGATCCTGTTCAAAAAACGAAAAACTAAAGAAGCCATTAATAAACAAAAGAAAAAAAGGCCAGAACCCTAAAAAATTTACATATGAGTAGAATGCATTTCAATTATTAAGACCTTTTATATATAACACAAACCGAACTACATCGGGATAATGGGTAAGCGAGCAACAAGCTGCGCCGCTATCCCCTTTTGAATCGCAAAGCCTATTCTACTAGATATAAATCCTTGGTTCCTTGGGCTCACTGTGTACCCGCTCCAAGAAGCGAACCGCCTCGGATCCAAAAGTGTCGAAGTCAAATGATATCCAAAGAAACAAAACTAAAAAAGGCAACCATTTAACTTCCTTTATGAGTCAGTATCTTCAATTGTAAAAACCCCAATTTTGGAAATGTAATAACCCTAAGAACTGAAGTGGGGCAATCTCATTGAGAAATAGCAACAGTGGAGCGGATAATCTGAAACATGGGATTTTATTTCTATGAGGGAATCGAAGATTAAGAATTTACACATTACCTAATCGGGGCAGCCGTGTTGGATGGTCGCTGTAGTTGTTATCTTATGGATAAGGGATGTTTGTAAGTAAGGTAGGAAACATTACACGTGGGTGGTGGTAAATTGAGTGAATATGTGAGCTGATAAAAACTTACTTTTTAATATATATATATATATATATAATCATCTTATTTTGTATTCACTTGTTTCCTGCACACGAGATGAAAACAAACACATGTATTCAATCTAGATAATAATTATGCCAATATTCTCTAAATATAATTCAAAACACAGGAATTGTGACTTACTTTCTTTCCCTTTTTATCTTTTTGTTTCTCATTTGTTATCTAATTTCAAATATTAAGCTCAAGTATGTATTAATAACAATTTAAAAATGGCACGATTATAATAAACGTTTTAAACTTGTTTTTAAGCACCAAACGCCTACAAACATAAAAACACATTCTTTTACCTACTCAACGGTTGGGCCAGGGTTGGTCCTGACCATCCGGCTCTACCTCATAGCCGGCGTTGGAAGCCTCCTTTATCCATAGATGAAACCTTTCGGTATATGCAGCTAAATATATACGATTAATCAGGAGTCCTTGATATCTATAACTCATACCCATTCAGGCCTAAGCTACGCGATAGACATGGTTAGTAGATACATGGAAGCACCGAAGCAAAACCACCATATATATGCATGTGAGTGGGGAAGTGCAGTTGACAAATATCGATTAAGCACTATCAAGGATAAAGTTATCGCAATGTGAGATTTTTTTGGGTCGAGTACCTAGCAGATATAAGTCAAATTTATGGGAGATTTTGTTGTCGATGATACTGACTAAAAAGAAAGGTAGGTAGAAGATAAATACAAGTGATTAAAGATCAAAATAATTGAAGATAAATACAAGTGATTAAAGATCAAATTAATTGAAGAATTTGTCGACGATGAAGCAACGAACTACCTTTAATGCACAGTTGGTGTGGAATGCCATTGATAATTGGTGTAAATTTCCATCATTATACGCGTTTTCAACCCAGGATTTGTTGGATCGGAGCTTCTTAAGTACTCGTTTTTCCCCACTCGAAAAGCAAAAGCGATCCATACTATTTGCCTCATAACATTTTCGTGTATACAGAAAGCTAGAAACTTGGTGGTATTTAAAAGGATGCCAGTTAATATTCGTGGAACAATTGGTGAAATATAAGCTCTTAGCATTTTGTTGTTGAACAATCGTGCAAAATGGCCCGGCCTAACGCAGGAGAGGTGGCGTGAATTTAATCTTCATTGGGGTGGGGAGTGGGGGGGCTTTTAATTGGGTGTGGATGCGCAAAATGTCAAAGTGTATACGTTAAAACAAAAGGTAAACGGGGCAACAAGCTGCACCGCTACCCCTTTTGAATTGAAAAACTCAGTATTTTAAAAACTACATTAATATATTTTGGAGTTATAAAATTATTATGCATGACCCGTTTGACTAGGCTAACTAGCTTCACAGTCTTAAGCGCGAGGAAACTAAAAGTGTCCAATGCAAAAGATATAATATACCTGTTGGTTGTCAAGACACGTCTTCTCATGTTTAGTTATCTTGCATGAAGTAACTTTTAAAGCTGCCTCGCCGACCGTGAAACCATTACTCCCCAAGCCCTCGAGAGGAAACCCGTGTTTCTTCCCAAACATACACATATTCTTCCCATCCATCCAAAAATCAAAATATTAGTCGGTCAAAGAGTTCATTATACATGTAAATGGTTTACTAGCAACTTGCAATTAAACCCATATTTTGCGTAGTAAAAAATATTTTGTTGATGGTTGAAAGAAAATAGGGTTGCTCCAAAATTCGTGTCATCCGATAAACAACTGACTTCCATAACACCAAACTTTGAACTTTAGCAAGACATTCATTATTATTGCTATATATATAGTTTTCAACCCAAAAATAGATTCACCCACCGGCCACCATAAATTCACAAGATAATATCAATAAATCTCCATTTAATTTCCCGCTGTGTAAAATACAATTTTGCAAAATAACATATGTAACTTTTTTGTTTATTTATTAAACGACCACGTCCACAGTAAAAAAAAAGGAGGTTCTTGCAACATTATTACAGTGGCCAACTTACCATAAGTTCATTATTATTTATTAATTAGACAGTCTTCCCAATTATGTTTAGAGATCTTCAAGCTTGTCTAGAGCATACATCGGAAGCTCATCGGGTTATGACCAAACACTAAATTGAGGATTCAGGTCACTTAATGATGTGTATGTAACATTGAAGACCTGGTGTTTGTCGATGATAAACCAAGGAACTAGCAAGAAGCTACTAGTAATAACCAACGGGCAATGGCAGGAAGCAATTGAAAAGGAAATCGAATCTTTCGACAAAAACAAGACTTGGATGCTCATATATCTATTTATAAGAGATGCCAAAGTGATCACGACATATAAGGTGATGATAGTTGTTTAAGTCACGCGAAAACCAAAATAATCTCGATAAATAGGGTTAATAAGCGTATCAAATCTATGATAACTTGTTGTATATAACCGGTTATATACAGTCAATCATGATTCCTTAACTCATCTTATCAGCATGCCGTTATTTCAAAACTGTATCCACTGACTCTTTTTTTTTAAGAAAATGGAGGTAACCGATACTTGATTATGCTCGGCTCAATCGAGCTTTTTCACGAGCCGATCTTAGATTTGTTGAAAAAGTTCAACTCTTCAAGTCAAACCACGTTTAGTCAAAACATGGTTTACAACATAGACCACTGCTCGTCTACAGTATACTCCTCCGAGTTTACATGGTTTACACAACTCTTTTTTTTTATTGAAGACCAGTGATCTCGAGTATCTCGTTCAGTTATTAAACCCGAGCTTAAACTTTGTATAAAAGCTCTAAAATGCATTTTGGGTCCCGAAATGTTGACTTTTTCATGGTTTGACTTAAAGAGTTGACTTTTTCAACATCCCAGGCTTAGATCCCATCTAAGGTTCGAAATGTGAACCAAAACGTGGGAACCTCGACCCCAGTCATATATCCCACTTCAGGTTCGGAATGTGAACCATAAGTTTATGTCACTTAAGCTTATGTCACATTCGTTACGGTACCGGAACAAAAACATTAACAAAATCGGCACTCGGTCGGTACTGAAGCTAAAACAAAACGCGTTGAGTCTACTCGAATTCGGTTGGTTTCCATCATGTTCGTTAACGTACCGGAACTAAAACAAAACAAAAAACGAAATTGACATTCGTCGGTTTTTGTGACGTTTGTTACGGATCGAAACTAAAAATAAAAACAAAAATGATAAATAAGGTGACGCAAAGTTGCCCAATCGAGACTGTACGACACTAAAAATTGTAATTGTATTATAAAATATAAATTTAATAATATATGATATATCCATTTATTTGTATAGTGATATTTTGCTGTCACCAATGTCCAATCCAAAATCCTCGCCACGTTAATTAAATTATATTGTAATATTTTGTTGTCACCAATATTCAATCCAAAATCCCCACCACGTTGATAACGAGAAATAATTAATGAAGGCGTGACATAGTCTCAATTAATTGATTGGCTCACCTTTAAATAAAGAAACCCGTAAACAAATAATATATGGTAACACTAGGGTATAGCCCGTGTTAACACGGGTGGAAAAACATATCTAACAAACATAATAAATTTAAACAACAAATTCATGCATAACTAAGTTATTTAATAAGTGTGACCTTAAATTTAATTTTCATATTCCAAAGAGTTTAGGAGATCATCAAAATTTGACTCATAGTTCTCACACTCTAACAACCATTTTACCTTCTCGCCAGGGGCGGATGTAGTGCATGACTACGGTTGGCCGGTGCCCACCGTACGGCTGCCGGAGAGCCGCGTTTGGGAGTACGTTTTAGTATATTATGTGTCAACATTCAGCCTGTGCCCACCGTCTGCTGCCGGCCTGTGCCCACCGTCGGTTAACATCATCGGTGGATTTAGAAGGAGGCAATGACCTGCGGCAGCGATTTGGCGATGCAGTTGTTGAACTACTGTGAAACTGAGAGAGGGAAGATGAAAAGTGTAGACTGCCTCACCGCCATAAACGCCTTTTAATTTCTTCAATTAATGCAAAACTTGAACTATATTTTTTAACTATAAAAGGCCCACTATGATTTTGTTTTATTGTTTATCTTTTTTATAGTTTATTCTATAAATTAAACAATGATTAGGAGTGACACCTAATAGTTCATACACTTACGGTCTTACTTTTCAAGCTTGAGGATCTAGTAGTTTTAATTTTATCCTTTTATTGATTTTTTATTTAATATATTAATTGCATTTGAATATGAACTTTCTCTTTTTATGTTCTTCTTTACAATTTTTATAATAATATTATTTGGTTAGATAAACGATTTTTGCATGCCAAAAATATTATTAGCGTTATATGTAAAAATACTTTTCGAAATACAATTTGTGAACCTCTTATTATTATCAACGACTATCATTAAGTTCGTGAAATATATACGAACAAAAATTTCTAGTTATGTTACCGATAGTGGCCCAAAAATATCAATTTAACTATGGGCCTTCAAAATGGTTGGTCGGTCATATTCTCTTTGACCCGACTTATTTTTTTACCTAATCCATTTTGTGCCCACCCTAACAAAAAATTCTGGATCCGCCACTGCTTCTTGCTAACTTCATTTTCCAAATCCAAATGTGTCCTTTCTTTTCTAACATTAGCAAGATTCAAGTGATTCAAATCTCTTAAAAGAAACATAGATTCTAATATTGATTTAGGATAGTGCCCGTGTTACACGCGGTAGAACATATTTAAAACATAATATATATGTAACATAATATAAATTTAATCAAATCTAAATGTTGTACTTATAAATAAATGAAATATTTCAATATTGTTCAATATTGTGTCCAAATAATAGTATTTGAACTAACAATATATTTCAAACCCGGGTAATATTTAAAACGAAAGTACAAAATAATTCGCAGTAGTTGTAGAAATTATAATATTGGATTTAAAATTGAAATAAATTGGAAGATAATTTTGAATTTCGATTTGTTAACGAAAAAGTCTATAACTTATTTTTGTAACGTTCATATAAAGGTTGAAAATTATTTCCAAATCAATATTCATTATCATTATTATAAAATAAAGTCTAAATCATATACCAAAGATGCATACAATTACCAGAAAGTTAATTTGAATTTGTAATTTATATATATACAATATTGTATATTGTATACAATTACCAAATATATTTTTTATAGATATACAATATTGTATATTGTATATATTGTATTAACCTTTATAAACACAATTAGATTAAGTTGTTTAAATGTAACAATATAGTCAAAATTTTAATGTATATAAAATAATATTTTTTAGTCAAATCATTATTATTAATATGGACCATTAATTATAAATTAATGGTTAATCATATACCAAAAATGTTTAGAATTACCATATTCAAAGCATTAACCTCCACTGACCTTAAATATGTAAGTTGAAATTTGAGTGCGTGATTAATTTTATAACTATTCATTACATATACTTATTTATGTAAGATATAATATAAATAGAAACGATAATAAAATTTTGAAATTAGAATCTTAAAACTAACAATATATTTAAAACCCGGGTAATATTTTAAACGAAAGTACGAAATAATTCGTAGTAGTTGTAGAGATTATAATATTGGATTTAAAATTGAAATAGATTGAAAGATAATTTTGAATTTCGATTTGTTAATATTAAAGTTATAACTTATTTTTGTAAAGTTCATATAAAGGTTGAAATTATAGTCAAATCATTATCATTATTATAAAATAAAGTCTAAATCATATACCAAAGATGCATACAATTACCGGAAAGTTAATTTGAATTTGTAATTTATATATATACAATATTGTATATTGTATACAATTACCAAAGATATTATATATATATATATACACACACAATATTGTATATTGTATATGGTCCTTAAGTTATTAACTTTATAAACACAATTAGATTAAGTTGTTTAAATGTAACAATATAGTCAAAATTTAACTGTATATAAAATAATATAATTTAGTCAAATCATTATTATTAATATGGACAATTAATTATAAATTAATGGTTAATCATATACCAAAAATGTTTAGAATTACCATATTCAAAACATTAACCTCCACTGACCTTAAATATGTAAGGTGAAATTTGAGTGCGTGATCAATTTTATAACTATCCATTACATATATTTATTTATGTAAGATATAATATAAATAGAAACGATAATAAAATTTTGAAATCAGAATATAAATAGTAATCAAATAGTTTTGTAAATTATCAAAATATTATCAAAATAAGGTAATATAACTTATCTTGGAAAATTTTAGTCAACTTATTATTTAAATTATTGATCATTAATTCTAAAATTAAGTTATTTAAATGTAACAATATAGTCAAAATTTTAATGTATATAAAAAATATATATTTTAGTCAAATCATTATTATTATTATTATGGACCATTAATTATAAATTAATGGTTAATCATATACTAAAATTGTTTAGAATTACCATATTCAAAGCATTGACCTACATTGACCTTAAATATGTAAGGTCAAATTTGAGTGTGTGATAAATTTTATAACTATCCATTACATATACTTATATATGGTGATCAAATTTATAACGATAATAAATTTTTTAAATTAAAATATAAATAGAAATCAAATAGTTTTGTAAATTATAAAAATACGGTAATATAAGTTATGTTTTAAAATTTAGTCACAATTTAAATCTATATAAAATAATATGTTGTAGTTAAATCATTATTATTGTAGACCATTATTTATAAGGAAAGTCAATATTCAATATTGATGTTAATTAAAGTGTGATTGTGATAATTAAAGTATTTAAATTACCATATTCATGTTAATTCGGTTATTTAGACAAATAAGGAAAGTCAAACTAAATAAATTGTATTAATAACCTGAAATAATAAAATCAAATATTAATATTGATATTATGGAGTATTTTAATTATAATTAATAACCGGAAAATTTTAAAGGTGTTACCGGAAAAACGAAATTGTGAGAATGACTATGGTATCTCGGATTTTTTCGTAGAATTTAAATTGAAATTAGGTTGTATGACTCGTGACATTTACCTGAAATTATAAAGTAGAATATTAATGTTTATGTTATGGAACATTTAATATTTAATTTATAACCGAAAAATTTAAATGTCTTACCGGAAAATACAAATAATGATAATAACCATGGTATCTCCGTTTTTTATTAAGAAACTATAATCAAATTTTCCGTAAATCAATCGGGTAAATTACCTGAATTAATAAAGTGTTGTTATAACATTGATATTATGAAATATTAGAATTATAATTTATAACTGGATAATTTAAATGTGTCTTACCGGAAAAACGAAATAATAATACTGAATATGGATGAAGCTGATTTATATTTAGAACCTAGAAGAAAAACATATGTAACAAAAAAAGAGGAAAAATATTAAAATTCAAATAAATATAAAAACACCCATTGTTATAGATATAACACATAAACGGAAAACTTACAGGAATAACTTACCGGAATAACGTAAATACGTAGAAATATTAGCTCCATCGCCGTTTTTGATTTAGAACCTTAACAATGAAAATAAAGATAAAAAGGTTAGATCTACAATAGCCGGAAGAAAATATGATGTTGCCGGAAAAAGATATAACATTGCCGGAAAATCATATAACATTGTTGGCCATTAAAGTATAATATATAACCTTACCGGAAAACGATTAATCTCGATCTAAATTACCGGAATATAGAAGATGGTGGAGTTAGTAATTAAGCCGAGAGAGAGAGAGAGAGATTAAAATGATTAAAATGATGGTGGAAAATTCTAAGGTTTAAATAGTGTGTGAGATGACACATGGCAGCATAGTAGAGACTCATAGAATGGAAATTTGGTGAGTTGGTTCCGCCTAGGTGGATAGCCTAGTAGAATGACATATGGAAAATTGTATTGATTTAATATATTAGTAAGATTTGGTACTTAACTTGTATTGTAATGTATTCAACATTCATCAATTTTCCTATAACCATATCTTTTATTTATGATTTACAATCAACCTTAAATAATATAATTTATCTAATAAATTTCATAACATTAAATGTAACATCCCGAAATTTCTAAGTAATATTTAATATATTATTTTGTCGGGTGAAATAAACGAGTTAGTGGAACAGCATAATATGAAGACTTAGTAGGATAATTAGATGGGTTTAGATATGGACCAAAAGGAAATATGGGCCTTTGGTCCATGGGCTTGAGGGAGTATAAATACCCCCTTAAACCCCAATCCTTTCCATTCCATCCATTTATCCATATCTCTACACACACCCAAAACACACACACCACATACACCGCCGGCGGCCGAGGAGAGGAATGAACAAGATCCGAGAGAGGGTGAGCGATTAGTTGTGATTAAACAAGTTAAACGAGATCCAAACAAGCTCAAAAAGGTATGATTCTTGATCTTTGAAGTTTAAAGATCCAAGCTTTATAGTGTATAAACTACCGAAAACGGTTGGGGAACGTAGTGGGTGATGTTGAACCATAACAAGGGTGTTAAAATCGCCAAAATGCTTGATAGAAACCAAACAGCGGCTGGACTGGGCAACTTCGCCGCGAACTGGGCAACTTCGCCTTCAAAGCGATAACTTCGCCTGAGGCCAAGTTCGCTTAATTGATAACTTCGCTTACGGCCAAGTTCACCTAACTGGTAACTTCGCCTGAGGCCAAGTTCGCCTAACTGATAACTTCGCTTACGGCCAAGTTCGCCTAACTGATAACTTCGCCTAAAGCTAAGTTCGCCTGATGACAACTTCGCCTAAAGCTAAGTTCGCCTGATGGCAACTTCGCCTAAAGCTAAGTTCGCCTGATGACAACTTCGCCTAAAGCCAAGTTCGCCTGATGACAACTTCGCCTAAAGCCAAGTTCGCCTGATGACAACTTCGCCTAAAGCCAAGTTCGCCTAAGGTTTAACTTCGCCTAAAGTCAAGTTCGATTAGAAAATAGATTATAAACGATAAGTAAAAGTAAGCTAATACTAGGCCACCAGATTAAATCAGGCGAGTATTGATACGTGTAACTTATACAGTCAGCCAAGCTCAGTTAAAGAAGGGATTTACAACTATCGGAGGAAGAAGCAGAGTTCAGGTGAGTTTCTAGCCCCATTCCTTGTTATGTTTTCGGGGCTGTGTGCATACTCGATGTGAAGTGTGAATACACTTACCTTAAGTGGTAAGTGTATGCTATAGATGTTATACGAGGTATATGTTTTATAATGCTTGTCGGTACGTGAACGATCTTCGGATATTGCACGTATCGCCAAGGATAGTAAATTCCAAGTGGTTGATAGCGTGTATGAATGTTACGATGTGACTTGTTCATTACGTAAATACTGAACTGATATGAAGTGTGATATAGGCAGGTAGAGGTAGAGTGTGTTAGAAGTGGCAAGAGTCTAAGGGTGTTAGTGGCATAACGTGAGCGCGTGATAGGGAAAGCCTGTACGTGCCATCGTTATTACGTGGGTATGAATGCTATGATGTGACTTGCTTATTATGTAAATGATATGAAGCATGTTGTAGACAAGTAGAGGTAGAGCGTGTTAGAAGTGGCAAGAGTGTAGTAAGAGTGTTAGTGACATGACGATAGTACGTGGTAGGGTAAGCCTATACGTGACTACGTCATTAAAGTGGCAAAGTGGCATAACGTTATACGTTATTAAAGTGGCAAAGTGGCAAAGTGGCATAACGTTATACGTTATTAAAGTGGCAAAGTGGCATAACGTTTTACGTTATTAAAGTGGCAAAGTGGCATAACGTTTTACGTTATTAAAGTGGCAAAGTGGCATAACATTATACGTTATTAAAGTGGCAAAGTGGCAAGTGGTAGGTGTAAATAAGAGGCTAAGTGGTAAGGTAAGCAGGTTAGATGTGAAAGTGTGAATACACTTACCTTAAGTGGTAAGTGTATAGATGTTATACAAGTAGCTATTATGTAATGCTTGTCGGTACGTGAACGATCTTCGGATATTGCACGTATCGCCAAGGATAGTGATTGTCAAGTGGTTGTTAGTGTGTATGTATTCTATGATGTGACTTGCTTATTATGTAAATATTGTATTGATATAAAGTGTGCTGTAGACAAGTAGGGGTAGATTGTGATAGAAGTGGCAGAGTCTAGTAAGAGTGTTAGTGGCATGACGATAGTACGTGGTAGGGTTAAGCCTATACGTGACTTCGTTATTAAAGTGGCAAAGTGGCATAACGATATTCGTTATTAAAGTGGCATCAAGTGGCATAAGTGGCTAAGCTGTAGGGGTAATTAAGAGGCTAAGCTATAGGGGTAATTAAGTGATTAAGCAGTGGCATGTTAGACTGTGGACTATGTGTCTTCGGATACGTATATATTGTATGTAGTGGTTGTATGATAAGTTGCTTGATTAACTATAACTCACTCAGCGTAGCTGACTTTTAGTATGCACGCAGGTGAGTAGAATGAGACAGCTAGCTTGAGCGGGCACATGGTGGGCGAATAGGAGACTGACATCTGAAGACTCAAGATGTTTTAATGTAATTGACGTTTATTTTGAAAGACAAGAATGTTTAATTAAGGCAAGTTTTGGATTGCTGTAACGTTTCATGAAAGTTTTTATATTCCGCGAAAGTTTTAATGAACTCTGATTTATAAGAACTGTGTTTATGAGTAAATCCGACGCTAAAGTAGGGCTACCGGGTTCGGGGCCTTACATTAAAACACCGCTTGCGGTGAAAACTATTTTTTTTTAACTTTTTGTTTGGTAACTTGAGTACCAAACCTTTTTTTTTTTTACTTTTTTGTGCTTTATGTGGTTTGGAATTTTAACCATTTACATCATTTTTGCTAATTCGTTAAGACTTACCAAAGAATCCCTATTTCCATCGCTTAGTTTCATCAAGCAGATTGAGATTGTTTGGACATATAAATATAAAAAAGAGACAGATAACGGCTCCCGTTAGATTAGTGGAAACTCTTTTTATAGAGGGGATGAGGGGTAGAGATAGACCCAAATTGACTTGGGAATTAGGATGAGATGATTATGCGTAATTTGCTAGACTTGCACCTCTCTGAAGACATGGTTGAGGATAGGAGTTCCTGAAGACGTATAATTAAGGTTAACGACCTTTAGGAGGAGGGGCTATTTCTTGTTATGGCCTTCATTATTGTTGTTGTAATTTTTTGCCTTAGTTTAGTGTTAGTCTGTTTATAATGAAATATTGCTTGGAACGTACTAATATCATATTGTTTTAGTTTATCTACTGATATTCTTTTATTTTATGTTGTATAATTTTATTTTATTTGTTTATCTATTTACTTTCGAGTTTGGGTCTCGCCTGAAGCAAACTTCTCTATCCTTAGAGATAGAGGTAAGGTTTGTCTACATCTCACCCTCCTCAAACCCTACTGATAGCTTTGGCTATTTGTGGGAAATACTGGGTATGACGGTTGTTGTTGTTGTTTAGCAACCATGCCGTTAATCGTTTCATCTAACTTACACGTGAAATGCTCTTTGATTGCATCTGGTTTTGTTACCTTTTCACCTTCTATAACTGGTCGATTGATTCTTGTGCTTTTAATGCTTCTATCGAAGATACCTTGAAAAACTAACGGTTTTTGTCACTCTGTTTCATTTGATCCTCGCTTTCTGTTTTAAATCAAGTTCGTGATCAAAAGTTGTGATTTTATTAAGGAGTTCCAACCGAATTCTACATCCCTAGGCACTAAGAGGCCTACTCTCGACCAATGGTTCTAGTTTATTAATCTTGTCTTCATACTTCTTTGTATCGACCACATGCATTACTGTCACAGTGTCCCTTTCTCCATTCCTATATACCCCATTTTAAAGCTTTGAATTTGAGGCTAAAGTTTTATAATTATGATCTTTTGAATAGTCTGTCCGTCCAAATTGTTGATAATTTTAGAGTTATCAACATGATTTAATGTTATTGGGTTAACTTGACGATCTAATAAATCATGTTAGTTATTAACAAGTTAGGAAATGCGGAAGTGTACACATTTAATTTCAAACATGTTTCATGTGTTATCGGTTTAAGTATTTTATTAAGATGGTGATATTGGGCCATATCTCAATATGTGGGTTATTAACTAATAGAGATGGGCTTCAAACACTTTAGCTTCAGATTTGTACTCGGGCTTATGATTTGACCCAGCCGGTTAATAAAGGAATCTGGATTATTAACCGGATCTTGCAACTGCTTTCTAGAAAGCAGAAACCGCCAATGAGAACAAAACGCAAATAAGTTTAGGATTGAGTTTGGAAATGACTTGCTTTTAAGTTTTTAATATTTTCTAAAGATTAATAAGTTAATATTTGTCACTTTGACTTTGATAAAAGTGATTTTTATTCGGACTTGTTGAAAATAATTAGAAAGTTGTTTTCAAAAAGTCAAAAAAATCTGGCTTTTTGAACATAAAACTACCAATCTACCCCCCACCTCCTCCCCACCCCAAAAAAAATCATTTACTGATTTTACCCCACAGTTACTCCTCAAAATATTATTACGGTCTAATCAATAAATTATAAATTTGTAAAAGAAATTTATATTATATATTTTGTAATTCTTTTTGAATTATATTTTTGTCAAAAAAAATGTTATATAACTTATATGTAAAAATAGTGAAAAATTGTTTCAAATATATAAGAATGTCATTTTTTATCATTTACAATAATAAGCTAAGTTAAACAATTTATTTATATAAAAGAAAGAAAACTTATTGGCCTATGGAGTTTTCCTATCATGAAAGCTAATCCAAACATTTAAAAAAACTCATTTTTGAAAAGAGATAAGTTAATAAACATTTTTTAACAAAAAAAAAAAACCCTTTTGGAGTTAAAAATAGCAACTCCCAAACACCATATAGGTCATTCTAGCAACACACTCTTCTACTTTCTCACTAGAATAATCAAATTTATTATTCACAAATCTTAGTCTAATCCGATTAAACATTGAGACGTGCCTTTAAATGGTTTAATATGATTGTGTTCTTAACGATTATAAGGTTAATCAAAGTAATCATGCTCAATTTCTTCTTTTGTGGATCTCACAATTAACACAAATTTTATCAACCATCACATGAATAATGAGAATATTGGAAAGTCATCCTGAAGCGGGTTATTTTGAAAGTCATGAGACGAAGTGAACAATATTTGGATAATTATTTAGTCAAAGTCAAAGCAGTCAAGGTTATGAGTTATGGTTTTTTTTCCTTATTTTAAGATTAGTAGTTGCTTTTAGTATAAATAAACAGGTAGAGTTGTCTTATTGCGTGTCTCGAACTTTGCAAGTTTATTGTTAAAATAAAATCGTGTCTTGAAGTTCCATAAACTCTAGTATTCTTCCTCTCTTTTAAATTTTAATTATTATTTTTTATTTTTGCTCATTGTGTGTATTGAGTTGTGTTAATAATAAATCCGTCAGTCAAATGGTGTTTGACAAAGGATTCGCATTCCCATTCACAAGTAAGTTTGTTGCAGAAGATGATCATCATTGTGTCTCATACGGTGATGGGTTGTGGAGCGACTTACATGAGTCAAACACTCGTACATAGGGTCCGCGCGTGTGATGAAAGCGGGTAGAAATCACCCTATTTCCAATACAATTTCTTCTTCTTTTTATAACGTTAAACTAAACACTTTTGTTTTGTTTTGTTTAATTCCTCGTTATACATGTATTCTTTTTCAGTCGTTTTCAATATGATGTAGTTGTAGGAAGCATGAGTTTTTCAATAGAGGCTCAAGTTCAATCCCCAGTTACAACACTTTTGGGTTGGGGGGGGGGGGGGGGATATGAGTGGCTCAACGAAGGAAAACTGAGATCTTTGTGATCTCCATTTCGATCCCGAGGCCGTCCGTATTTTACCACCAGTGGGTCTTCGGGTGGGTGGGTTTTCACCCAATAACGATTAAGATAGACAGATATTTATTTCCTTATCTCTACTACATATAATGCATAGGACCTCTTAAATTTTAAGAGGTACCTAACTCATTGCAACAAGTACAAGTGTTGAAGCATCCATTTTTGAATTTTAAGGGCTAAAAGCGTCTTTTTATCAACACATCCTAAGTAACAATTGATTTGGTATTATATAATTACACTATTTCCCCTTTATCTTTGCATTTTTTTGTAAATTTAACCAGTATTTACATTTCAACCCTGATCTTTCTCCACATATTTCTCAAATCTATTTTTTTACTATTTCTTGTATATCCTTGAGTATATTGCATTTAAAAAAAAAATCAAATATACGGTTGCAAAGTTCTTATTTTTATCTACAGTTTGATATAAATTTTATTCAAAACCGAGGTGCGGATTATAAAGTACAAGTCATAGTTGCATCAATTTACAAGTGTTTAAAGCAGAAAAGTTTTAACTTAAATCTAAAATTTTTTGGCAGTTCTAATTTTAATATAATATAGTTTTATCCCCTTAACTTTACTTAACTTTAGTAAATATATGAATCAGTTTCAACTTTGGTAATTTATTCACCCATATGATGGGCAAGTTTATTTATTTATTTTTTTCATTCTATATGTTTAAATATACAATATTAAAAAAACAAACTTATCATTGCAACATGTTTAGTTTTATTGACGTTTTGTTATAAATTTTGTTCAAACTATCGTCTCCGCAGCTGCGCGTGTGTAACCCGGTTTAAATAGACTAACCTAACTTGCTAGACAAGACATTACCAATTATGATTACAAAACAATTACCAAAAATAACCAACTATGACCGACTTGTCAATATTGACCCCTCAAGTTCACTGACTTGTGACTTTGAGTTTGAAATTACATCCAACAAATCGGTACATCGCAATAACTTGGAGCTCATAAAAACAAGTACTGGGTTTGTCTTCTACCGAAGCAGAGTAGGTATTTTTCTGCTAATGAGAGACTGCTAGTCAAGAAGTGAAAACTGTTGGCTGATCTTAATCATGAACATAAGGTGGCTACAAACATTTGTTGGGATAATAAAAACATCAAGACAACACTTTGTTCGGGTTACAAATTGAAACCATACATATTATTCAAACCACATGATAAAAATGATAGCAATTCTCTAGGATTTAGGTTCAAAAAGTAACGCAACTTGATGGTTTAAATGCAAATCGTCAGGCGAGCCAAACATATCTCCGCGCTCATATGTAAATTGCCCCATCCTAGCAAGGTTCGACGCACAATCCATAAACATCTGCAAAGCCGGAGATTTACAAGCCATTCGTTCTTTAGTTATTTTCTTATATGACTCTATGACTAAGCTCTTTATATATTCCTTGGCTTTCTCTTCAGAAAGACCTTTTTCATGCATGTAGCATTGGACTGCTTTTGGAATATCACCTCTTGCAACCTCAGCCTAATAATAACAAAAGATATATAGATGATACAATTATATACATGTGCATTTATTTTTTAGGCAAGCGGCTCTAATGAACTAGTTATAGAAAGATATGTTTCGTTACATGTGTGGTTCCGAGGTCATCACCAACTCGTAGAATCACAGCGGACCACTTCATTACATTCTTCAACTCCTCTCCAATGCTAACATTTGAATCCAAGAAATAAGGACACGCAATTGACACGGGGAGCCCCACAGTGGTGCATGCGTTGTTCAAGTACTCCTCAAATGTTGGCGTATATCCACTGTTGAACCATCTTGCCTCCATCAGGTTTGCTTCACAGTAATCAATCCACTGCGATATGTAAATGTGGCACCGTTTAATCATGGATGGTAAATTCACTTGGAAAAACTATATTACCAATTGTTGAACATAAGGTACGGCATAGGATCCTTCGTTTATAAAGGCGTGATATCCCATCTCATTGACGGTGTTGTTGAGTCCAAGGAAGCATATCTTCATGTATTCTGGAAGTCCTTCGACTGCATTCAAGTCCCATCTGATCCAATTTAACTATACATTTAGAATGTCACAAAAATAATTTAATGACCGATATCATAATGTAAGGCCCCGAACCCGGTAGCCTTACTTTAGCATCGGATTTACTCATAAACACAGTTCTTACAAATCAGAGTTCATTAAAACTTTCGCGGAATATAAAAACTTTCATGAAACGTTACAGCAATCCAAAACTTGCCTTAATTAAACATTCTTGTCTTTCAAAATAAACGTCAATTACATTAAAACATCTTGAGTCTTCAGATGCCAGTCTCCTATTCGCCCACCGTGTGCCCGCTCAAGCTAGCTGTCTCATTCTACTCACCTGCGTGCATACTAAAAGTCAGCTACGCTGAGTGAGTTCTAGTTAATTGGACGCCATACAATACATACACATACATACATATCCGAAGATACATATCCATACTTAACTAGTTACCCTTCTGTTCTACATACATACTTACTACCATACATACATACATATCTACAATCACTAACCTCAGTCTACCGAGAGTACGTTCATAGTCCGCCGTCTATACCTGTACTCAAGGTCGTGAACACGTAAAAGGTCCGCAGTCCTTACCTATGTTCACCGTTTAGGGTACGTGCAAGGTCCGCAGTCCTTCCCTATACCATCCTACATCCACAACACGTACAAGGTCCACAGTCCTTCCCTATGTTGCAACCTAATTCATAGCACGTACGAGGTCCGCAGTCCTCCCCTATGCTACCACAACACAAATACAGCACGTATAAGGTCCACAGTCCTTTCCTATGCTGATGCCTATCTGAAGTACGTATAAGGTCCACAGTCCTTAACTACGTTCTCATCTATCATCTATAACACGTATAAGGCCCACCGTCCCTATCTACGTTTACATCTATCATCTACATTACGTATAAGGCCCGCAGTCCTTAACTACGCCATCACCAGCCGAGTCTATGTCCGAGAGAAGCTAGAGGGATTTGCCATCCTAACTTACTATGTCGAACGTAGAACTCACATACCATTCGTGTACCTGTATACACATACTTCACATATACAATAATTACATTATAGCATAAGAACACTTTAGGCGTTCTTTACATCATTCATTTAACAACCATACCCCTTGTCGATACGTGCAATATCCGAAGATCGTTCACGCCCCGACAAGTATTCATTTGTAATGTTCATACATCTTCGATATATAATATTCGTACCTTTATTTTTAACCTGACAGTACGCGCAATATCCGAAGATCGTTCGCGTACCGACAAGCAATCATTCATATCCATCACATATATCACATATGGCATACACTTATCACTTAGGATAAATGTATTAACAAACACATCGAGTATGCACACAGCCCCGAAAACATAACAAGGAATGGGGCTAGAAACTCACCTGAATCCTGTTACGCCCTCCGTTAATAGTTATTCCCTTCTTGAGCTGTGCACGGCTAACTGTATAATATTTACACGTATCAATTAACTACTACTACTCATGTTGTATTTCTATCTTTATATGACCTACAACGAACGGGGGTCCGGGGACAGCGCCCCTGGCAGCGGGGTCTAGGGGCGGCAGCCCCTAGCAGGGTCCAAGGGGCAGAGCCCCTGGCTGGGGTCGAGCTGCCAGGTCAGCTTGGAAAGATTTTATTTACATTAACTGTCTTAACACATTTTCCATTAGGTTTTTAATTTATTTTCTAATCGAACTTGACTTTAGGCGAAGTTAAACCTCAGGCGAACTTAGCTTTAGGCGAAGTTAAGCCTTAAGCGAACTTAGCTTTAGGCGAAGTTAAACCTTAGGCGAACTTAGCTTTAGGCGAAGTTAAACCTTAGGCGAACTTAGCTTTAGGCGAAGTTAAACCTTAGGCGAACTTAGCTTTAGGCGAAGTTAAACCTTAAGCGAACTTAGCTTTAGGCGAAGTTATCAGTTAGGCGAACTTGGCCGTAGGCGAAGTTATGCTTTTGAAGGCGAAGTTAAGCTTTGAAGGCGAAGTTAAGCTTTTGCAGGCGAAGTTACCCAGTTCGCAGGCGAAGTTGCCCAGTCCGCTACGGGTTTGGTTTTTATCACGCATTTTGGCGATTTTAATACCCTTGTTATGGTTCGGCATCACCCCCTAACGTTCCCTAACCATTTCGTTCGTATATATATCCCGTATATACTATAAAGCTTGGATCTTTAAGCTTAAGGACATTCAATAAAACATAAACTTTAAAGGTCAAGAACATACCTTTTGTGCTCGTTTGGATCTCGTTTAACTTGTTTAATCACAACTAATCGTTTACTCTATCTCGGATCTTGCTCGTTTCTCTCCCTCGTCCGCCGGCCGTATATGGCGGTGTGTGGTGTGGTGTGTTTTGGAGTGTGTAGAGATTATGATGGAAATGAAATGAGGGTTTAGGGTTTCAGGTTGGTTTAGGGGTTATTTATATCCCTTAAAGCCCATGGACCTAGAGCCCATTCTTATTTAACCCATCTCAATTAATCTAAATCCATGATCCGTTCTTTACTCGATATTAATTAATTAATAACGCGAAATCACTAAACGTAACTTTCTTTATTCAACATCATAAATTTTAGGATGTTACACATAACTAGAAAGCGTACGTAGCACCAACCTTCTCACAACTTCGGTGAATTGTTCAAGTTCATCCAAGGTCCCATACACGTCATATACATCGTCTATAACATTTACCATCGATATAACCTTTGTGACGTTTCTCCTTATGTCACCAAATTCTGGTTCGTGGTTCACACCAACCGACCACATAAAACTCTCCACCAACCTGTCTCGACCAAATTTAAGCTTCTGGTTCCATGCTAGACCAGCCCACCATCTATGTCAAGTGTGTGAATTTGTGAGAGTAGGGTAAGATAGAGATCAATAATCGAGTCACAACAAACACTTATTCATTAGACCATATAAATGAAATTTCACCGGTTTGTTTGTTTTTTGTTTCTGTTTTATTTCCACAAATCGAACCCAAATTCAGATACAACCCAAAAAATATAAAGAAATATTGTACCTTGATGTGTGCTTTAGATCTTGTTGATGAATTTCTTGCAACATGTTGTAATCCAATTGTGCAAACTCAAACAATTGCGGTATCATGTTGCTTCTCCCCTTGTATGCCTCTATAAACCACATTGACTCAAACCTTAGGACCCTCCAATAAAGTGGAAGCTCCAAAGCATGGCTTACTAGCATCCTAGTACTTTCATTATCAATGTTGTTCTTCTCTAACTTCTCTTTCAGAGATTTGCTTGTGAATTCCCTAGTTTCATCCATTATATTTTCATCGTCGACCGCATAAAACGAAGCCTCGTACAAGTTAAGCAATCCTACAACGTCTTCACATACCGCGTCTTTGATGCCTCCTGATTCATCCTTGACATCCTCAAAGATTTCTTCAGAAAAAAGAACTATGTGAATAATATTATACATAATTATGGTTGAATTTTTTAACGGGTACGTAGAAGTGTAGAACATAGGCGTCACCTTGAGGGATATGATAGCCATGTTGTCTTAGGAGCCTAAAGCCAAGAGCTTTAAGGTTAAGACTCATTTTGTTCCAGTTCTCATGAGCTTCAAAGTAACAAGTGTATATCATCTTTAGCACATTGCTAATTTCATCCTTGTAATGATAAGAAATCCCAAGCCTCTGCAAATCATCGACTAGTTCGAGTGCCCTCAACGGATTTTCAGGTGAGGTTTCTTTAGAAATAATATTCCTCACATTCTCTTTCAAATTATCAGATGCTGTCTTGTCACAAGCAATTGCATGTTAATTACTGAGATCAGGAAAGAAAAGGGTCAATGTCTTCAAAATGGACATGTTTTTACCAATATTACAACCTTTGTAGATACACATAAATATAAAAAACATCATGGTATCGCATAGCCAAGTGATTCATAAACCCATGAAGCAATTGAGAACAACGTACCACACTGTTACTGCCTAGTGACTGGAGAAAATCGTCGGACCATTCTGATGGGGGATAGTGTGCGGACAGTCTAACAGCAGGTGGTGCTTCAGTGGTTTTAGCCATCATAAGAAGTTGTCTAGAATATGATTTTCTTCGAAACCCCGACATGTTTCTTCTCGGGCTGCAAAAATTAAGAGCCAGGCAAGAAATGGAAATTGAAGCCATTGTAGAATATGTGATTACATAAGAAATTCTTGGTCGTATATATAGTAGGATGGGGACACTCAGCTTGCACCACAACTAGGACAATTTATTTCCAAATCTTTGTTCATTTACGTCAAAGGGCGCGAGCTAATGAGTCACTTTTACCATTTCTGTACTTAACAAAGAAAATAACTAGGAATAATTAATTATAAGGAAGAAATCAACACTACATTAACTTTTTCTAAGATCATTAAAAAAAGAAAATTTTTCATCAACTAACTCAACTTTCAATGGTTTACAATTTTATGGATATTATTTGGTTAATGTTATAATATTAAAAATAAGTTAAACTAAATAATATTTATAATATATATAAACGAATCATCTAAATCCTATATGTCACGCTCTGGTCGCTCCCCATCTCTTAAGAAGCCATCAGACTCTTCTTGATTTTTAAATGGTAAGCTCTCATTTATTTAACCCGTTTTAACTTCATACGGGTCATAAGTCAGATAGAAATAACCCTTTATTAAACACTACCCTCACCATACATACACCATTTCCGACCTTTGTTGAATGGGTCTCACGATACGATTCTTATATACATACATATATATATATATGGGTGAGTTATTATATAATAATGGATTATCGTACATACGTACACGACCCTTATAAACCGTCGATATGAGAAACAAACATGAACCGCCAACTTTATCATAATTGATAACAACCAAAAATCAAGTTGATCAACAAATGCTCACAACTTTCTCCCTCTATTCTTTTACCAGCATGATTCTTACCGTCTACGACAAACACCTCTTCGTAAACAACCCCCGAAACCAACAACACTACTAATCATCTCCACTTCGTGCCACTGTTCGTGGCCATCATGGCCATCAGAAACACAACGTTATGCAAGACCAAGCAAGCATTCGTTTGTTTCAATCCACCTGAGGTAACCAACAGCCGAACGCCTAAACCGATTTATGTGCATAAGTGCATTATTTACGTATGCATATACACATTTAAAAGCCGCCAAATCTAATATATATACCGGATATGTGATAATGAGGTTGAAGACGAGCTATGATGTATTAGAATTAAAATCTTACATATATATATATAATCGAAACCTCTAAAAGCTCTCTGGTCGCTACGCACTCTCTCTCAAGCTATCATATTACTTCATTTGTAAATGACGGCATTTCATGTGTTTGACTCAAATTCACGGGTATGAGTCTCACTAAATCAATATTGCCTTTAAACGGGTTATACCATCCCATTAAATTAAAAATTAATCTTACAAATGATTTGGTATGCAAATCTTATAAAATTGATATCTTATCTTTTTTAAAATGATATTCTTTATAGTTAAAAAACAATGAACTTTTTCTTCTCGATTCACATGCGTGGCAGCCAAAGGTCGCTGCCTTCTACCCAAGATAAATCCCCTGTCCTCCTACCCTCCTAGGCGATTTGCCCTCTTTAAGATGTAATTAGGTGGGTCTTAATGTAATTCGGGTGGACTGCATTATAATTTAAGTTAGGGATGAGCAAAATCGGTACCGGTACCGAAATCGATATTGATTTAGGACCGTCGGTACCGAATCAGTACCAAAGTTTTAAGTTTCGGGACCGGTACGGTACGGTACCGGTATTTCCCTATTTTTTAGCTTCGGTACCGGTATAATCACCGAATATTTCGATACCGATACCAAAAATTAGTGATTTTTAGGATCGGTATTTTCGGTACCGGTAACAGTCGATACCGTATTCATCCCTAATTTAAGTCTAGCACACATGTTTAAATTGTGCATCCAATTAAATTAAAGATAGCCCACTTCAGTTTCTTTTTAATTCCTCACGTAAGCTAACATCAATCATCTTATTTTGTATTCATTTGTCTCCTACACACGATCCACACGAGATGAAAACAAACAAATGTATTAAATCTAGATAATAATTATGTCAATATTCTTTAAAATCCCACGAACTATGACTTTTAGTTTCTCTCCCTTTTATCTTTTTGTTTCTTATTTATCATCTAATTTTAAAAACTATTAAGCTCAAGTATGTAATAATAACAAATTAAAAATGGCACGATTATAATAAATAATTTAGGGGTGTGCATGGGGCGGTTTGAGACGGGTTTTGGTAATACCCATAACCATCATGGCGGTTAATAGAAACCATAACCATAACCGATCTGTTATGGCGGTTTCGGTTAATCGGTTTTGATGGTTATAACGAGTCGGTTATGGGTCGGTTAACTGTGACCAAAACAAATATAATTAGGCCTAAAACTTTTGTACCAAATATTATCAAAAAACAAAAAAAGACATGACACTGATCAACAAAATACATAATCCATAATATTAATACCAAATATTCAAACAAAACGCCATGACATAACCCAACAATAAAATTCAAGTTAATTCGATAAGAAAGAATGAACCAAAACACAAAAAGATATAATCTGAATATATATTTAATTAATATTGATATATTGATTGTGAATATTAATATGACAGCCACCATTATTAACGTTTCAATTGATGTAGTTTGTTGAGATAAGTTAGGAAGAGAAACTGAAGCTAAAAGGTCAAAAGAATGTCTCCTGCTATGGCACTAATTCCAATATCCAGAACATCTTTGTCGATTCATAAGTATAATAAACGGGGCGGTTCGGTTATGGCGGGTTTGATATTATCAATAACCAAAACCGACCCGCATTTGGCGGTTTTCAAAAATCATTAAACCGACCCACCGGTTATAGCGGTTATCGGTTAAAATCGGTTCGGTTATGGTTCGGTTTATGGTTAACAAAGGTTAATTTGCTCACCCCCAATAAACATTTATAACTTGTTTTAAACATCAAACACCTACAGACATAAAGGATCTCAAGAAAATTGTGTTCGATATATATAATTAACTAAACACATTCTTTTACCCACTCATCGATTGGGCCGGGGTCGGTCAACCATCCGACCCTGCCTCATAGCCGGACTTGGAAGCTTCCTTAATTTATCCATAGATGAAACCTTTCGATATTCTTTTAATTGGGTGTGGATGCGCAAAATGTATTAATCAAAGTGTTTACATTGAACAGAAGGTTAACAGATAACAAGTTGCGCCGCTACTCCCTTTTGAATTGAAAAACTCAATATTTTAAAAACTATATTAATAGATCTTGGAGTCATAACATTACTATGCATGATCCGTTTGACAAGGCTAAGTAGCTCCACAGTTTCAGGCGCGAGGAAACCAAAAGTGTCAAATGCAAAAGGTATAAATACTTGGTTGTCAACACACGTTTTCTCATGTTTAGTCATATTGATGAAGTAACTTTTCTAGCCGCATGGCCGACCTTGAAACTAATACTCCCCAAGCCCACGAGAGGAAACCCTTGTTAGATCCACATACGCATATTTCCTCCCATCCATCCAAAAATCAAAATATTAGCCGGTTAAAGAGTTGATCTTCTATCTAACGGGACGTTCATTATACATGTAAATGGTTTACTAGCAACTTGCAATTAAACCCATATTTTGCGTAATAAAAAATATTTTGTTGATGGTTGAAAGAAAATAGGGTTGCTCCAAAATTCATGTCGTCCGATAAACAATAGACTTCCATAACACCAAACTTTGTACTTTAGCAAGACATTCATTATTATTGCTATATATATAGTTTTCAACCCAAAAATAGATTCACCCACCGGCCACCATAAATTCACAAGATAATATCAATAAATCTCCATTTAATTTCCCGCTGTGTAAAATACAATTTTGCAAAATAACATATGTAACTTTTTTGTTTATTTATTAAACGACCACGTCCACAGTAAAAAAAAGGAGGTTCTTGCAACATTATTACAGTGGCCAACTTACCATAAGTTCATTATTATTTATTAATTAGACAGTCTTCCCAATTATGTTTAGAGATCTTCAAGCTTGTCTAGAGCATACATTGGAAGCTCATCGGGTTATGACCAAACACTAAATTGAGGATTCAGCTCACTTGTTTGTCGATGATTAACCAAGGAACTAGCAAGAAGCTACTAGTAATAACCAACGCGCAATGGCAGGAAGCAATTGAAAAGGAAATCTAATTTATTGACATAAACAAGACTTGGATGCTCATTGATTTATTCATAAGAGATGCCAAAGCGATCACGACATACAAGGTGATGATAGTTGTTTAAGTCACGCGAAAACCAAAGTAATCTCGATAAATAGGGTTAATAAGCGTATCAGATCTATGATGAACATGTGGATAGTATCATATAATACGATAATTTCAATTTTCAAACTAACCTACGAATTCATTAATTTATGAAATAAAATTTGAACTAATTGCTCATGAAAGATTTAATAAGTATTCATATTTTATAAAACCTTAAATAAATAAAAACGTTAGTGCTGAAATTTAACCAATCAAGCCATCATTCTTATTTCCAAAATAAAACGCCCAATCATTTTGTATTAGTAAGCTCAAAATTTTACCAATTAAAAAAAAGCTCATTTAGCTCTTTTATTATTATTCAATAGCTATTACCTCAATTGTTTAACCTAAATACTAAACGAAAAGTCGATTAATTTATTGAAGTTGAGCAATGAGTGACATCAAACTTGCGACCCTCAACGGCGGGTTGTGGCGTTGCAACGATTGTTTGGGAACACGTTACTCGTTGGTGTAAAATGCCCCCAATTTTTGGTTTTTCAGTTAGAGACCTCTTAGAGCTTCACGGGATCATCAAGCTTGGAGATGTAGTGAAAGAAGCGTTTCACGGGATCATCATTATTGTTTGTTGGAGTATTTGGAAAGCGAGAAATGATAAGGTGTTCGAAGGAAGCGAGGTTAAAGTGGAAGACATTATTGGTGGCATAAAATCTCTTGGTTTTCTTTGTTCAAGAATAGGTCTAAATGTAGATCGATTAGTTGGTCGAATTTGTGTAATTTTGTTTTCATGTAATTGTGTTTGCTCTTTCTTGGTGGCCTCCGTGTTTTGGAGGTAGCTTGGTGGTGTTGTAGGTGTTTTTTGCTTGTTTATAAAAGTTAATAGTTCGAAAAAAAAAAACTTGCGACCCTCAATATTGTCAATTTTCCAATGACGATGTACATTTTTTTAAGTGTTGTCTTTTATTACGTGACCCGATCCTACCCTGTAGAAAATTCTGATAACAATTAATTAGAAATTCGAACACCAAAATACACGTTCCCATAAAGTAAATATTCTGACTCCGTCACTAAAGTACACAACTTAATGAAAAGAAAAAGAAAAAATTAAAAAACTCGTAACAGGGTGGCTCCAAAATTCGTGTTTGATTTTTCCTTGTCAGACGACCCATTGATTACCATCACACCAAAGTTGGCGGGACATTCATTCTGGCTAAATTTTATGCATAGTTTTCAACCCAAAATTGGATTCACCCACCGTACCACAAGATTACAAAAGGGTCGTTATATTCAAACACTATCTTCATTGTGCATTAAGAACTCTATACGGTTTATATATGGGCTATATGAATTGTATAGTCCTCACATGACTAACTAATGTAGTAATGTACGAATGACAACTTTTTTAGTTTATACGGGTCATATAGCCCCTATATGAACCGTATGTGCTTCAAACACCTGACACTATCCAACACAAAAGAACAAAATTTAGCACATATACGGCTCGTATAGCCCCTATACAAGCTGTATAGACGCTGATGGTGTCCAAATAACCCATATGGTGTATGAATAACCTATGCCTTTACAAAATAATATCAATATATCTCCATTTAAATTCTTGTTGTGTAACTCGATCAAGAGCGTCCCTAAAAATCGTTAAAAGTTTTTGGACCAAATACGAGAAATAATAACAGGTGTAACTTTTTACAATATTTATTACACATCCACGGTAACAAAAACAAAAACAAAATACAGGGAGGGGCTTACAACATTTGTGCATGCTCGTGTCATTCGTGCATATGGTCATTACTACAATGACCAACTTACAATAGGTTTATAATTATTAGAGTTACAAATGTTACACCAAAGGCCAATATCTAGGTTGCTGCTGGTTTTACCGTATATTACTTGTCTTCCCAATTATGTTTGATCGGAACAAGGCATAGTGGAACTTTCTTATGGATAATTAACGAACCCTCCTCTTCCATGCTCAAATCTTCGTTCTTCAACCCGTCAGGTAGTTCCCAATCGAACCAATAAAGAAGGTTTGCGATCACAACTCGACAGTTGTTGGAGCCGTGTTCATAGCCGGGCAAGATCTTCGCCCCCATCCAAATGGAACCATCTCAAAACTTCCACCACCAGAATCAACATCAAGTTCCTCGAATCGTTCCGGATAGAACTCACCAGCATTCTCCCCCCAAGTGCTAGGATCTTTCCCTATCCCCCATGCATTGATGACCACGGTTGTCCCAGGAAAGATATCGTACCCACCGATTTGACAATGGCTCGAGCATTCATGTGGGATTAACAATGGGGCAGGCGAGTGCAATCGCAGTGCCTCTTTCACCACCATTTTCAAGTATGTCATTTTTGTGATGTCCAGTTCGTTTACCTTTTGTATTCTTCCTGTGCAATTTCGTATTTCGGTTTGCAACTTTTGCATCACTCTTGGACTTCTAGCAATCTCGGACATCCGCCCATTCCATTGCCAAAACAGTTGTGTCAATTCCGCCGGTGAATAAGTTGTGAAAGTTCATATCAATTAGTCATACAAGAGGGATGCATGATGTGGTGAGGAAAACCGGCCAGTAATCACGTAACATGTTAATTTATTTTGTAACTTAAAAAAACTATCACAATATCATACAAAAATTAAATAAATAAATTGTTTACCATTATAAGCGCTTTCACGTCATCTTTAGTTAATACACAATTGGAAGCATTCTCCATGGAAGATCGATTAATCTATGAACAAAATCCTTTTCATCCTCACTCATATCTTCAATCCTATGACTGTTATGATCATCCACAATCATTTGGATGTAGGCATCAAGATTGCGAAAACATTTCTCCAGCTTTCGGTTCCAACCACTTAATATATTGAAAATTTCACCAAACCATGGAAAATTATCACTAAATGATCCATCCAACATTACCACAGCTTCATCAAGAATCTCCTCCCATGAAGTACCCTTAATCGGTTCTTCCTTATAGTTCTTACCGAACCCGACTTTACACACCACCTCCTTCACCATTGCTAACAACATCTTGCTTAGGTTTACCTCTTCCTTCGACGATTTTGACGATAGAACGTTAACCATGCTCTCAATCTCCATCACCAACACATGATTAAACGATCTCGCTCTTTTGGGACCCAAGAACTCAGACACCAAAATCTTGCGCTTCTCCCTTCGATGATCGCTTTGAGGGGAAAACGCAAGGTCCAAGTAGTCGTAAGTTAGCCGCTTGGCGGCCTTGGACAATGGACGAGAGCAAAATATGTGATCATGAGTTTTCAAGACTTGTTTGGCTAAGGAAGGGGTAGAGATTATAACAAATGGTTTTGAACCAATATAGAGTTGCATAATGGGACCATATTGTTTGGAAAGTTGCCAAAGGGCTTGGTGGCGAGTTTTACCTAATAGGTTATGCAAGTTTCCAATTATGGGAAGCTTTGGAGGGTTTGGAGGAAGCTTATAAGTGGCTCCCTTGGATGAACTAATTGATCTTAGAGCATATAGAAACATGCATAACATGAACAAACATAATGTTGTTGTAAGAAGACATGAGGGAGAGAGAGAGTGAAGAACTCTATCAGCTCGTTGGCAGGTTCTTGCCCGTTTCACCGACTATTTATAAAGATATATATGAAATTGTTTACCTATGTATTGTTAAAGGCTGGATATAGCTTGCTGGCGGTGTCACTTTCATTTTGTTAGCCTTGCCTAGGATTTATTTTATTTGAATTTTTATATAAGATGTGGTCTTAATTTTTATATATTAAGTTGCGGTATTTTGTGAAATGAATTTGTTGAAATATTTAATTTTGGATTATTAAATCGCTATATACCTACTGTAGTTGCTTTAAATATTAAATAACTTGGTTGACATTTCGTTTGTATTAGTTGGACCCTATCCCAATTGTTGAAAATAGTTTTATATTCAACCAATTTTCAACTAAATATTACCTTCAACCTGGTCCACCCTGTATTCTCGTTTTTTTAATCTCTAACAGCAGAATATAATATAACAAAAAAACTAGCCATATTTAGGAAAAGAACCAACCAACCTTACTTGTGAGACTTCTATCAATAGGAAATCTATTAGTAGAGTTTATAGAAGGTAAAATGCTAACAAGAGACACATATAGAGAATAGCGAGAACTGCACCTCTATTTAGAGAATAGCGAGATTGCTATCAAAGAGACTCGAAAATTCAAATCATATATATGTATAAGAAATAATGCAGAAGTAAAGACTCCTCATAAGAAAAAAGAAAAAATATTCAGAAAAATCATTGTATTTTCTCTCTTCTCCTCTCACGATGCCATAAACCGCTCATTAATTTATAAAACATCACTCACACAATATGATGGATAGGATGTGAATGCTCTAAGTCTTTATTGGTCTTTTTCATCAACAGCCTTAACAGAATTTGAACCTAAACAATATAACAAAAAATAAGTGGTTACTGAAAAATGTATTTCATAGTAACAAACTAATTAATAGTACACAATCATAAATGCATATAGCTTTGCATTACAGGAACAGTAGAGACGTTTGTTAGATTATTGCACATTTAGTAGGACATTGGATAATATGTGCTTGTTCCACCTTAATTATCAGATCCATCTAAAAATATATATAAGGTATTAACATTCTTGTTACAAGTCCTACAAACGTTGTAATACCACTCCATGGTAAAATACTTATGATTGTACTGTTGAAGATAAAAGGACTGACCTACAACTTGAGTAAGCAAGATAATTATTGTTAAATATAGAAAAATAATAATAAATTAAAAAGTAATGGAATAAAATTACCTGACTTGTTTTGTTCACTTCTGTTATGCAGTTAAAACACTTTCATTCATGAATCAAGGTAAGGTGTCGACCAACTAGTAATTTACCCCTCCGGACTGAAAATCAATGCGAGAATGTGGCTACTACATTAATTCAATAAGGGGGGTGGTCTCGGGGAGGTGCCTGATGCTGCACAACCCCGGCGGGAACACCATCCCACCACCTTCAGCCTTTATAATATAAATCGATAGGGGTGTAAATGCCAAAGACACCGCTCCTCTAGCTAACGGTCATATGACCGTTTTAACAATCAAATTTAAAATTTTTACCTTATGAATGTAACCCTTCAACCATTTTTAACACAAAAATTCACTCATTCATCTAATCTCCATCTCTTAAAGCTCACTTAAAATTATCAAATCATGCAAAAACGGAAAACAAAATTATTTATCTGATGAATAGATAGAAGAGGGGAAAATAAACAGTAGTAATAACAATAATAATAAAGATAATATAAAAAAAACAGAAAACAAACTTAGTAATAACAATAATAATAAAGATAATATAAAAAAAGACTCACAGAATTGTAACACATTGCGCTCTTGTTCACTTATTTTTATTATATATGGATATGATTCATATATATAACACTACCAAATATCACTATTCTTGCCAATTGTGCTTCCTTGGCACAAGACACAAAGAAGTTTTCCTCATTACAACAAGCGAACCCTTTTCTTCCATGTTGAGTTCTTCATTCTTAAATCCATCAGGAACATCCCAATCAAAATAGTATAAAAGGTTTCCTATGGTAAGCTCTACGGTTGCAATCGCTTGGCTAAAAGCCGGGCAAGATCTTCGCCCCCCTCCAAATGGAACCATGTCAAAGTTTTCACCTACAAAATCAGCCTCAATATTCGTGAACCTCTCGGGATAAAACTCAGTCGAGTTATCTCCCCAGGTTCTGGGATCACGTCCCATCCCCCATGCATTGATCAAGATTCTCGTCCCAGGAAAGACGTCATAACCGCCTACTTGACAATGGTTCATGCATTCACGAGGGATCAATAATGGTGCTGGAGGATGCAATCTTAGAGTCTCCTTCACAACCATTTTCAAGTATCTCATCTGTGTAATATCTGATCTATTTATTTTTGGTTTTCTTCCAACGCAACTTCGTATTTCGTTTGTAACTTCTGCATCACCCTTGGGTTTCTAGCAATCTCGGACATTGCCCACACCATGGTTACAACAATTGTGTCGGTTCCTCCAGTAAGTACGTCCTAAAAGTTTAACATTGCAATAGTTAAGAAATAACTGAAGTTATAAATGCATAAATAAACAATGCATGCATTGGAAAAATCTTGCAATATTGAGCAAAATAAAATCTAGGTCACTCGATGACATTAAATGTTGGTCACTTTAACCTTTTTTTTACCATCATTTAAAACTATCCCTAATATTTGAGTGCGTCTTTCCGAGACGAGATGTCAGTCGTACGTACTGCTTTTAATAATTCAGGCAAGACTCACCCATAAACATTATCAAGAAGAAAACCCACCACTATGGGAAATTCCCTTGAGTCAGATTTCGAACATGAGACAATAATATTACAAGCTTGAACTATCACACTCATGCCATTGTTCTAGAAGACCAATTGTATATGTCACTTCATATGTAGTAATCAATAACGACAAATTATATCACTAGAGTTTTCAAGGGAGAACGGAGTCTCGCCAATTAGAAACGAAAATAAATATAAATACGGTACCAATAAAAAGAACTTAAGGACCGTATTATTCTCCGACTTGAGTTTTACTCACACCTCAATTAAAATAAATTCAATGACATATTCGAAGAAATTCTGACCGTCGGTCAAACACAATGTTTGCGTATTCCGAACGACTAGAGTAGCTTAACCTGAAATATGTAGCATTCATAACCAACCTACACCAACTTTTTTATTAAACAAATATGTTTTGTGACCCTATAAAATAAATAAATATTTTTTAATAGTAAGTTTATGAACCAATAATGTAAATATCAAACCCATATTAAAAAGTATGTTATTAAGCTAAATTTTATAAAATTTATTTCGGAATGTCCTAAAAAAACATAACTAAACAATATTGTGTTCTTATATATTTTTGAAAATGTTGAATGTTATAAGTTATGAAACAAAATTCAAATTATATATTAAATAAGTTGTTTAGAAAAGAAAAAAAAGGAGGTTGCAACCTAGGTCGTAAAAGGTTATTAAAATTAATTGATTTTACATTTTCTTTTAAATCCACATGATCACCAAGAAAAGTGGTTTAATGGCCTGGCTTTTTTAACTTCTCTTAAAATCAATAAAATGTGATTTTTTTCTTCTTGTGGTAAGAAATAGTGTTGGGCCTAAAAACTCTACACTACGTATCTAACAGCCCACGTTACGTATATATCTAGTCATTAGTGCAATATGTAAATTAAAGTGAAGAATTAAAAATGAAAAAACCAATTAACAATCGAACCAATTTTAACACAACTTTTTTACCATAATAAGGGCTTTCATGTCCTCTTTAGTCAAGCACGAACCACGAGTGTTCTTCTTTGATGATAACTCAATCAATGTGAAGAAACACTAACCGGACCCCGGACAGATTACTGGTAACCTGGGGGTTGGAGAGCTGTTTCCCACGAGGGGTTAGACCCTTGGAAGATGGTTCTTCTGATAACCTGCAAAACAGACACCGTGAGCTCGTCACTGAGAAGGGGGGGGTTCCTCCTTGTGACCACCCTCCGGCGTGAGAATCAGACTAGATTGCTCTTTAAATATAAAAGTATATTAAGAGATTGCTAGAGCAGATATCAGGTATATATGATAAGATAAGATGTTGTAAGATGATCATACCATTGGGGTATTTATAGCCGAAGGTAGGTTTCCAAGGGGTTTAGCCGGCCCAACACGCTACCAACTGTAACCTATGCACGTGCCCTGCCTGTGAGTGGTGGATAGGTAGCGGCTGACACAGAGCAGGCGTGTCGTGCACTCTTCCTCTTCTGCCAACTACAGGCTAGGCACGTGGTATGGCAGGAGTTGGTGGGTAGGCGGCGGCTATTGGTCACAGTGCTGTGGCGTGCTGTCTGCCATGCTGCTGTCAGTGAGCTGTCGCATTCTTGGTCAGATCTTTTGTCTGTACCTCGTCAGGTATCACACAAAAGATCCTCCATCATACGGACTGGCTCATTTAGGCGGGAGTTTTCCCCCTCCCGCCTTTGCTCATTCCTTCAGGTGACACTGGGGAGAGTTAAGTGCCTTGTGCGTGTAGCCATGCTGCGCGGGTGGCCAGTCCCTAATGGCTTGTATCCGAGGCTGCGGGGACAGGCGGAGTCCTTCACCATTGGGAGGCATTTCCTGCGGGACCAGCTTGCATACTGCGCGTAAGGACGTCACGTCTCTGAGCATGGTTGGTCCTGCGGATCCAGTTGGTCTCTGCGCAGACGTCCCTGTTTAAGGTGAGTCTTGCGGGTCCAACTGGGCTCTGCTGGGACCTACCTCTTCAAGTCCCCCCAGTCCAATGTTCTTCTCATGCGTGTTTAATAAAGTGAGGTGAACTTTTGGACTTAAGCAAAGGGTTTTGAAAAGGGTTTTGTAAGGTTTTCCATGGGAAGTCCTTGTCACTTGCAGAAATGCCCGAGTTTCCTGCTTGGTCTTTGGGTATGATGCGGGTAGGTCTGTAACCTCCTCGCAAGTCAGGAGCATTGAGTCCCAGTTGTGTGGATTCTCCATGAGGTTTTGGTAGTTTTGAACATAGTGATCAATTATGTTAAAACCACCAATTCCATCCTGGCGCTTCAAACAACGTAGTTCTCAACGTTCCCGCTAAGCGGGGATGTTATTTCCGTTTCCGCAAGCATTGCCCAGAAGATCCTTCCTGGTTTCAATTCCCAGCGGAGCGCTAGGTATGTGAAGGGTTTTGCCTTAACACTGTACCAGCGCTCGTCTTACGGTTACTTTACTTCCAAGGTTTACTTGGCTTCAATTCCCTGCGGGTGCTAGGTATGTGAAGGGTTTTGCCTTTACACTGTACCCGCATCCGTCTAACGGTTACTTGTTTGCCAAGGTTCACTTGGCTTCAATTCCCTGCGGGTGCTAGGTATGTGAAGGGTTTTGCCTTTACACTGTACCCGCATCCGTCTAACGGTTACTTGTTTGCCAAGGTTTACTTGGCTTCAATTCCCTGCGGGTGCTAGGTATGTGAAGGGTTTTGCCTTTACACTGTACCCGCATCCGTCTAACGGTTACTTGTTTGCCAAGGTTTACTTGGCTTCAATTCCCTGCGGGTGCTAGGTATGTGAAGGGTTTTGCCTTTACACTGTACCCGCATCCGTCTAACGGTTACTTGTTTGCCAAGGTTTACTTGGCTTCAATTCCCTGCGGGTGCTAGGTATGTGAAGGGTTTTGCCTTTACACTGTACCCGCATCCGTCTTACGGTTACTTGTTTGCCAAGGTTTTACTTGGCTTCAATTCCCTGCGGGTGCTAGGTATGTGAAATGTTTTGCCTTCACACTGTACCCGCATCCGTCTTACGGTTACTTGTTTGCCAAGGTAAGGGGTATTTTCCCGCTTTTTTTTTTTTTTTTTTTTTTTTTTTTTTTTTTTTTTTGAATCTTGTCTTCAAATTTTAAACTTGAAATTTGAAGAGTTGGTAGATGGATAAGAACAACCCAATATCTCAAACGTCGTGTGACGGTTTCTTCTGACGGTGTCAGGACGTGCCAGAAGTTATGGCGACATGACATTATGTGGTCATTCCAGTTGCTTTTTCAGGCGCGTGGGCACGGGATTTCGGGCGCGTAGCCGCGAAATCTCTGGCATACGTCCTTGTGACAGATGTTGCCAGCTTGCTTTTGCCACGCGTCATAGTTTCATTGCACCTTTGATTTCTCTCTCTTCCGTATTAAATTCATCGCATTAATTGCGATTACTATATAAAGGGGGAGAGGGTTATTTGCAATTCACACTTTTCACTTTCATCTCTTCTTCTCAAGTAATTTCCGGCGAATTTTTCTGTTCAGTAAAGCATTACCCTGAAATCTCTTTTCATCTTTCTTCCACCATGTCTTCTCATGATGCTGATGACCAGAAGACTGCTGGCGAATGCCAGTGCTCTCTTCCTGTAGATCTGTACCAGTATATCGTCAGGAAGTTCATGCTCGAGTCTCTCGAGCCTGAGTTTCCTGAACCCCACCATACTGTGTACGATGCCCCTAGTGGCAAGATCGGGGTTTATGCTGCATTCTTTGTCTACGGAAACCTTAGGTTTCCGTTGACAAAGTTTGTGTACCGTGTCCTGGAGAGGCACGGTGTGCACCTGACAGAGGTGCACCCCATGGCCATTGCCAAGGTCCGGCACTTTGAGTGGGTGTGCCGGATACTGGGCCTTGAGCCCCTCGTTGACCGTCTGATGACCTTCTACACTTGGAGGTGCATCCAGGGGTGGTACACTCTTACAACCCGTATCAAGGGTTTAAAGATTTGTACCACCGAGCGGAGTCTTCGCTCATGGAGAAGAGAGTTCTTCTTCATATCCGCTCGCAGCCATCCCCATCGCCATGAAGTTCAAGAATGGCCAGGCGCTTCCGAACCTTCCCGCCCTCAACTACGAGGAGGCGGAATGGTTCTCGAAGATATCCCGGGTCCAGTCCCCGGTTTTCCGTTTTCCGGAGTCGGCGATGGTGATGCTGGGGATGAGCCGGGTGTGGAAGGCGGCGAATGCGGATAAGGTTCCGATCGTCCTTGAATATGGTTCGAACTCTGTCCCTTATGGTACGTCTTGTTTCATTTTGCTGACTTCGATTTTTTCTAACTTTCTTGTTGATTTCAGAGGGGAACGATCTTCAGTCGCTCCTGAACCCGCGGGAGGAAGATGGTCCCGCGCGGATGGGTACTCGTGCTCTGGACGAGAACGAGTTGCCCATCTTAGAGCAGACCGCGGGTCGGTTCGTGGAGGTTTACCCGCCAGGCCAAGAGATCCTGAGCCACCGACGGCCAGGTAAGCCTATCTTCTACCCTGAACCTCTCAATGCTGTGCCTGCTGCTGGAGTTGACATTTCTTCTTCTGAGGAATCCGCAGAAGGTCCTCCACTGGTGCGGAAGAAAAAGGCTGCCGTCGGGAAAGGCAAGGAGAAGGTGGCCTCTACGGCCGACCCGGTAGTCCTATCTGACTCGGAGTCAGATAGTGCAGAGGTGGCGGGGAAGCCCGGTGGTGAGGAGACC